>NC_143022.1:1487500-1829166 GCF_057628025.1 Oncorhynchus mykiss
CAAGATCACTCAGGTAACACACACACCTGGCCAACCACAACAAGATCACTCAGGTAACACACACACCTGGCCAACCACAACAAGATCACTCAGGTAACACACACACCTGGCCAACCACAACAAGATCACTCAGGTAACACACACACACCTGGCCAACCACAACAAGATCACTCAGGTAACACACACACACCTGGCCAACCACAACAAGATCACTCAGGTAACACACACACCTGGCCAACCACAACAAGATCACTCAGATAACACACACACACCTGGCCAACCACAACAAGATCACTCAGGTAACACACACACACCTGGCCAACCACAACAAGATCACTCAGGTAACACACACACCTGGCCAACCACAACAAGATCACTCAGGTAACACACACACCTGGCCAACCACAACAAGATCACTCAGGTAACACACACACCTGGCCAACCACAACAAGATCACTCAGGTAACACACACACACCTGGCCAACCACAACAAGATCACTCAGGTAACACACACACCTGGCCAACCACAACAAGATCACTCAGGTAACACACACACCTGGCCAACCACAACAAGATCACTCCGGTAACACACACACCTGGCCAACCACAACAAGATCACTCAGGTAACACACACACCTGGCCAACCACAACAAGATCACTCAGGTAACACACACACCTGGCCAACCACAACAAGATCACTCTGGGACATTCTACTCCAAAATGCTAATTAAATGATGTTCTCTTTCTTTGAAACTGTAAATCAGTTTAATTGTTTCATTTGATCTCTTGATCTCCATGACATCACAAGCCAACGTTACTGTTTTTTTAGTTAACAATAATTACATACATATTTGAATAGGGTTGGCTACACTTCCAGTATTAATAGCTAGTAATAGATAGCTAGCTATACTAAACACAAATATAAACGCAACATGTAAAGTGTTGGTTCCATGTTTACTGAGCTGAAATAAAAGATCCCAGAAATGTTCCGTACGCACAAAACGCTTAGTTCTCTCAAGTTTTGTGCAAAAATTAGTTTTTATCCTTGTTAGTGAGCATTTCTACTTTGCCAAGATTATCCACCCAACTGACAGGTGTGGCATATGAGGCTGATTAGACAGCATTATCATTACACAGGCGCACTTTGTGCTGGGTACAATCAAAGGCCACTTTTAAATGTGCAGTTTTGTCACACAACACAATGCCACAGGGGCCTGGCTCCCCAGTGGGTGGGCCTATGCCTTCCCAGGCCCACCCATGGCTGCGCCCCCCTGCCCAGTCATGTGAAATCCATAGATTAGGGCCTAATGAATTTATTATAATTGACTGATTTCATTATATGAACTGTAACTCAGTGAAATTGTTGCTTTTATTGTTGGGTATAATTAACATGGAGGTTTCGTGGCCGATCTGATTAAGATATGAGGAAGATATGGAAGTTGTTTTAACTTGTCGCTCTGATCTTAAAAGGCAGAAGTATTTCATTTCACTCTGACCAAGTTAATATACGGGAAACACTGTGGTTGGTCGTTCTGGTGTGTTCCATCCCAACTCGACTGAGGAAACTGAAACACTGTGGCTGGTCGTTCTGGTGTGTTCCATCCCAACTCGACTGAGGAAACTGAAACACTGTGGCTGGTCGTTCTGGTGTGTTCCATCCCAACTCGACTGAGGAAACTGAAACACTGTGGCTGGTCGTTCTGGTGTGTTCCATCCCAACTCGACTGAGGAAACTGAAACACTGTGGCCCGTGGATTGGCAAACGTACTGTACATTTAGAAATCATGTGGCTAAACAAAGATAGATTATATTTAAAGTATAGTAAAAAGCTTTGTAGAACCATAAATGTTGGGCAAAAAAACTAACTCAGCTCCATCTTTCATTGAATCAGATGGCGCATCACAAAACCCACTGATATTGCTAACTATTTTAATGATTTGTTTTTCATTGGCAACATTAGCGAACTTACCCATGACATGCTAGCCACAAACTCTAAACCTACACATTCATGCATAACTGACCAAATTAATTATTTTGAATTCCGTAAACTGAGTGGGAAAGAGGTGAAACTATTATTGTCTATCAGCAGTGACAAATCATCTGTGACTGACAACCTGGATGGAAAATGACTGAGGATAATAGCGGACGATATTGACACTCCTATTGGCAATCTCTTCAATTTAAGCCTACTAGAGATTGTGTGCCCTCAGGCCTGGCGCTCGTCATCAGATGAAAATGACCGGAACAAGGTGCAGCGTGGCAGGCGTACATTCTCACTTTATTTGAAAACGGAACACCGGGAAAAAACAAAGAACACGAACCCAACGTAAAGCTAGTCGTGCAACAAACAAAGACAAGATCCCACAAAACCCAAAAGGAAACGGACAACTTATATCTGATTCCCAATCAGAGACAACGATAGACAGCTGCCTCCGATTGGGAATCAAACACACCAACATAGAAACAGAAAACCTAGAATGCCCACCCTAATCACACCCTGACCTAACCAAATAGAGAAACAAAAAGGCTCTCTAAGGTCAGGGCGTGACACCTAGAGGGTAGCAAAGTCATTCCGCTACCCAAGAATAGTAAAGCCCCCTTTACTGGCTCAAATATCTGACCAATCAGCCTGTTACCAACCCTTAGTAAACTTCTGGAAAAAATTGTGTTTGACCAGATACAATGCTATTTTACAGTAAACAAATTAACAGACTTCCAGCACGCTTATAGGGAAGGACATTCAATAAGCACAGCACTTACACAAATTACGGATGATTGGCTGAAAGAAATTGATAAAAATATTGTGGGAGCTGTTTTGTTAGACTTCCGTGCGGCTTTTGACATTATCGATCATAGTCTTCTGCTAGAAAAACGTATGTGTTATGGCTTTACACCCCCTGCTATATCGTGGATTGAGAGTTACCTGTCAGAACACAGAGGGTGTTGTTTAATGGAGGCCTCTCCAACATAATCCGGGTAGAATCCGGGATTCCCCAGGGCAGATATCTAGGCCCCTTACTTTTTTCTATTTTCACTAATGACCTTCCACTAGCACTGAGTAAAGACAGTGTGTCTATGTTTGCGGATGGCTCAACACTATACACGCCAGCTACTACAGCAAGTAAAATCACTGCTAACAAAGAGCTGCAGTCAGTTGCAGAAGGTAATAAGAGTCCTAAATATTTCAAAAACTAAAAGCATTGTATTTCAGACAAATCATTCACTAAACCTCAACTAAATCTTGTAATGAATAATGTGGAAATTGAGGAAGTTGAGGTGACTAAACTGCTTGGTGTAACCCTGGACAGTAGCTAAGATGGGAGGAGGTATGTACGTAATAAAGCGCTGCTCTACTGTCATGACATCGCTATCAACGAAACAAGTCCTACAGGCCCTAGTTTTATCACACCTGGACTACTGCCTAGTCATATGGTTTCACAGAGGGCATTAGGTGTATTACAGTTGGCCCAGAACAGAGCAGTACGGGCCATTAACCCTTTTCCCTCTGAAATCGAATTAACGTAATACAAAAATCTCAGTCGATATCCGTCGATATGGCCCTTCCGCATCTGCGGTGAAAGGCTGCCTTGACAGGAACTAATGGGATCCATAACAAACCCCAGGAAGAGTAGCTGCTGCCTTGACAGGAACTAATGGGGATCCATAATATATAATACTGAAGTCATCTAAACATCTCTCTCTCACTCTATCTCTCTCTCTCTGTTTCACTCTTGCTCTGTCTCTGTCTCTCTGTGTCTCTCTCTCTGTCTCTCGCTGTCTCTCTCTTTCGCTGTCTCTCTCTCTCCCGCTCTCTCTCTCACTCTCTCTGTCTCACTCTCTCTCTTTCTCTCTGTTTCACTCCTGCTCTGTCTCTCTCTCTCTCTCTATCTCTGTCTCTCGTTGTCTCTCTCTCTCCCGCTGTCTCTCTCTCTCTCTCTTTCACTCCTGCTCTGTCTCTGTCTCTCTCTCTCTCTCTGTCTCTCGCTGTCTCTCTCTCTCCCGCTGTCTCTCTCTCTCTCTCTGTTTCACTCCTGCTCTGTCTCTGTCTTTCTCTCTCTGTCTCTCTCTCTGACTTTCTCTCTCTGTCTCTCTCTCTCTCTATCTCTCTCTCTGTCTCTCTCTCTCTCTCTCTCTCTCTCTCTCTCTCTCTCTCTCTGTCTCCAGTCTCTGCAGCAGCAGTTGGAGGTGATTAACGGCCACGATGAGCTGCTGGCTGACATAGTCAACCTGTGTGTTGATTACTATGAGAACAGGATGTACCTGACCCCCAACGAGAAACACATGCTGCTCAAGGTACGCTACCGTCTGGCTGGCATGCTGGGCCGCGTTCCAAATGGCGTGCCATTTGGTATATTGGATATATATTGGATAACATCTATTAAGTATTAATTATCTTCAATGTGTCTGTACCTGTCTGTTACCTCTAGGTGATGGGGTTTAGTCTGTACCTGTCTGTTACCTTTAGGTGATGGGGTTTGTTCTGTACCTGTCTGTTGCCTCTAGGTGATGGGGTTTAGTCTGTACCTGTCTGTTACCTCTAGGTGATGGGGTTTAGTCTGTACCTGTCTGTTACCTTTAGGTGATGGGGTTTAGTCTGTACCTGTCTGTTACCTCTAGGTGATGGGGTTAGGTCTGTACCTGTCTGTTACCTCTAGGTGATGGGGTTTAGTCTGTACCTGTCTGTTACCTCTAGGTGATGGGGTTTAGTCTGTACCTGTCTGTTACCTCTAGGTGATGGGGTTTAGTCTGTACCTGTCTGTTACCTCTAGGTGATGGGGTTTAGTCTGTACCTGTCTGTTACCTCTAGGTGATGGGGTTTAGTCTGTACCTGTCTGTTACCTCTAGGTGATGGGGTTTAGTCTGTACCTGTCTGTTATCTCTAGGTGATGGGGTTTAGTCTGTACCTGTCTGTTACCTCTAGGTGATGGGGTTTAGTCTGTACCTGTCTGTTACCTCTAGGCGATGAGGTTTAGTCTGTACCTGTCTGTTACCTCTAGGTGATGGGGTTTAGTCTGTACCTGTCTGTTACCTTTAGGTGATGGGGTTTAGTCTGTACCTGTCTGTTACCTTTAGGTGATGGGGTTTAGTCTGTACCTGTCTGTTACCTCTAGGTGATGGGGTTTAGTCTGTACCTGTCTGTTACCTCTAGGTGATGGGGTTAGGTCTGTACCTGTCTGTTACCTCTAGGTGATGGGGTTTGGTCTGTACCTGTCTGTTACCTCTAGGTGATGGGGTTTGGTCTGTACCTGTCTGTTACCTCTAGGTGATGGGGTTTAGTCTGTACCTGTCTGTTACCTCTAGGTGATGGGGTTTAGTCTGTACCTGTCTGTTATCTCTAGGTGATGGGGTTTAGTCTGTACCTGTCTGTTACCTCCTAGGTGATGAGGTTCGGTCTGTACCTGTCTGTTACCTCCTAGGTGATGGGGTTTGGTCTGTACCTGTCTGTTACGTCTAGGTGATGGGGTTAGGTCTGTACCTGTCTGTACCTGTCTATTACCTCTAGGTGATGGGGTTTGGTCTGTACCTGTCTGTTACCTCTAGGTGATGGGGTTTAGTCTGTACCTGTGTTACCTCCTAGGTGATGGGGTTTAGTCTGTACCTGTCTGTTACCTCTAGGTGATGGGGTTTGGTCTGTACCTGTCTGTTACCTCTAGGTGATGGGGTTTAGTCTGTACCTGTCTGTTACCTCTAGGTGATGGGGTTTGGTCTGTAGCTGTCTGTTACCTCTAGGTGATGTGGTTTGGTCTGTACCTGTCTGTTACCTCTAGGTGATGGGGTTTGGTCTGTACCTGATGGATGGCAGTAACAGCAACATCTACAAAATGGACGCCAAGAAGAGGATCAACCTGATCAAGATTGACAAGTTCTTCAAGGTGAGAGTTTGAGACATATTGATGATGCTGTATGTGTGTGGGTGTTTATCGTTTTGCAGAGTTGTACGTTCTCTAAAAAAAAAGTTTAATGTTGAGACTGGGATGGTCTGAAATGGCTCTGACTAACTGACTGGTCTTCATGTATCTGAAATGGCTCTGACTAACTGACTGGTCTTCATGTATCTGTCCCCAACAGCAACTGCAGGTGGTGCCTCTGTTTGGTGACATGCAGATTGAGCTGTCCAGGTACATCAAGACCAGCGCACACTTTGAAGAGAACAAGAACCGGTGAGGCCTTATCCCTCTATTCCTCCACCTCATCTTTCCTCTCTCTATCCTCATCTCTCCTCTCTCTTCTCCATCCACCTCCTCATCTCACTTCTCTATTTCTTTCTCTCCTCTCTCTAATCTCATCTCTTCTCTCTCTCTCCTCTCTTTATCCTCATCTCTTCTCTCTCTTCTTTCTCTATCCTCATCTCTCCTCTCTCTTCTCCATCCACCTCTTCTCATCTCTCTTCTCTCCTCTCTCCTCTCTCTTCTCCATCCACCTCCTCATCTCTCTTCTCTATTTCATCTCTCCTCTCAATCAGCATCTCTCCTCTATCCTCATCTCTTCTCTCTCTCTTCTCTCTCTCCTCGCTCTATCCTTATCTCTCCTCTCTCTATCCTCATCTCTTCTCTCTCTTCTCTCCTCTCTCTATCCTCATCTCTTCTCTCTCCCTTCTCTCTCTCTCTCTCCTCTCTCTATCCTCATCTCTCTTCTCATCTCTCTCCTCTCTCTTCTCCATCCACCTCGTCTCATCTCTCTTTCCTCCCCGTTCACAGGTGGTCATGTACCTCAACAGGCAGCAGTCCTCAGTATAATATCTGTGAGCAGATGGTTCAGATCAGGGAAGACCACATGAAGTTCATCTCTGAGCTGGCTCGCTACAGTAACAGTGAGGTGAGCACCTAGCAACACACCTAGTCCTGTCTCAATCTCTACACCAAACACACCCAGTCCTGTCTCAATCTCTACACCAAACACACCTAGTCCTGTCTCAATCTCTACACCAAACACACCCAGTCCTGTCTCAATCTCTACACCAAACACACCCAGTCCTGTCTCAATCTCTACACCAAACACACCTAGTCCTGTCTCAATCTCTACACCAAACACACCTAGTCCTGTCTCAATCTCTACACCAAACACACCTAGTCCTGTCTCAATCTCTACACCAAACACAACTAACACACCTAGTCCTGTCTCAATCTCTACACCAAACACTCCTAGTCCTGTCTCATTCTCTACACCAAACACAACTAACACACCTAGTCCTGTCTCAATCTCTACACCAAACACTCCTAGTCCTGTCTCAATCTCTACACCAAACACACCCAGTCCTGTCTCAATCTCTACACCAAACACACCTAGTCCTGTCTCAATCTCTACACCAAACACACCTAGTCCTGTCTCAATCTCTACACCAAACACACCTAGTCCTGTCTCAATCTCTACACCAAACACAACTAACACACCTAGTCCTGTCTCAATCTCTACACTAAACACAACTAGTCCTGTCTCAATCTCTACACCAAACACACCTAGTCCTGTCTCAATCTCTATACCAAACACACATAGTCCTGTCTCAATCTCTACACCAACCACAACTAACACACCTAGTCCTGTCTCAATCTCTACACCAAACACATAGTCCTGTCTCAATCTCTACACCAAACACAACTAACACAACTAACAACTGAAGTTAGTGAGGTAAGAGTCTCCAACTTCAGTGATTTTTGCAGTTCGTTCCAGTCATTGGCAGCAGAGACCTGGAAGGAAAGACGACCAAAGGAGGAATTGGCTTTGGGGGTGACCAGTGAGATATACCTGCTGGAGAGCGTGCTACGAGTAGGTGCTGCTATGGTGTCCAGCGAGCTGAGATAAAGCGTGACTTTACCTAGCAGAGACTTGTAGATGACCTGGAGCCAGTGGGTTTGGCGACGAGTATGAAGCGAGGGCCAGCCAACGAGAGCGTACAGGTCGCAGTGGTGGGTGGTATATGGGAATTTGGTGACAAAACGGATGGCACTGTGATAGACTGCATCCAATTTGTTGAGTAGGGTGTTGAAGGCTATTTTATAGATGACATCGCCGAAGTCGAGGATCGGTAGGATAGTCAGTTTTACGAGGGTATGTTTGGCAGCATGAGTGAAGGATGCTTTGTTGCGAAATAGGAAGCCAATTCTAGATTTAATTTTGGATTGGAGATGCTTAATGTGAGTCTGGAAGGAGAGTTTACAGTCTAACCAGACACCTAGGTATTTGTAGTTGTCTACATACAGTGGGGCAAAAAAGTATTTAGTAAGCCACCAATTGTGCAAGTTCTCCCACTTAAAAAGATGAGAGAGGCCTGTAATGTTCATCATAGGTACACTTCAACTATGACAGACAAAATGAGAAAAAAAAATCCAGAAAATCACATTGTAGGATTTTTTATTTTGTAATAAAAAATAAAAAAATACATTTAAAGTTTTATTAAGTTTTCTTGTTTTTCAATCAACCAACAAAACATTCACAGATGTGACAGGCTTAAAAAAAAAATACAATTAAAATATTTTTTTTTTTTTTTTTTAAGGGAACACTTAAACAACACAATGTAACTCCAAGTCAATCACACTTCTGTAAAATCAAACTGTCCACTTAGGAAGCAACACTGATTGACAATAAATGTCACATGCAGTTGTGAAAATGGAATAGACAATAGGTGGAAATTATAGGCAATTAGCAAGACACCCCCAATAAAGGAGTGGTTCTGCAGGTGGTAACCGCAGGCCACTTCTCAGTTCCTATGCTTCCTGGCTGATGTTTTAGGCATTTTTGAATGCTGGCGGTGCTTTCACTCTAGTGGTAGCATGAGACGGAGTCTACAACCCACACAAGTGGCTCTGGTAGTGCAGCTCATCCAGGATGGCACATCAATGCGAGCTGTGGCAAGAAGGTTTGCTGTGTCTGTCAACGTAGTGTCCAGAGCATGGAGGCGCTACCAGGAGACAGGCCAGTAGATCAGGAGACGTGGAGGAGGCCGTAGGAGGGCAACAACCCAGCAGCAGGACCGCTACCTCCGGCTTTGTGCAAGGAGGAGCAGGAGGAGCACTGCCAGAGCCCTGCAAAATGACCTCCAGCAGGCCACAAATGTGCATGTGTCTGCTCAAACGGTCAGAAACAGACTCCATGGGGGTGGTATACAGCTCAACACCGTGCAGGATGTTTGGCATTTGCCAGAGAACACCAAGATTGGCAAATTCGCCACTGGCGCCCTGTGCTCTTCACAGATGAAAGCAGGTTCACACTGAACACGTGACAGACGTGACAGAGTCTGGAGACACCGTGGAGAACGTTCTGCTGCCTGCAACATCCTCCAGCATGACCGGTTTGGCGGTGGGTCAGTCATGGTGTGGGGTGGCATTTCTTTGGGGGGCCGCACAGCCCTCCATGTGCTCGCCAGAGGTAGCCTGACTGCCATTAGGTACCGAGATGAGATCGTCAGACCCCTTGTGAGACCATATGCTGGTGCGGTTGGCCCTGGGTTCCTCCTAATGCAAGACAATGCTAGACCTCATGTGGCTGGAGAGTGTCAGCAGTTCCTGTAAGAGGAAGGCATTGATGCTATGGACTGGCCCGCCCGTTCCCCAGACCTGAATCCAATTGAGCACATCTGGGACATCATGTCTCGCTCCATCCACCAACGCCACGTTGCACCACAGACTGTCCAGGAGTTGGCGGATGCTTTAGTCCAGGTCTGGGAGGAGATCCCTCAGGAGACCATCCGCCACCTCATCAGGAGCATGCCCAGGCGTTGTAGGGAGGTCATACAGGCACGTGGAGGCCACACAGACTACTGAGCCTCATTTTGACTTGTTTTAAGGACATTACATCAAAGTTGGATCAGCCTGTAGTGTGGTTTTCCACTTTAATTTTGAGTGTCACTCCAAAACCAGACCTCCATGGGTTGATAAATTTGATTTCCATTGATAATTTTTGTGTGATTTTGTTGTCAGCATATTCAACTATGTAAATAAAAAAGTATTTAATAAGAATATTTCATTCATTCAGATCTAGGATGTGGTATTTTAGTGTTCCCTTTATTTTTTTGAGCAGTGTATATATACATACACACCCACATATATACACACACACATATATATATATACATACATACATACATACATATGCACACGTACTCAAAAAATGTATAAAATAAAAACACAAAAAAACATATATAACACTTGCAGCAGCACTATCAAGGTTCTTATTAGCTATTTCTAGCCTTCGCTGAGACGACGGACCAATAATTCGTTTTTAGGTTTTACAGTACCTTACACAAGATGTATCTGCGCATTTCCCTAGTCACCCCGTTCACTCTGTCCAGTTTGAAATATAGTTGAATAGTGGAGACCAAAGTCTATCAAACTTGGGCTGTCTCTTGTGGAGGTCATAAGTGAGCTTTTCAAGAGGAAGAAAGTCAACAATCTGGTCAATCCACATTTTAAATGTAGGAGGGGTATTAGAGGCCCACAATAGAAGAATACATTTCTTAGCAAAGTATGTAATAGTCAAAAGCAAATTTTCTCTGTCAGGATCAAGAAGAAAGTCCTGCTGGGCATTAAGAAGATAGATACACAGGGTCATATCAAACTGTACATCTAGTATTTGCCAGAATCTGGCAATCTCTCTACAACTCCAAAATACATGCATATAGGTTCCACTTTCAGAGGTACATATTTTACAGTTAGGAGACATATCTGTTTTCATTCTATGGAGTCTCAAAGGAGTATAATAAAATTTGTACAAAAATGTGTAATTAGATTCTTTCATTTTTACATTGGTAGAGGAGCAGTATACCCTGTCGCAAACCTCCGCCCATAACTCATCACTGATAGTCAGACCAAGGTCCTTTTCCCAGATTATTTTCAAAGGAGTAAAGGAGGAGCTTCCTTTCTCAGAAAGGAGTCTATAGATGTAAGATATTTTGCCTTTAATGGATTGTGCTGTGACAAGAAGGGTTTCAACTTCATTCAACTGAGTTCTAAACCTCCTCTTGGAGGTAAATGAGGAAATTACATGTCTAATTTGAAGATATTTAAAAAAAAATGGGATCTTGGCACATTGAATTCACTGCAGAGCTCTTGAAAGGATTTCAGTGTAGTGGTTTTCTGATGAAATAGGTCTGAAAAGGTCCTGATTCCTAGGGTATGCCAAAGATTAAAGTTGGCATCCCTCAGGGCTTTTGGCAAGTCTGGGTTGCCTACTATAGGCGAGTGAGAACATATTTGGGAGGAAATGCCCAGGTATTTCTTACAGTCCCTCCACGCTAGTAGGGTGCTGTAAATCACAAAGGTTTTGGCTATGTTGCCCATTTCACTAAAGTTATTCATGAATATAATTGAGCTGAAGGGCAATGAACCACAGGATTGGGCTTCTATCTGAATCCACGTTGACTCTTGTCTGTTTGTGATCCATGTTAGCATGTTGCGGATTTGGGCAGACCAGTAGTACAATTGAAGGGAGGGAAGGGCAAGACCACCCATAGATTCAGGTTTCGATAGAGTGGAAAACTTGATCCTAGGTTTTTTATTGCCCCATATAAATTTGGTGATGCTTTGGTTAGTTGTTTTGAAAAAGGAAACTAAGAGATAGCATGGGAGCATCTGAAATAAATAGTTCAGTCTAGGGAGGATGTTCATATGGATGACATTAATTCTTCCTACTAAGCTAATTGGGAGGGAGATCCAGGTTTGGAGATCGTTCTTGATTTGATCCAGGAGTGGAAGATAATTTTCCTTGAAAAGGCTATTCAGATCTGGTGTTATGAAGATCCCGAGGTATTGAAACCCCTGTGTATTCCATTGGAAAGGACATAGTGTCTTCATAGAGCTGGTGAGTGTAATATTGAGAGGGCAGACAGTGGGTTTGTTAAAATTGATATTATAACCTGAAAACTTGCCATATTGAGCAATTGTGTCTAAAATGAGAGGGAGGGATTTCTCAGGGTTGGATATGTAGAGCAAGAAATCATCCGAGTAAAGCGAAATCTTGTGCTGCAGGCCGCCTGCAGAAACACCCATAATACTTGGATTGCTCCTTATCAGCTCTGCCAAGGCTCCGCCCCCAACAAGTAGAGCAGGGGGGACAGCGAGCACCCTTGTCTTGTCCCCCGTTCCAGAGGGAATCTGTCAGAGTTCAGTCCATTAGTAGTCACCATGGCATTTGGATGAGAGTATAGTGATTTGATCCATTTATAAAATTTGGGCCCATATTGAACTTTTCTAAGACTGAAAACAGAAAGCTCCACTCCATCCTGTCAAACGCCTTCTCAGCATCCAGTGAAGCCAGCAGGACAGGGGTCTTCTGTGCGTTTACTTGATCAATAATATCAAAAAGACGGCGAATGTTATCAGAAGAGTATCTGTCTCTAATAAATCCAGTTTGGTCCGCTTTTATTATTTTGGGAAGAAGAGTGTTTAGTCTTTTGGCAAGCAATTTGGTAATTATTTTATAGTCGAAATCCAACAAGCTTATGGGCCGGAAGGACGAGCAGGATAGGGGGTCCTTGTCCTTTTTGAGCAACACTGTAATGCGAGCTGTGTCCATTGAGTCTGGAAGAACTCCGTTTTTGCAAAAATCCTCTAGCATTGGCATGAAGATAGGGCTGAGCTGGGGCCAAAAAGCTTTGTAGAACTCTCTGGGGAATCCATCCGGGCCTGGGGACTTATTAGGTGGCATGGAGGTAATTGCCTCCAGGATCTCCTCAGGAGTGAAGGGGGAGTTGAGATCTTCCTGGTCGGTCTCTGATAGTTTAGGTAGCGAGATTCCCTCTAGGAAAGAGTGGAGTTCTGCCTCTGTGTGTTTTCTCTCAGAGGTATATAGTTTGCAGTAAAAATCATGAAAAGTTAAATTGATATTTTTTGGGTCATATGTGACCTTGTCCTCTGCTGTTCGGATAGCCATGATTGTACGCTCTGACTGCTCCTTTTTTAATTGGTAAGCAAGCAATCTACTGGGCCTATTGCTATACTCATGGTATTTCTGTTTAGTAAAGAAAACCTTTTTTTTATCTCCCGAGTGTAGTCCAAATTCAGTTTGGCTTTGGCTGCTTTAAGATGACTCCAGTTGGTGCTGTCTGGGGATTGTTTATGTCAAATCAAATCAAATGTATTTTTTATTTTATTTTGTTTTTATTTTTTATATAGCCCTTCGTACATCAGCTGATATCTCAAAGTGCTGTACAGAAACCCAGCCTAAAACCCCAAACAGCAAGCAATGCAGGTGTAGAAGCACGGTGGCTAGGAAAAACTCCCTAGAAAGGCCAAAACCTAGGAAGAAACCTAGAGAGGAACCAGGCTATGTGGGGTGGCCAGTCCTCTTCTGGCTGTGCCGGGTGGAGATTATAACAAAACATGGTCAAGATGTTCAAATGTTCATAAATGACCAGCATGGTCGAATAATAATAAGGCAGAACAGTTGAAACTGGAGCAGCAGCACAGTCAGGTGGACTGGGGACAGCAAGGAGTCATCATGTCAGGTATTCCTGGGGCATGGTCCTAGGGCTCAGGTCCTCCGAGAGAGAGAAAGAGAGAAGGAGAGAATTAGAGAACGCACACTTAGATTCACACAGGACACCGAATAGGACAGGAGAAGTACTCCAGATATAACAAACTGACCCTAGCCCCCCGACACATAAACTACTGCAGCATAAATACTGGAGGCTGAGACAGGAGGGGTCAGGAGACACTGTGGCCCACTCCGAGGACACCCCCGGACAGGGCCAAACAGGAAGGATATAACCCCACCCACTTTGCCAAAGCACAGCCCCCACACCATTAGATGGCCTCTTAGTGTGGCTTTAGCAGCGTCCCACATTGTGGCCCGGAGAAACAGGAGAATCTTTGTTGTCTTGTGTGTAGTTGTCTATCCATGTAGTTACCAATGTATGGAACGCTTCGTTTGATAGCATGGAGGTGTTGAATTTCCAGCTCTTTGACCTCGGGATGTTTTTGCAGAGGTCAAAACGGAGGTGGACAAAGGCGTGATCTGAAAGTGCTATGGGTCCGATTGTACAAGTGGCTGAATTTATGAAACTCTTTGGGATAAAAATGTAATCTATACGGGAGTAGGTGTTATGGACATTAGAGTAGTATGTATAGTCCATAGATGAGCTATTAGTCTCTCTCCAGATATCTATCAGTCCCATCTCTTTAGTAAGAGAGTTCAACATCTTTGCAGATCTAGGATTTGTGGTGGGGACTTGAGATGATTTGTCTAGGGTTGGGTTAAGGGTACAATTAAAATCTCCGGCCACCACGCCAAAGGAGACACAATGCTCATTGAACAGGGTTATCATTTTTGACATGAAGGCAGGAGTATCTGTGTTAGGGGCGTATATGTTTAAGATAGTAATTGGTTGACCATATAGTGACCCAGTTATCAAAATAAATCTCCCCTCCGGATCAGATATGTTTTTGTCAATTATGAATGGAACATTCTTATGGATAAGTATGGCTGTGCCTCTACTGTTTGATTTGAAAGATGAGAAATACACCTGTCCCACCCAAGCTCTGCGGAGTTTGGCATGTTCAGCATCACAGAGGTGTGTCTCTTGTAATAAATAGCGCGATGTCTGCTTTCTCCTTTTTAGAGCACATAGTATCTTTTTCCGTTTTATTGCATGCCCTAGACCATGGCAGTTCCATGTCAATAGATTTAAGGTACTAGTCATCGTCATCGAACAGTAATCGCACTTTAGTGCAAGTCATCGCTGGGTAAAAGTGGATAGTAGTTACAGCTGCGTTCACGTAAAAGGAAAATAAATTGTATATATAAAATAATAATCTCTGAACACCCCAGCCGAGTTCCCAAACAACTCGACACATCCCGTTGGATCTATTATCCCCCCGCTCAGTCTCAATTCTGTGTTCCGAATAAAACAAAAACTGGGAACAGTTAGCAACGTCTCCCTCTCCCCACCTAAGAAATGCCTCATCCTCTCCACCCCGCATTGAGTAAATGACAACGTCTCCCCCTCCCCACCAAAGAAATGCCTCATCCTCTCCTCTCCACCCCGCATTGAGTAAATGACAACGTCTCCCTCTCCCCACCAAAGAAATGCCTCATCCTCTCCTCTCCACCCCGCATTGAGTAAATTACAACGTCTCCCCCTCCCCACCAAAGAAATGCCTCATCCTCTCCACCCCGCATTGAGTAAATGACAACGTCTCCCTCTCCCCACCAAAGAAATGCCTCATCCTCTCCACCCCGCATTGAGTAAATGACAACGTCTCCCTCTCCCCACCAAAGAAATGCCTCATCCTCTCCTCTCCACCCCGCATTGAGTAAATGACAACGTCTCCCCCTCTCCCTACCAAATAAATGCCTCATCCTCTCCACCCCGCATTGAGTAAATGACAACAACTCCCCCTCCCCACCAAAGAAATGCCTCATCCTCTCCACCCCGCATTGAGTAAATGACAAAATCTCCCTCTCCCCACCAAAGAAATGCCTCAACCTCTCCACCCCGCATTGAGTAAATGACAACGTAGCCCTCATCCAGACCACACTAAAAGAGGTAGAAAATAAAATGAATAGCCCAGCCTACATATAAAGGAAAATAAATACATTGTAGGATTTTAAATTAATTTATTTGCAAATGATGGTGGAAAATAAGTATTTGGTCAAGTATCTCAATACTTTGTTATATACACTTAGTTGGCAATGACAGAGGTCAAACGTTTTCTGTAAGTCTTCACAAGGTTTTCACACACTGTTGCTGGTATTTTGGCCCATTCCTCCATGCAGATCTCCTCTAGAGCAGTGATGTTTTGGGGCTGTTGCTGGGCAACACAGACTTTCAACTCCCTCCAAAGATTTTCTATGGGGTTGAGATCTGGAGACCGGCTAGGCTACTCCAGGACCTTGAAATGCTTCTTACGAAGCCACTCCTTCATTGCCCGAGCGGTGTATTTGGGATAATTGTCATGCTGAAAGACCCAGCCACGTTTCATCTTCAATGCCCTTGCTGATGGATTGAGGTTTTCACTCAAAATCTCACGATACATGGCCCCATTCATTCTTTCCTTTACACGGATCGGTCGTCCTGGTCCCTTTGCAGAAAAACAGCCCCAAAGCATGATGCTTCCACCCCCATGCTTCACAGTAGGTATGGTGTTCTTTGGATGCAACTCAGCATTCTTTGTCCTCCAAACACGATGAGTTGAGTTTTTACCAAAAAGTTGTATTTTGGTTTCATCTGACCATATGACATTCTCCCAATCTTCTTCTGGATCATCCAAATGCTCTCTAGCAAACTTCAGACGGGCCTGGACATGTACTGGCTTAAGCAGGGGGACACGTCTGGCACTGCAGGATTTGAGTCCCTGGCGGCGTAGTGTGTTACTGATGTTAGGCTTTGTTACTTTGGTCCGAGCTCTCTGCAGGTCATTCACTAGGTCCCCCCGTGTGGTTCTGGGATTTTTGCTCACCGTTCTTGTGATCATTTTGACTCCACAGGGTGAGATCTTGCGTGGAGCCCCATATCGAGGGAGATTATCAGTGGTCTTGTATGTCTTCCATTTCCTAATAATTGCTCCCACAGTTGATTTCTTCAAACCAAGCTGCTTACCTATTGCAGATTCAGTCTTCCCAGCCTGGTGCAGGTCTACAATTGTGTTTCTGGTGTCCTTTGACAGCTCTTTGGTCTTGGCCATAGTGGAGTTTGGAGTGTGACTGTTTGAGGTTGTGGACAGGTGTCTTTTATACTGATAACAAGTTCAAACAGGTGCCATTAATACAGGTAACGAGTGGAGGACAGAGGAGCCTCTTAAAGAAGAAGTTACAGGTCTGTGAGAGCCAGAAATCTTGCTTGTTTGTAGGTGACCAAATACTTATTTTCCACCATAATTTGCAAATAAATTCATACAAAGTCCTACAATGTGATTTTCTGGATTGTTTTTTCTAATTTTGTCTGTCGTAGTTGAAGTGTACCTGTGATGAAAATTACAGGCCTCTCATCTTTTTAAGTGGGAGAACTTGCACAATTGGTGGCTGACTAAATACTTTTTTTGCCCCACTGTAGCTATTTCTCCTGTTATTGTTTTTAATGAATATATAGCTGTTCTTTGCTGTTAGTGTTTTAAATTAATACATAGCTATTCCTGCTGTTAGGGGTTTTAAGGAGTGAGAGAGTACATCTCGTGTTTTTAATGGGTGAGCGACTAGACTACATCTCGTGTGTTTTTAATGGATGCGATACTAGACTACATCTCGTGTGTTTTTAATGGGTGAGCGACTAGACTACATCTCGTGTGTTTTTAATGGGTGAGCGACTAGACTACATCTCGTGTGTTTTTAATGGGTGAGAGACTAGATGACATCTCATGTGTTTTTAATGGGTAAGAGACTACATCTCATGTTTTTTTTAATGGATGCGATACTAGACTACATCTCATGTGTTTTTAATGGGTGAGAGACTACATCTCATGTTTTTTTAATGGGTGAGATACTAGACTACATCTCATGTGTTTTTAATGGGTGAGCGACTAGACTACATCTCGTGTGTTTTTAATGGGTGAGAGACTAGACGACATCTCATGTGTTTTTAATGGGTAAGAGACTACATCTCATGTTTTTTTAATGGATGCGATACTAGACTACATCTCATGTGTTTTTAATGGGTGAGCGACTAGACTGCATCTCATGTGTTTTTAATGGGTGAGATACTAGACTACATCTCATGTGTTTTTAATGGGTGAGCGACTAGACTGCATCTCATGTGTTTTTAATGGGTGAAAGACTAGACTACATCTCATGTGTTTTTAATGGGTGAGATACTAGACTACATCTCATGTGTTTTTAATGGGTGAGCGACTAGACTGCATCTCATGTGTTTTTAATGGGTGAAAGACTAGACTACATCTCATGTGTTTTTAATAGGTGAGAGACTACATCTCATGTTTTTTTAATGGGTGAGATACTAGACTACATCTCATGTGTTTTTAATGGGTGAGCGACAAGACTACATCTCATGTTTTTTAATGGGTGAGATACTAGACTACATCTCATTCCTTGCCAGACCCACTGGCTCCAGGTCATCTATAAGTCTATGCTAGGTAAAGCTCCGCCTTATCTCAGCTCACTGGTCACGATAACAACACCCTCTGTAGCACGTTCTCCAGCAGGTATATCTCACTGGTCATCCCCAAAGCCAACACCTCCTTTGTCCACATTTCCTTCCAGTTCTCTGCTGCCAGTGACTCGAACTAATTGCAAAAATCGCTGAAGTTGGAGACTTATATTTCAATCACTAACTTTAAACATCAGCTATCTGAGCAGCTAACCGATCGCTGCAGCTGTACATAGCCCATCTGTAAATAGCCCACCCAATCTACCTACCTCATCCCCACATTTACTTTTCTGCTCTTTTGCACACCAGTATTTCTACTTGCACATCATCATCTGCTTATTTATCACTCCAGTATTAATGCTAAATTGTAATTACTTTGCTACTATGGCCTATTTATTGTCTACCTCCTCACTCCATTTGCACACACTGTATATAGACTTAATTTTTTTTCTACTCTATTATTGACTATGTTTGTTTATTCCATGTGTAACTCTGTGTTGTTTGTGTCGCACTGCTTTGCTTTATCTAGGCCAGGTCGCAGTTGTAAATGAGAACTTGTTCTCAACTGGCCTACCTGGTTAAATAAAGGTGAAATAAAAAATAAATTAAATTAAATTGCCATAGATAAAATGCAATTGTGTTCATTGGCCGCAGCTTATGCCTGCCCATACCATGACCCCACTGGGGCACTATGTTGTCGTGGCGGAATCCGAATTATTTAGGTAACATTTATAAATAAAATGTTTTGTTATTTTTATTGCTGATGTGAGTCAGTATGTTGGCAGCAGCCTCTCTATGTTAGTGATGGCTGTTTAACAGTCTGATGGCCTTGAGATAGAAGCTGTTTTTTTATTCACAACACTGTCTGTGTGTTTTGAATAAAACCAACTACATACTGTACAAGACATTTCCACTACAATGTTCACATTGTTGACATCAGCGAACTGCCCGCCCACACGACGCCATAAACGTGGTCTGCGGCCAGTTGGACGTACTGCCAAATTCTCTAAAACGACATTGGAGGCAGCTTATGGTAGATAAATGAACATTCAATTATCTGGCAACAGCTCTGGTGGACATTTCTGCAGTCAGAATGCCATTTGCACTCTCGCTCAACTTTAGACATCTGTGGCATTGTGCTATGTAACAAAACTGCACATTTTGCAGTGGCCTTTTATTGTCCCCGGGACAAGGTGCACCTGTGTAGTGATCATGCTGTTTTATCAGCTTCTTGATATGCAACACCTGTCAGGTGGATGGATTATCTTGATAAAGGAGAAATATTCACTAACAGGGAGGTAATACAAATTTGTGCACAACATTTGGGAAATTTCTGGGATCTTTTATTTCAGCTCATGGAACATGGGACCAACACTTTATGCACAGCTGGAGCCCTGAGCTGGAGATATTTTATTTGGCACATCTTAGATAGTAACTTAAAGTTATAAGCAGTGGCGTAGCACTATGAGGCGAGGGGGCCATGAGCTTTAGGGCCCTCCCCAATAAAAGACACAAAACATGGGTTGTTGACAGTATTGAAAATCATACCGTGTATATTTCAGAATACCTCGGCATACAGTATACCGCCCAAGCCTAATGTCAAGTGTAACCTGTAATGTGAAGGGTTAGGGTTAGTTAACCTGTTATGTGAAGGGTTAGTTAACCTGTAATGTGAAGGGTTAGGGTTAGTTAACCTGTAATGTGAAGGGTTAGGGTTAGTTAACCTGTAATGTGAAGGGTTGGGGTTAGTTAACCTGTAATGTGAAGGGTTAGGGTTAGTTAACCTGTTATGTGAAGGGTTGAAGGGTTAGGATTATGGTTATGGTTAGTTAACCTGATATGGAAAGGGTTAGGGTTAGTTAACCTGTTATGGAAAGGGTTAGGGTTAGTTAACCTCTTATGTGAAGGGTTAGGGTTAGTTAACCTGTTACGTGAAGGGTTAGGGTTAGTTAACCTGTTACGTGAAGGGTTAGGGTTAGTTAACCTGTTATGTGAAGGGTTGAAGGGTTAGGATTATGGTTATGGTTAGTTAACCTCTTGTCCTAATAAAGGTGTCTCTCTCTAGGTGGTGACGGGGTCCGGTCGTCAGGAGGCCCACAAGACAGACCATGAGTACAGGAAGCTGTTTGACTTGGCTCTGCAGGGGATGCAGCTACTGTCCCAGTGGAGCGCACACGTCATGGAAGTGGTGAGTGACCTCTAACCTTATCCCTGACCATAACCTGTTGTTTAGAAAACTTTTGTGTTATGGCTTTTCAACCTCTGCCATATTGTGGATTCAGAGCTGTCTATCTAATAGAAATCTAAGGGTTTTCTATCATGGAAGCTTCTCTAATGTCAAACATGTAAAGTGTGGTGTACCGCAGGGCAGCTCTTTTGGCCCTCTACTCTTTTCACCAATAACCTGCCACTGGCATTAAACACAGCATGTGTGTCCATGTATACTGATGATTCAACCATATACGCATCAGCAACCGCAGCTAATGAAGTCACTGAAACCCTTAACAAAGAGTTGCAGTCTGTTTTGGAATGGGTGACCAGTAATAAACTGGTCTTGAACATCTCTAAAACTAAGGGCAGTGTATTTGGTACAAATCATTCCCTAAGTTGTAGACCTCTGCTGAATCTGGTAATGAAGGCTGTTGAACAAGTTGAGGAGAGTAAATTACATGGGTTTTTATCTGTCTTTTTCGTTATGTGTCGGACCCCAGTAAGACTAGCTGTCACAGTTGGCTAATGGGGTTCTTAATAAATCAGATCAAACCCTAACCAACACACTTCATGGAAGTGGTGAGGTCCTACATCCCAAGTGATGGTGCCTTTGACAACAAAGACTACAGTGGAGACGACCCTCACAGACAGACACCTGCCAGAGACTTACTATCAGGGTGGCCAAACTGATTTCTCTCACAGTTCACACTGTGACTACTATCAGAGAGGAAGAGGAAGAGAGAGGCCCAAAATCTGTCTCCCTGCGGCAGGTGACGTTGTTTCGCCCACCAAGCAAGGAGTTTTTGTATGGAGGACAATGAGAGAGTGTCGAATTTGGCCAACAAACTGAATGGCTTATTTGATTGACTACAAGTTTAGTAAATCTTAAGTTGTTACGAGTGTATTGATATACAGTAACTGGGACAGGTGACATCCCGGAGTTATCTTGATGGCTATGCATATTCATGACATGAGGCTAGGCATGAGGCTAGGCATAGCATCTCTCTCCAATGAATACAGGCGGTTGATGTCAACAACCCTCATCGAATATTCAAAAAAGGATGACAAAAAATGAGGTATCCACCAATCCAAAGAAAGGATAGGCGAGAGCTAGACCGCCTTCCATGCTGCCTTGTGGAAAACCACTCCCATTTTTAGGGCGCAGAGACATCTTGTCAGTATATCCATGATCTTTCCTATTGTCTTCCCTATTGCCCACAGTCTCTCCTCAAGGTCTTTAAACACAAAATTATTTTTTTCAGTTCTCTCTTTCTGCTCTCTTTCTCTCTCTCTCTTTCTGTTCTTTCTCTCTTTCTGTTCTTTCTCTCTCTTTCTGTTCTTTCTCTCTTTCTTCTCTCTCTGCTTTCTCCTTTTCTCTCTTTCTGCTCCACACTGACTCTGTACCGGTACCCCCTGTATATAGCCTGCACATTGACTCTGTACCGGTACCCCCTGTATATAGCCTCCACATTGACTCTGTACCGGTACCCCCTGTATATAGCCTCCACACTGACTCTGTACCGGTACCCCCTGAATATAACCTCTACATTGACTCTGTACCGTAACACCCTGTATATAGCCTCCACATTGACTGTGTACCGTAACACCCTGTATATAGCCTCCACATTGACTCTGTACCAGTACCCCCTGTATATAGCCTCCACATTGACTCTGTATCGTAACACCCTGTATATAGCCTCCACAATGACTCTGTACCGGTACCCCCTGTATATAGCCTCCACACTGACTATGTACCGTAACACCCTGTATATAGCCTCCACATTGACTCTGTACCGTAACACCCTGTATATAGCCTCCACAGTGACTCTGTACCGTAACACCCTGTATATAGCCTCCACATTGACTCTGTACCGTAACACCCTGTATATAGCCTCCACATTGACTCTGTACCGTAACACCCTGTATATAGCCTCCACATTGACTCTGTACCGTAAATCCCTGTATATAGCCTCCACATTGTCTCTGTACCGTAACATCCTGTATATAGCCTCCACATTGACTCTGTACCGGTACCCCCTGTATATAGTCTCCACATTGACTCTGTACCGGTACCCCCTGTATATAGCCTCCACATTGACTCTGTACCGGTACCCCCTGTATATAGCCTCCACATTGACTCTGTACCGGTACCCCCTGTATATAGCCTCCACATTGACTCTGTACCGTAACACCCTGTATATAGCCTCCACATTGACTCTGTCCCGTAACACCCTGTATATAGCCTCCGAATTGACTCTGTATCGGGACCCCCTGTATATTACCTCCACATTGACTCTGTACCGTAATACCCTGTATATAGCCTCCACATTGACTCTGTACCGTAATACCCTGTATATAACCTCCACATTGACTCTGTACCGTAATACCCTGTATATAGCCTCCACATTGACTCTGTACCGTAATACCCTGTATATAACCTCCACATTGACTCTGTACCGTAATACCCTGTATATAGCCTCCACATTGACTCTGTACCGTAATACCCGGTATATAGCCTCCACATTGACTCTGTACCGTAATACCCTGTATATAACCTCCACATTGACTCTGTACCGTAATACCCTGTATATAGCCCCACTATTGTTATTTACTGTTGCTCTTTAACTATTTGTTATTCTTATCTCTTACTTATTTTGTTGTTGGTATTTTCTTAACTGTATTGTTGGTTAAGGGATTGTAAGTAAGCGTTTCACTGTTGTAGTCGGTGCATGTGACACCTGTTGATAATGATGAGGATGATGATGAGGATGATGATGAAGACAACTCTTCCTGCAGTACTCGTGGAAGCTGGTTCATCCAACGGATAAGTACTCGAACAAGGAGTGTCCTGACAACGCGGAGGAGTATGAACGAGCTACACGATACAACTACACCATGGAGGAGAAGTTTGCCCTTGTCGAGGTCAGTTTACTACCTTTTCCCTCCACAATCTGTCTGTTGTCCAATCACCCTAGCCTGGTCGTTACCTATTCTGGTCATTACCTAGCCTGGTCATTACCTATTCTGGTCATTACCTAGCCTGGTCGTTACCTAGCCTGGTCATTACCTAGCCTGGTCATTACCTAGCCTGGTCATTACCTAGCCTGGTCATTACCTATTCTGGTCATTACCTAGCCAGGTCATTACCTAGCTTGGTCCTGTATCTGTATCTGCTGTCTAGACCGCTGTTCTGGTCGTTACCTAGCCTGGTCATTACCTAGCCTGGTCATTACCTAGCCTGGTCGTTACCTAGCCTGGTCATTACCTAGCCAGGTCGTTACCTATTCTGGTTATTACCTAGCCTGGTCATTACCTATTCTGGTCATTACCTAGCCAGGTCATTACCTAGCTTGGTCCTGTATCTGTTTCTGCTGTCTAGCCAGCTGTTCTGGTCATTACCTAGCCTGGTCCTGTATCTGTTTCTGCTGTCTAGCCAGCTATCCTGGTCGTTACCTAGCTTGGTCCTGTATCTGTTTCTGCTGTCTAGCCAGCTGTCCTGGTCGTTACCTAGCTTGGTCCTGTATCTGTTTCTGCTGTCTAGCCAGCTGTTCTGGTCATTACCTGGCCTGGTCCTGTATCTATTTCTGCTGTCTAGCCAGCTGTTCTGGTCGTTACCTAGCCTGGTCATTACCTAGCCTGGTCATTACCTAACCTGGTCATTACCTAGCCTGGTCCTGTATCTGTTTCTGCTGTCTAGCCAGCTGTTCTGGTCATTACCTAGCCTGGTCCTGTATCTGTTTCTGCTGTCTAGCCAGCTGTTCTGGTCATTACCTAGCCTGGTCATTACCTAGCCTGGTCATTACCTAGCCTGGTCGTTACCTAGCCTGGTCATTACCTAGCCAGGTCGTTACCTATTCTGGTTATTACCTAGCCTGGTCATTACCTATTCTGGTCATTACCTAGCCAGGTCATTACCTAGCTTGGTCCTGTATCTGTTTCTGCTGTCTAGCCAGCTGTTCTGGTCATTACCTAGCCTGGTCCTGTATCTGTTTCTGCTGTCTAGCCAGCTATCCTGGTCGTTACCTAGCTTGGTCCTGTATCTGTTTCTGCTGTCTAGCCAGCTGTCCTGGTCGTTACCTAGCTTGGTCCTGTATCTGTTTCTGCTGTCTAGCCAGCTGTTCTGGTCATTACCTGGCCTGGTCCTGTATCTATTTCTGCTGTCTAGCCAGCTGTTCTGGTCGTTACCTAGCCTGGTCATTACCTAGCCTGGTCATTACCTAACCTGGTCATTACCTAGCCTGGTCCTGTATCTGTTTCTGCTGTCTAGCCAGCTGTTCTGGTCATTACCTAGCCTGGTCCTGTATCTGTTTCTGCTGTCTAGCCAGCTGTTCTGGTCATTACCTAGCCTGGTCATTACCTAGCCTGGTCATTACCTAGCCTGGTCGTTACCTAGCCTGGTCATTACCTAGCCAGGTCGTTACCTATTCTGGTCATTACCTAGCCTGGTCATTACCTATTCTGGTCATTACCTAGCCAGGTCATTACCTAGCTTGGTCCTGTATCTGTTTCTGCTGTCTAGCCAGCTGTTCTGGTCATTACCTAGCCTGGTCCTGTATCTGTTTCTGCTGTCTAGCCAGCTGTCCTGGTCGTTACCTAGCTTGGTCCTGTATCTGTTTCTGCTGTCTAGCCAGCTGTCCTGGTCGTTACCTAGCTTGGTCCTGTATCTGTTTCTGCTGTCTAGCCAGCTGTTCTGGTCATTACCTAGCCTGGTCCTGTATCTGTTTCTGCTGTCTAGCCAGCTGTTCTGGTCGTTACCTAGCCTGGTCATTACCTAGCCTGGTCGTTACCTAACCTGGTCATTACCTAGCCTGGTCATTACCTAGCCTGGTCATTACCTAGCCTGGTCGTTACCTAACCTGGTCATTACCTAGCCTGGTCATTACCTAACCTGGTCATTACCTAGCCTGGTCGTTACCTATCCTGGTCATTACCTAGCCTGGTCCTGTATCTGTTTCTGCTGTCTAGCCAGCTGTTCTGGTCATTACCTAGCCTGGTCATTACCTAGCCTGGTCGTTAACTAGCCTGGTCATTACCTAGCCTGGTCATTACCTAGCCTGGTCGTTACCTAGCCTGGTCATTACCTAGCCTGGTCCCATATCTGTTTCTGCTGTCTAGCCAACTGTTCTGGTCATTACCGAGCCTGGTCATTACCTATTCTGGTCATTACCTAGCCTGGTCGTTTCCTAACCTGGCCATTACCTATTTTGGTCATTACCTAGCCTGGTCTTTACCTAGCCTGGTCATTACCTAGCCTGGTCCCATATCTGTTTCTGCTGTCTAGCCAGCTGTTCTGGTCATTACCTAGCCTGGTCATTACCTTGCCTGGTCATTACCTAGCCTGGTCATTACCTAGCCAGGTCATTACCTAATCTGGTCATTACCTAGCCTGGTCATTACCTATTCTGGTCATTACCTAGCCAGGTCATTACCTATTCTGGTCATTACCTATTCTGGTCTTTGCCTAGCCAGGTCATTACCTAGCCTGGTCATGACCTATTCTGGTCATTACCTAGCCAGGTCATTACCTATTCTGGTCATTACCTATTCTGGTCTTTGCCTAGCCAGGTCATTACCTAGCCTGGTCATGACCTATTCTGGTCATTACCTAGCCTGGTCATTACCTATTCTGGTCATTACCTAGCCAGGTCATTACCTAGCCTGGTCATTACCTATTCTGGTCATTACCTAGCCTGGTCATGACCTATTCTGGTCATTACCTAGCCAGGTCATTACCTAGCCTGGTCATTACTGGTCATTGGGGCGGCAGGGTAGCCTAGTGGTTAGAGCGTTGGACTAGTAACCGGAAGGTTGTGAGTTCAAACCCCCGAGCTGACAAGGTACAAATCTGTCGTTCTGCCCCTGAACAGGCAGTTAACCCACTGTTCCCAGGCCGTCATTGAAAATAAGAATTTGTTCTTAACTGACTTGCCTGGTTAAATAAAGGTAAAATAAAAAAAAAAAAAAAAAAATTACCTATTCTGGTCGTTACCTATTCTGGTCATTACCTATTCTGGTCATTACCTAGCCTGGTCATTACCTATTCTGGTCATTACCTAGCCAGGTCATTACCTAGCTTGGTCCTGTATCTGTTTCTGCTGTCTAGCCAGCTGTTCTGGTCATTACCTAGCCTGGTCCTGTATCTGTTTCTGCTGTCTAGCCAGCTGTCCTGGTCGTTACCTAGCTTGGTCCTGTATCTGTTTCTGCTGTCTAGCCAGCTGTTCTGGTCATTACCTAGCCTGGTCCTGTATCTGTTTCTGCTGTCTAGCCAGCTGTTCTGGTCGTTACCTAGCCTGGTCATTACCTAGCCTGGTCATTACCTAACCTGGTCATTACCTAGCCTGGTCCTGTATCTGTTTCTGCTGTCTAGCCAGCTGTTCTGCTCATTACCTAGCCTGGTCCTGTATCTGTTTCTGCTGTCTAGCCAGCTGTTCTGGTCATTACCTAGCCTGGTCATTACCTAGCCTGGTCGTTACCTAGCCTGGTCATTACCTAGCCTGGTCATTACCTAGCCTGGTCCTGTATCTGTTTCTGCTGTCTAACCAGCTGTTCTGGTCATTACCTAGCCTGGTCATTACCTAACCTGGTCATTACTTAGCCTGGTCCTGTATCTGTTGCTGCTGTCTAGCCAGCTGTTCTGGTCATTACCTAGCCTGGTCATTACCTAGCCTGGTCGTTACCTAACCTGGTCATTACCTAGCTTGGTCATTACCTAGCCTGGTCATTACCTAGCCTGGTCGTTACCTAACCTGGTTATTACCTAGCCTGGTCATTACCTAACCTGGTCATTACCTAGCCTGGTCATTACCTAACCTGGTCATTACCTAGCCTGGTCCTGTATCTGTTTCTGCTGTCTAGCCAGCTGTTCTGGTCATTACCTAGCCTGGTCCCATATCTGTTTCTGCTGTCTAGCCAACTGTTCTGGTCATTACCGAGCCTGGTCATTACCTATTCTGGTCATTACCTAGCCTGGTCGTTTCCTAACCTGGCCATTACCTATTTTGGTCATTACCTAGCCTGGTCTTTACCTAGCCTGGTCATTACCTAGCCTGGTCCCATATCTGTTTCTGCTGTCTAGCCAGCTGTTCTGGTCATTACCTAGCCTGGTCATTACCTAGCCTGGTCATTACCTAGCCAGGTCATTACCTAATCTGGTCATTACCTAGCCTGGTCATTACCTATTCTGGTCATTACCTAGCCAGGTCATTACCTATTCTGGTCATTACCTATTCTGGTCTTTACCTAGCCAGGTCATTACCTAGCCTGGTCATGACCTATTCTGGTCATTACCTAGCCAGGTCATTACCTTTTTCTGGTCATTACCTAGCCGGGTCATTACCTAGCCTGGTCATTACCTATTCTGGTCATTACCTAGCCTGGTCATGACCTATTCTGGTCATTACCTAGCCAGGTCATTACCTATTCTGGTCATTACCTAGCCAGGTCATTACCTAGCCTGGTCATTACCTAGCCTGGTCGTTACCTATTCTGGTCATTACCTATTCTGGTCATTATCTAACCTGGCCATTACCTATTCTGGTCATTACCTATTCTGGTCTTTACCTATTCTGGTCATTACCTAGCCTGGTCATTACCTAGCCTAGTCGTTACCTAGCCTGGTCATTACCTAGCCTGGTCATTACCTATTCTGGTCATTACCTAGCCTGGTCGTTACCTATTCTGGTCATTACCTATTCTGGTCATTACCTATTCTGGTCATTATCTAACCTGGTCATTACCTAACCTGGTCATTGCCTAACCTGGTCATTACCTAGCCTGGTCATTACCTAACCTTGTCATTACCTAACCTGGTCATTACCTATTCTTATCATTACCTAACCTGGTCATTACCTAGCCTGGTCATTACCTATCCTGGTCATTACCTGGCCTGGTCATTACCTAGCCTGGTCCCTTCTGTGGTCCTAGGACTTCTATAGGAGTTTGCTAGACGGCACAAATCATCTCTAACTCTAAAGTTGACTGCTTTGGCCAACTGCTGTAACGAAGGGTTTATAAATGTATGTCTGAGGTGTGTTAGAGACTAACTAACCTGTCTCTAGGTGTGTTAAAGACTGACCGTGAGGTGGTCCTTCCCTCCAGGTGATGGCCATGATAAAGGGTTTATAAATGTCTGTCTGAGGTGTGGTCCTTCCCTCCAGGTGATGGCCATGATAAAGGGTTTATAAATGTCTGTCTGAGGTGTGGTCCTTCCCTCCAGGTGATGGCCATGATAAAGGGTTTATAAATGTCTGTCTGAGGTGTGGTCCTTCCCTCCAGGTGATGGCCATGATAAAGGGTTTATAAATGTCTGTCTGAGGTGTGGTCCTTCCCTCCAGGTGATGGCCATGATAAAGGGTTTACAGGTCCTGATGGGTCGTATGGAGTCGGTGTTTAACCACGCTATCCGCCACACCATCTACTCGGCCCTGCAGGACTTCGCCCAGCTCACCCTGAGAGACCCGCTACGGCAGGCCATCAAGAAGAAGAAGAGCGTGGTGCAGAGGTACATTGACTCTGGGGGGGGGGGGGTGCAGAGGTACTACGGAACACACAGGACCGCACAAAACATCCTTGAAGGGGGGGGGGGGGGGGGCAGAGTTCTCCAGCTAGTGCAGGGTTTTGTTCCCTACCTGCTTTATCATCTCCAGTGTCAGAGTGTCAGACCCCTGATGTGAACTGAGAGTTTTTCATGTATGTGGTGCTGTTCTCTCCCCAGTGTCCTGCAGGCCATCAGGAAGACCATCTGTGATTGGGAGACAGGGCGTGAGCCCCACAATGACCCTGCCCTGCGAGGAGAGAAAGACCCCAAGGGAGGCTTTGACATCAAGGTCCCCCGCCGTGCCGTCGGCCCCTCCAGCACACAGGTCTGTCACCGCTCTGTGTCTACGATTACTACTACAGACAGCCATCGCTGTAACCTGACTTTATTTCTCACAGGTTGTCTCCTTTTTACCATCACAGCCTCCTATCCTAGTCATATCATGACGTCATACCATCGTCGTTCTCACAGTGCCTATATAACCTAAACTGTAATCTGGCGGAAGATGTATCAGCTGTACCATAGCATTAGCTTTTTCTAGATCACTAATGACCTTCCTGGAACCAGAGTAAAACGTTCTAAGAACCTCCCTGGAACCAAAGTAAAACGTTCTCAGAACCTTCCTGGAACCAGAGTAAAACGTTCTAAGAACCTCCCTGTAACCAGTGTAAAACGTTCTCAGAACCTTCTTGGAACCAGAGTAAAACGTTCTAATAACCTCCCTGTAACCCCAAAATAACTGTTCCTAGAACAGGCAAAATGTTCACTTCTGCTCTCAAAACGTTTAAAAAACCTGTCAGGAAACTTATGGCTTCGTTCCCACAACCAATGTCAAACCAAAAACATAAGTTTCCACAACTTCCAAGCTGGGAGAGCTCTATGCAACGGGTGTTGATCCAGCCTGAAGCCATGTAATTTCTCGCTACACTTTGAAGCAGTCTAACGTAATCAAATCAAATGTATTTATAAAGCCCTGTCACGACTTCCTCCGAAGTCGGTTCCTCTCCTTGTTCGGGTGGCGGTCGGGTCACCGGTCTTCTAGCCATCGTCGATCCACTTTTCATTTCCCATTTGTTTTGTCTTGTTTTCCCACACACCTGGTTCTCATTCCCTCATTACATGTTGTGTATTTAACCCTCTGTTCCCCCCATGTCTTTGTGTGGAATTGTTTGCTGTAAGTGACTGGTGCACGTCGGGTTTTGTACCCATGCTGGTTATTTCTTTATGCCGTTGGAATTAAACTGCTCCGGTTATTACCTAGTTCTGCTCTCCTGTGTCTGACTTCACTGCCACCGGTTACACACCCCTTTACAGAGTCTTGTTTCACTGCCACCAGTTACACACCCCTTTACAGAGTCACTGCCACCAGTTACACACCCCTTTACAGAGTCACTGCCACCAGTTACACACCCCTTTACAGAGTCTTGTTTCACTGCCACCAGTTACACACCCCTCTACAGAGTCTTGTTTCACTGCCACTAGTTACACACCCCTTTACAGAGTCACTGCCACCAGTTACACACCCCTTTACAGAGTCACTGCCACCAGTTACACACCCCTTTACAGAGTCTTGTTTCACTGCCACCAGTTACACACCCCTCTACAGAGTCTTGTTTCACTGCCACCGGTTACACACCCCTTTACAGAGTCTTGTTTCACTGTCACCAGTTACACACCCCTTTACAGAGTCTTGTTTCACTGCCACCAGTTACACACCCCTTTACAGAGTCACTGCCACCAGTTACACACCCCTTTACAGAGTCTTGTTTCACTGCCACCAGTTACACACCCCTTTACAGAGTCTTGTTTCACTGCCACCAGTTACACACCCCTTTACAGAGTCTTGTTTCACTGCCACCAGTTACACACCCCTTTACAGAGTCTTGTTTCACTGCCACCAGTTACACACCCCTTTACAGAGTCTTGTTTCACTGCCACCAGTTACACACCCCTTTACAGAGTCTTGTTTCACTGCCACCAGTTACACACCCCTTTACAGAGTCTTGTTTCACTGCCACCAGTTACACACCCCTTTACAGAGTCTTGTTTCACTGCCACCAGTTACACACCCCTTTACAGAGTCTTGTTTCACTGCCACCAGTTACACACCCCTTTACAGAGTCTTGTTTCACTGCTACCAGTTACACACCCCTTTACAGAGTCTTGTTTCACTGCCACCAGTTACACACCCCTCTACAGAGTCTTGTTTAACTGCCACCGGTTACACACCCCTTTACAGAGTCTTGTTTCACTGCCACCAGTTACACACCCCTTTACAGAGTCTTGTTTCACTGCTACCAGTTACACACCCCTTTACAGAGTCACTGCCACCAGTTACACACCCCTTTACAGAGTCTTGTTTCACTGCCACCAGTTACACACCCCTTTACAGAGTCTTGTTTCACTGCCACCGGTTACACACCCCTTTACAGAGTCTTGTTTCACTGCCACCAGTTACACACCCCTTTACAGAGTCTTGTTTCACTACCACCAGTTACACACCCCTTTACAGAGTCTTGTTTCACTGCCACCAGTTACACACCCCTTTACAGAGTCTTGTTTCACTGCCACCAATTACACACCCCTTTACATAGTCTTGTTTCACTGCCACCAGTTACACACCCTTTTACAGAGTCACTATCACCAGTTACACACCCCTTTACAGAGTCTTGTTTCACTGCCACCAGTTACACACCCCTTTACAGAGTCTTGTTTCACTGCCACCAGTTACACACCCCTTTACAGAGTCACTGCCACCAGTTACACACCCCTTTACAGAGTCTTGTTTCACTGCCACCAGTTACACACCCCTTTACAGAGTCTTGTTTCACTGCCACCAGTTACACACCCCTTTACAGAGTCTTGTTTCACTGCCACCAGTTACACACCCCTTTACAGAGTCTTGTTTCACTGCTACCAGTTACACACCCCTTTACAGAGTCACTGCCACCAGTTACACACCCCTTTACAGAGTCTTGTTTCACTGCCACCAGTTACACACCCCTTTACAGAGTCTTGTTTCACTGCCACCGGTTACACACCCCTTTACAGAGTCTTGTTTCACTGCCACCAGTTACACACCCCTTTACAGAGTCTTGTTTCACTACCACCAGTTACACACCCCTTTACAGAGTCTTGTTTCACTGCCACCAGTTACACACCCCTTTACAGAGTCTTGTTTCACTGCCACCAATTACACACCCCTTTACATAGTCTTGTTTCACTGCCACCAGTTACACACCCTTTTACAGAGTCACTATCACCAGTTACACACCCCTTTACAGAGTCTTGTTTCACTGCCACCAGTTACACACCCCTTTACAGAGTCTTGTTTCACTGCCACCAGTTACACACCCCTTTACAGAGTCACTGCCACCAGTTACACACCCCTTTACAGAGTCTTGTTTCACTGCCACCAGTTACACACCCCTTTACAGAGTCTTGTTTCACTGCCACCAGTTACACACCCCTTTACAGAGTCTTGTTTCACTGCCACCAGTTACACACCCCTTTACAGAGTCTTGTTTCACTGCCACCAGTTACACACCCCTTTACAGAGTCTTGTTTCACTGCCACCAGTTACACACCCCTTTACAGAGTCTTGTTTCACTGCCACCAGTTACACACCCCTTTACAGAGTCTTGTTTCACTGTCACCAGTTACACACCCCTTTACAGAGTCTTGTTTCACTGCCACCAGTTACACACCCCTTTACAGAGTCTTGTTTCACTGCCACCAGTTACACACCCCTTTACAGAGTCTTGTTTCACTGCTACCAGTTACACACCCCTTTACAGAGTCTTGTTTCACTGCCACCAGTTACACACCCCTTTACAGAGGCTTGTTTCACTGTCACCAGTTACACACCCCTTTACAGAGTCACTGCCACCAGTTACACACCCCTTTACAGAGTCACTGCCACCAGTTACACACCCCTTTACAGAGTCTTGTTTCACTGTCACCAGTTACACACCCCTTTACAGAGTCTTGTTTCACTGTCACCAGTTACACACCCCTTTACAGAGTCTTGTTTCACTGTCACCAGTTACACACCCCTTTACAGAGTCTTGTTTCACTATCACCAGTTACACACCCCTTTACAGAGTCACTGTCACCAGTTACACACCCCTTTACAGAGTCTTGTTTCACTGTCACCAGTTACACACCCCTTTACAGAGTCACTGCCACCAGTTACACACCCCTTCACAGAGTCTTGTTTCACTGCCACCAGTTACACACCCCTTTACAGAGTCTTGTTTCACTGCTACCAGTTACACACCCCTTTACAGAGTCACTGCCACCAGTTACACACCCCTTTACAGAGTCACTGCCACCAGTTACACACCCCTTTACAGAGTCTTGTTTCACTGTCACCAGTTACACACCCCTTTACAGAGTCTTGTTTCACTGTCACCAGTTACACACCCCTTTACAGAGTCTTGTTTCACTGTCACCAGTTACACACCCCTTTACAGAGTCACTGCCACCAGTTACACACCCCTTTACAGAGTCACTGCCACCAGTTACACACCCCTTTACAGAGTCTTGTTTCACTGCCACCAGTTACACACCCCTTTACAGAGTCTTGTTTCACTGCCACCAGTTACACACCCCTTTACAGAGTCTTGTTTCACTGCCACCAGTTACACACCCCTTTACAGAGTCTTGTTTCACTACCACCAGTTACACACCCCTTTACAGAGTCTTGTTTCACTGCCACCAGTTACACACCCCTTTACAGAGTCTTGTTTCACTGCCACCAATTACACACCCCTTTACATAGTCTTGTTTCACTGCCACCAGTTACACACCCTTTTACAGAGTCACTGTCACCAGTTACACACCCCTTTACAGAGTCTTGTTTCACTGCCACCAGTTACACACCCCTTTACAGAGTCTTGTTTCACTGTCACCAGTTACACACCCCTTTACAGAGTCTTGTTTCACTGTCACCAGTTACACACCCCTTTACAGAGTCTTGTTTCACTGTCACCAGTTACACACCCCTTTACAGAGTCACTGCCACCAGTTACACACCCCTTTACAGAGTCACTGCCACCAGTTACACACCCCTTTACAGAGTCACTGCCACGAGTTACACACCCCTTTACAGAGTCTTGTTTCACTGTCACCAGTTACACACCCCTTTACAGAGTCTTGTTTCACTGTCACCAGTTACACACCCCTTTACAGAGTCTTGTTTCACTGTCACCAGTTACACACCCCTTTACAGAGTCTTGTTTCACTATCACCAGTTACACACCCCTTTACAGAGTCACTGTCACCAGTTACACACCCCTTTACAGAGTCTTGTTTCACTGCCACCAGTTACACACCCCTTTACAGAGTCACTGCCACCAGTTACACACCCCTTCACAGAGTCTTGTTTCACTGCCACCAGTTACACACCCCTTTACAGAGTCTTGTTTCACTGCTACCAGTTACACACCCCTTTACAGAGTCTTGTTTCACTGCCACCAGTTACACACCCCTTTACAGAGTCCTTTTTTCACTACCACCAGTTACACACCCCTTTACAGAGTCTTGTTTCACTGTAACCAGTTACACACCCCTTTACAGAGTCTTGTTTCACTGCCACCAGTTACACACCCCTTTACAGAGTCTAGTTTCACTGTCACCAGTTACACACCCCTTTACAGAGTCACTGTCACCAGTTACACACCCCTTTACAAAGTCACTGCCACCAGTTACACACCCCTTTACAGAGTCTTGTTTCACTGCCACCAGTTACACACCCCTTTACAGAGTCTTGTTTCACTGTCACCAGTTACACACCCCTTTACAGAGTCTTGTTTCACTGTCACCAGTTACACACCCCTTTACAGAGTCTTGTTTCACTGTCACCAGTTACACACCCCTTTACAGAGTCACTGCCACCAGTTACACACCCCTTTACAGAGTCACTGCCACCAGTTACACACCCCTTTACAGAGTCTTGTTTCACTGCCACCAGTTACACACCCCTTTACAGAGTCTTGTTTCACTGTCACCAGTTACACACCCCTTTACAGAGTCTTGTTCCACTACCAGCAGTTACAGACCCCTCTACAGAGTCTTGTTTCACTGCCACCAGTTACACACCCCTTTACAGAGTCTTGTTTCACTGTCACCAGTTACACACCCCTTTACAGAGTCTTGTTCCACTACCAGCAGTTACACACCCCTTTACAGAGTCTTGTTTCACTGCTACCAGTTACACACCCCTTTACAGAGTCTTGTTTCACTGTCACCAGTTACACACCCCTTACAGACCTTTTTTAACCTGTAGACCGTAAGCAGTACCAATCAAATGTATTTCCAGCGGTTAACCATTAACATTCCTAAGACTAACCAGAAGTGTTGGTGGCGACCAACCAGAAGTTAGTTACATACAGGACAGTTTTTTGTGGAGACCAACTAGAAGTTAGTTACATACAGGACAGTGTTGGTGGCGACCAACCAGAAGTTAGTTACATACAGGACAGTTTTTTGTGGAGACCAACTAGAAGTTAGTTACATACAGGACAGTGTTGGTGGCGACCAACCAGAAGTTAGTTACATACAGGACAGTTTTTTGTGGAGACCAACTAGAAGTTAGTTACATACAGGACAGTTTTGGTGGAGACCAACTAGAAGTTAGTTACATACAGGACAGTGTTGGTGGAGACCAACTAGAAGTTAGTTACATACAGAACAGTGTTGGTGGAGACCAACCAGAAGTTAGTTACATACAGGACAGTTTTGGTGGAGACCAACTAGAAGTTAGTTACATACAGGACAGTGTTGGTGGAGACCAACTAGAAGTTAGTTACATACAGAACAGTTTTGGTGGAGACCAACCAGAAGTTAGTTACATACAGGACAGTTTTGGTGGAGACCAACTAGAAGTTAGTTACATACAGAACAGTGTTGGTGGAGACCAACTAGAAGTTAGTTACATACAGGACAGTGTTGGTGGAGACCAACCAGAAGTTAGTTACATACAGGACAGTTTTGATGGAGACCAACTAGAAGTTAGTTACATACAGGACAGTGTTGGTGGAGACCAACTAGAAGTTAGTTACATACAGAACAGTGTTGGTGGAGACCAACCAGAAGTTAGTTACATACAGGACAGTTTTGGTGGAGACCAACTAGAAGTTAGTTACATACAGGACAGTGTTGGTGGAGACCAACTAGAAGTTAGTTACATACAGAACAGTGTTGGTGGAGACCAACTAGAAGTTAGTTACATACAGAACAGTGTTGGTGGAGACCAACTAGAAGTTAGTTACATACAGAACAGTGTTGGTGGAGACCAACTAGAAGTTAGTTACATACAGAACAGTGTTGGTGGAGACCAACTAGAAGTTAGTTACATACAGAACAGTGTTGGTGGAGACCAACTAGAAGTTAGTTACATACAGAACAGTGTTGGTGGAGACCAACTAGAAGTTAGTTACATACAGGACAGTTTTGGTGGAGACCAAGTAGAAGTTAGTTACATACAGGACAGTGTTGGTGGAGACCAACTAGAAGTTAGTTACATACAGGACAGTTTTGGTGGAGACCAACTAGAAGTTAGTTACATACAGAACAGTGTTGGTGGAGACCAACTAGAAGTTAGTTACATACAGAACAGTGTTGGTGGAGACCAACTAGAAGTTAGTTACATACAGGACAGTTTTGATGGAGACCAACTAGAAGTTAGTTACATACAGGACAGTGTTGGTGGAGACCAACTAGAAGTTAGTTACATACAGGACAGTTTTGGTGGAGACCAACTAGAAGTTAGTTACATACAGGACAGTGTTGGTGGAGACCAACTAGAAGTTAGTTACATACAGAACAGTGTTGGTGGAGACCAACCAGAAGTTAGTTACATACAGAACAGTGTTGGTGGAGACCAACTAGAAGTTAGTTACATACAGGACAGTGTTGGTGGAGACCAACTAGAAGTTAGTTACATACAGAACAGTGTTGGTGGAGACCAACTAGAAGTTAGTTACATACAGAACAGTGTTGGTGGAGACCAACTAGAAGTTAGTTACATACAGAACAGTGTTGGTGGAGACCAACTAGAAGTTAGTTACATACAGGACAGTTTTGGTGGAGACCAAGTAGAAGTTAGTTACATACAGGACAGTGTTGGTGGAGACCAACTAGAAGTTAGTTACATACAGGACAGTTTTGGTGGAGACCAACTAGAAGTTAGTTACATACAGAACAGTGTTGGTGGAGACCAACTAGAAGTTAGTTACATACAGGACAGTGTTGGTGGAGACCAACCAGAAGTTAGTTACATACAGAACAGTGTTGGTGGAGACCAAGTAGAAGTTAGTTACATACAGAACAGTGTTGGTGGAGACCAACTAGAAGTTAGTTACATACAGAACAGTGTTGGTGGAGACCAACTAGAAGTTAGTTACATACAGAACAGTGTTGGTGGAGACCAACTAGAAGTTAGTTACATACAGAACAGTGTTGGTGGAGACCAACTAGAAGTTAGTTACATACAGGACAGTGTTGGTGGAGACCAACTAGAAGTTAGTTACATACAGAACAGTGTTGGTGGAGACCAACTAGAAGTTAGTTACATACAGAACAGTGTTGGTGGAGACCAACTAGAAGTTAGTTACATACAGGACAGTTTTGGTGGAGACCAACTAGAAGTTAGTTACATACAGGACAGTTTTGGTGGAGACCAACTAGAAGTTAGTTACATACAGAACAGTGTTGGTGGAGACCAACTAGAAGTTAGTTACATACAGAACAGTGTTGGTGGAGACCAACTAGAAGTTAGTTACATACAGAACAGTGTTGGTGGAGACCAACTAGAAGTTAGTTACATACAGAACAGTGTTGGTGGAGACCAACTAGAAGTTAGTTACATACAGAACAGTGTTGGTGGAGACCAAACAGAAATGGAATATTAAACCCTTTATTAAACCTTAAACCTAATTTCTCCTCCTCCTCCCCTCTGTGCCTTTCCATTCCTCCTCCTGCCTCCTCTTCCTCTCCTCCTCCTCTGTAGCTGTACATGGTTCGTACCATGCTGGAGTCTCTGATAGCTGATAAAAGTGGTTCTAAGAAGACTCTCCGCAGCTGTCTGGAGGGACCCACCATCATGGACATGGAGAAGTTCCACAGAGAGTCCTTCTTCTATACTCACCTGCTCAACTTCAGCGGTAAGGAGACCGGTAGAGACAGACTTCAGCGGTAAGGAGACCGGTAGAGACAGACTTCAGGGGTAAGGAGACCGGTAGAGACAGACGTCAGGGGTAAGGAGACCGGTATAGACAGACTTCAGGGGTAAGGAGACCGGTAGAGACAGACTTCAGGGGTAAGGAGACCGGTAGAGACAGACTTCAGCGGTAAGGAGACCGGTAGAGACGGACTTCAGCGGTAAGGAGACCGGTAGAGACAGACTTCAGCGGTAAGGAGACCGGTAGAGACAGACTTTAGCGGTAAGAAGACCGGTAGAGACAGACTTCAGCGGTAAGGAGACCGGTAGACACAGACTTCAGGGGTAAGGAGACCGGTAGAGACAGACTTCAGCGGTAAGGAGACCGGTAGAGACAGACTTCAGCGGTAAGGAGACCGGTAGACACAGACTTCAGGGGTAAGGAGACCGGTAGAGACAGACTTCAGCGGTAAGGAGACCGGTAGAGACAGACTTCAGCGGTAAGGAGACCGGTAGAGACAGACTTCAGCGGTAAGGAGACCGGTAGAGACAGACTTCAGCGGTAAGGAGACCGGTAGAGACAGACTTCAGGGGTAAGGAGACCGGTAGAGACAGACTTCAGCGGTAAGGAGACCGGTAGAGACAGACTTCAGCGGTAAGGAGACCGGTAGAGACAGAGTCTACATCCCAAATGGCACCACTTTAGACCAGCGGACATAGGATGATGCAGCCGGTACCTCCTGCTCCCACTGTCCCCTCTCTAACCCTCTGTCCCCTCTCTAACCCTCTGTCCCCTCCCTAACCCTCTGTCCCCTCTCTAACCCCCTGTCCCCTCTCTACCCCTAACCCTCCGTCTGTCCCCCCCAACCCTCTGTCCCCTCTCTAACCCTCCGTCCCCTCTAACCCTCTGTCCCCTCTAACCCTCTGTCCCCTCTAACCCTCTGTCCCCTCTCTAACCCTCTGTCCCCTCTCTAACCCTCTGTCCCCTCTCTATAACCCTCTGTCCCCTCTCTATAACCCCCTGTCCCCTCTCTAACCCTTTGTCCCCTCCCTAACCCCCTGTCCCCTCTCTAACCCTCTGTCCCCTCCCTAACAGAGACCCTACAGCAGTGCTGTGACCTGTCTCAGCTGTGGTTCAGAGAGTTCTTCCTGGAGCTGACCATGGGTGGCAGGATCCAGTTCCCCATCGAGATGTCCATGCCCTGGATCCTCACAGACCACATACTGGAGACCAAGGAGGCCTCTATGATGGAGTAAGACACTGTTTAGACCACTGTGTGTGTCCGTTCATCTGTCCGTCCCCTGTAACCTCAAGGAGGCCTCTATAATGGAGTAAGACACCATGTTAGAGCAGTGTGTGTGTGTGTGTGTGTGTGTCCGTCCGACACACACTCCTGTTGGGCGGTTTCCCGATGTTCATACCGTCGAAACTAAAATAAATGAATTGTGAAGACAGGCAGTCTCATCAAGTTATACAGGTAGGAGCCACATGTCATTTCAAAATAAATCTAACTTTGTCTCCTTCACCCAAATCCAGATAGCTGGTGTTCTTAAAGAACTGTAAAATCTGGACCCCTACAAATAAGCAGGGCTAGACAATCTGGACCCCTACAAATCAGCTGGGCTAGACAATCTGGACCCCTCCAAATCAGCTGGGCTAGACAATCTGGACCCCTACAAATCAGCCGGACTAGACAATCTGGACCCCTACAAATCAGCAGGGCTAGACAATCTGGACCCCTACAAATCAGCTGGGCTAGACAATCTGGACCCCTACATATCAGCTGGGCTAGACAATCTGGACCCTCTCTTTCTAAAATTATCTGCCAAAATTGTTGCAACCTGTTCAACCTCTCTTTCGTATCGTCTGAGATCCCCAAAGATTGGAAAGCTGCCGCGGTCATCCCCCTCTTCAAAGGGGGAGACACTCTAGACCCAAACTGCTACAGACCTATATCTAGTGATTCTCTGATCCACCTCTACACAGACGACACCATTCTGTATACTTCTGGCCCTTCTTTGGACACTGTGTTAACTACCCTCCAGACGAGCTTCAATGCCATACAACTCTCCTTCCATGGCCTCCAACTGCTCTTAAATACAAGTAAAACTAAATGCATGCTCTTCAATCGATTGATGCCCACACCTGCCCGCCTGTCCAGCATCACTACTCTGGACGGCTCTCACTTGAATATGAATATGTAGACAACTACAAATACCTAGGTGTCTGGTTAGACTATAAACTCTTCTTCCAGACTCACATTAAGCATCTCCAATCCAAAATTAAATCTAGAATCAGCTTCCTATTTCGCAACAAAGCATCCTTCACTCATGCTGCCAAACATACCCTTGTAAAATTGACCGTCCTACCGATCCTTGACTTTGGCGATGTCATCTATAAAATAGCCTCCAACACTCTACTCAGCAAATTGGATGTAGTCTATCATAGTGCCATCCGTTTTGTCACCAAAGCCCCATATACTACCCACTACTGCGACCTGTACACTCTCGTTGTTTGGCCCTCACTTCATACTCGTCGCCAAACCCACTGGCTACAGGTTATCTACAAGTCTCTGCTAGGTAAAGCCCCGCCTTATCTCACTGGTCACCATAGCAGCACCCACTCGTAGCACGCGCTCCAGCAGGTATATCTCACTGGTCACCATAGCAGCACCCACTCGTAGCACGCGCTCCAGCAGGTATATCTCACTGATCATCCCCAAAGCCAATTCCTCCTTTGGCCGCCTTTCCTTCCAGTTCTCTGCTGCCAATGACTGGAACGAATTGCAAAAAAATCCCTGAAGCTGGAGACTCATATCTCCCTCACTAACTTTAAGCATCAGCTGTCAGAGCAGCTCACAGATCACTGCACCTGTACATAGCACATCTGTAAACAGCCCATCCAACTACTTCATCCTCATATTGTATTTATTTATTCATCTTGCTCCTTTGCAACCCAGTATCTGTGCCAGCACATTCATCTTCTGCACATCTATCACTCCAGTGTTTAATTGGTATATTGTAATTACTTCACCATCATGGCCTATTTAGTGCCTTACCTCCCTTATCTTACCTCATTTGCACACACTGTTTATAGACTTTTTATATTGTATTATTGACTGTATGTTTGTTTTACTCCATGTGTAACTCTGTTGTTTGTGCTGCACTGCTTTGCTTTATCTTGGCCAGGTCGCAGTTGTAAATGGGAACTTGTTCTCAACTAGCCTACCTGGTTAAATAAAGGTGAAATTAATTAATGAATTAAAAAACTGTGAAATATTTACTTACCCTTAACCAACAAAGCAGTTCAAGAAAGAGTTAAGAAAATATTTCCTGAATAAACGAAAGTAAAAAAAATATAAAAAGTAACAGAATAAAATAAAAATAACGAGGCTATATACAAGGGCTACCGGTACCGAGTCAATGTGTGGGAGTACAGGTTAGTAATGAGGCTATATACAAGGGCTACCGGTACCGAGTCAATGTGTGGGAGTACAGGTTAGTAATGAGGCTATATACAAGGGCTACCGGTACCGAGTCAATGTGTGGGAGTACAGGTTAGTAATGAGGCTATATACAAGGGCTACCGGTACCGAGTCAATGTGTGGGAGTACAGGTTAGTAACGAGGCTATATACAAGGGCTACCGGTACCGAGTCAATGTGTGGGAGTACAGGTTAGTAACGAGGCTATATACAAGGGCTACCGGTACCGAGTCAATGTGTGGGAGTACAGGTTAGTAATGAGGCTATATACAAGGGCTACCGGTACCGAGTCAATGTGTGGGAGTACAGGTTAGTAATGAGGCTATATACAAGGGCTACCGGTACCGAGTCAATGTGTGGGAGTACAGGTTAGTAATGAGGCTATATACAAGGGCTACCGGTACCGAGTCAATGTGTGGGAGTACAGGTTAGTAATGAGGCTATATACAAGGGCTACCGGTACCGAGTCAATGTGTGGGAGTACAGGTTAGTAATGAGGCTATATACAAGGGCTACCGGTACCGAGTCAATGTGTGGGAGTACAGGTTAGTAATGAGGCTATATACAAGGGCTACCGGTACCGAGTCAATGTGTGGGAGTACAGGTTAGTAATGAGGCTATATACAAGGGCTACCGGTACCGAGTCAATGTGTGGGAGTACAGGTTAGTAATGAGGCTATATACAAGGGCTACCGGTACCGAGTCAATGTGTGGGAGTACAGGTTAGTAATGAGGCTATATACAAGGGCTACCGGTACCGAGTCAATGTGTGGGAGTACAGGTTAGTAATGAGGCTATATACAAGGGCTACCGGTACCGAGTCAATGTGTGGGAGTACAGGTTAGTAATGAGGCTATATACAAGGGCTACCGGTACCGAGTCAATGTGTGGGAGTACAGGTTAGTAACGAGGCTATATACAAGGGCTACCGGTACCGAGTCAATGTGTGGGAGTACAGGTTAGTAATGAGGCTATATACAAGGGCTACCGGTACCGAGTCAATGTGTGGGAGTACAGGTTAGTAATGAGGCTATATACAAGGGCTACCGGTACCGAGTCAATGTGTGGGAGTACAGGTTAGTAATGAGGCTATATACAAGGGCTACCGGTACCGAGTCAATGTGTGGGAGTACAGGTTAGTAATGAGGCTATATACAAGGGCTACCGGTACCGAGTCAATGTGTGGGAGTACAGGTTAGTAACGAGGCTATATACAAGGGCTACCGGTACCGAGTCAATGTGTGGGAGTACAGGTTAGTAATGAGGCTATATACAAGGGCTACCGGTACCGAGTCAATGTGTGGGAGTACAGGTTAGTAACGAGGCTATATACAAGGGCTACCGGTACCGAGTCAATGTGTGGGAGTACAGGTTAGTAACGAGGCTATATACAAGGGCTACCGGTACCGAGTCAATGTGTGGGAGTACAGGTTAGTAATGAGGCTATATACAAGGGCTACCGGTACCGAGTCAATGTGTGGGAGTACAGGTTAGTAATGAGGCTATATACAAGGGCTACCGGTACCGAGTCAATGTGTGGGAGTACAGGTTAGTAATGAGGCTATATACAAGGGCTACCGGTACCGAGTCAATGTGTGGGAGTACAGGTTAGTAATGAGGCTATATACAAGGGCTACCGGTACCGAGTCAATGTGTGGGAGTACAGGTTAGTAATGAGGCTATATACAAGGGCTACCGGTACCGAGTCAATGTGTGGGAGTACAGATTAGTAATGAGGCTATATACAAGGGCTACCGGTACCGAGTCAATGTGTGGGAGTACAGGTTAGTAATGAGGCTATATACAAGGGCTACCGGTACCGAGTCAATGTGTGGGAGTACAGGTTAGTAATGAGGCTATATACAAGGGCTACCGGTACCGAGTCAATGTGTGGGAGTACAGGTTAGTAATGAGGCTATATACAAGGGCTACCGGTACCGAGTCAATGTGTGGGAGTACAGGTTAGTAATGAGGCTATATACAAGGGCTACCGGTACCGAGTCAATGTGTGGGAGTACAGGTTAGTAATGAGGCTATATACAAGGGCTACCGGTACCGAGTCAATGTGTGGGAGTACAGGTTAGTAATGAGGCTATATACAAGGGCTACCGGTACCGAGTCAATGTGTGGGAGTACAGGTTAGTCGAGGTCATTTGTACATGTAGGTAGAGGTAAAGTGACTAGACAATAAATAGTGAGTAGCAGCAGTGTAAAGACAAAGGGGGGTCAATGTAAATGGTCCACGTGGCCATTTGATTAAATGTTCAGCAGTCATATGGCTTGGGGATAGAAGCTGTTAAGGAGCTTTTTGGACCTAGACTTGGCACTCCGGTACCGCTTGCTGTACGGTAGCAGAGAAAACAGTCTATGACTAGGGTGACTGGAGTCTTTGACATTATTATATAGGTCCTGGATTGCAGGAAGTTTGGCCCCAGTGATGTACTGGGCCGTTCGCACTACCCTCTGTAGTGCCTAACGGTCAGATGCCGAGCAGTTGCCGTACCAGGCGATGATGCAACAGGTCAGGATGCTCTCGCTGGTGCAGCTGTAGAACTTTTTGAGGATCTGAGGACCCATGCCAAATCTTTTCAGTCTCCTGTCCTCTTCACGACTGTCTTGGTGTGTTTGGACCATGATAGTTTGTTGGTGATCTGGACACCAAGGAACTTGAAACTCTCGACCCGCTCCACTACAGCCCCGTCGATGAGACTGGGGGCCTGCTCGGCCCTCTTTTTCCTGTAGTCCATGATCATCTCCTTTGTCTTGATCACGTTGAGGGAGAGGTTGTCTGACAAAATCTATGTCCTGTCCTCTCTCATTGCTACAAAATGAAATGTATTTTTCGTCCTCCAGGTATGTGCTGTATCCTCTGGACCTCTATAATGACAGTGCCCACTACGCCCTGACCAAGTTCAAGAAGCAGTTCCTCTATGATGAGATAGAAGCAGAGGTAACTAGTTCACCATTAGACTAGTGATCACTACAGCAGAGGTAACTAGTTCACCATTAGACTAGTCATCACTACAGCAGAGGTAACTAGTTCACCATTAGACTAGTCATCACTACAGCAGAGGTAACTAGTTCACCATTAGACTAGTCATCACTACAGCAGAGGTAACTAGTTCACCATTAGACTAGTCATCACTACAGCAGAGGTATGTAGTTCACCATTAGACTAGTCATCAATACAGCAGAGGTAACTAGTTCACCATTAGACTAGTGATCACTACAGCAGAGGTAACTAGTTCACCATTAGACTAGTCATCACTACAGCAGAGGTATGTAGTTCACCATTAGACTAGTCATCACTACAGCAGAGGTAACTAGTTCACCATTAGACTAGTCATCAATACAGCAGAGGTAACTAGTTCACCATTAGACTAGTCATCACTACAGCAGAGGTAACTAGTTCACCATTAGACTAGTCATCACTACAGCAGAGGTAACTAGTTCACCATTAGACTAGTCATCACTACATGAGTCTTGATCATTAATGCCCATGTCTTTGTTCCTTGATTCTTGCAGGTCAACCTGTGTTTTGATCAGTTTGTCTACAAGCTGGCTGATCAGATATTTGCCTACTACAAGATTCTAGCTGGAAGGTACGTGGACTATATCAACGAGAGGTCGACTAGTAACCTAAATACTAGAGGTCGACTAGTAACCTAAATACTAGAGGTCGAGTAGTAACCTAAAACAGAAACAATCATTTTGAAAACAAGACGTTTATTCTTTCAGTGAAATAAGGAACCGTTCCGTATTTTATCTAACGGGTGGCATCCCTAAGTCTAAATATTCCTGTTACATTGCACAACCTTCAATGTTGTGTCATAATTACGTAAAATTCTGGCAAATTAGTTCGCAATGAGCCAGGCTTCCCAAATTAGACGGCCCAAACTGTTGCATATACCCTGACTCTGCGTGCAATGAACGCAAGAGAAGTGACACCATTTCACCTGGTTAATATTGCCTGCTAACCTGGATTTCTTTTAGCTAAATATGCAGGTTTAAAAATATATACTTCTGTGTATTGATTTTAAGAAAGGCATTGGTGTTTATGGTTAGGTACATTGATGTTAATGGTTGGGTACATTGATGGTTAGGTACATTGGTGTTTATGGTTAGGTACATTGATGTTAATGGTTAGGTACATTGATGGTTAGGTACATTGATGGTTAGGTACATTGATGGTTAGGTACATTGATGTTAATGGTTAGGTACATTGATGTTTATGGTTAGGTACATTGGTGTTTATGGTTAGGTACATTGATGTTTATGGTTAGGTACATTGATGGTTAGGTACATTGATGGTTAGGTTCATTGATGTTAATGGTTAGGTACATTGATGTTTATGGTTAGGTACATTGGTGTTTATGGTTAGGTACATTGATGTTAATGGTTAGGTACATTGATGGTTAGGTACATTGATGGTTAGGTACATTGATGGTTAGGTACATTGGTGTTTATGGTTAGGTACATTGATGTTTATGGTTAGGTACATTGATGTTTATGGTTAGGTACATTGATGTTTATGGTTAGGTACATTGATGTTAATGGTTAGGTACATTGATGGTTAGGTTCATTGATGGTTAGGTACATTGATGGTTAGGTACATTGGTGTTTATGGTTAGGTACATTGATGTTTATGGTTAGGTACATTGGTGTTTAGGGTTAGGTACATTGATGTTTATGGTTAGGTACATTGATGGTTAGGTACATTGGTGTTTATGGTTAGGTACATTGATGGTTAGGTACATTGGTGTTTATGGTTAGGTACATTGATGTTTATGGTTAGGTACATTGATGGTTAGGTACATTGATGGTTAGGTACATTGATGTTAATGGTTAGGTACATTGATGGTTAGGTACATTGGTGTTTATGGTTAGGTACATTGATGTTTATGGTTAGGTACATTGATGTTTATGGTTAGGTACATTGGTGTTTAGGGTTAGGTACATTGATGTTTATGGTTAGGTACATTGATGTTTATGGTTAGGTACATTGATGTTTATGGTTAGGTACATTGATGGTTAGGTACATTGATGGTTAGGTACATTGATGGTTAGGTTCATTGGTGTTTATGGTTAGGTACATTGATGGTTAGGTACATTGATGGTTAGGTACATTGATGGTTAGGTACATTGATGGTTAGGTACATTGATGGTTAGGTACATTGATGGTTAGGTACATTGATGGTTAGGTACATTGATGGTTAGGTTCATTGGTGTTTATGGTTAGGTACATTGATGGTTAGGTACATTGATGGTTAGGTACATTGATGGTTAGGTACATTGATGGTTAGGTACATTGATGGTTAGGTACATTGATGTTTATGGTTAGGTACATTGGTGTTGATGGTTAGGTACATTGATGTTAATGGTTAGGTACATTGATGGTTAGGTACATTGATGTTTATGGTTGGGTACATTGATGTTAATGGTTAGGTACATTGATGGTAAGGTACATTGGTGTTTATGGTTAGGTACATTGATGGTTAGGTACATTGATGTTTATGGTTAGGTACATTGATGGTTAGGTACATTGATGTTTATGGTTAGGTACATTGATGGTTAGGTACATTGGTGTTTATGGTTAGGTACATTGATGTTTATGGTTGGGTACATTGATGGTTAGGTACATTGATGTTTATGGTTAGGTACATTGATGTTTATGGTTAGGTACATTGATGGTTAGGTACATTGATGGTTAGGTACATTGATGTTTATGGTTAGGTACATTGATGTTTATGGTTAGGTACATTGATGGTTAGGTACATTGGTGTTAATGGTTAGGTACATTGATGTTTATGGTTAGGTACATTGATGGTTAGGTACATTGGTGTTAATGGTTAGGTACATTGATGTTAATGGTTAGGTACATTGGTGTTAATGGTTAGGTACATTGATGGTTAGGTACATTGATGTTTATGGTTAGGTACATTGATGTTAATGGTTAGGTACATTGATGGTTAGGTACATTGATGTTTATGGTTAGGTACATTGATGGTTAGGTACATTGATGGTTAGGTACATTGATGTTTATGGTTAGGTACATTGATGGTTAGGTACATTGATGTTTATGGTTAGGTACATTGATGGTTAGGTACATTGGTGTTTATGGTTAGGTACATTGATGTTTATGGTTAGGTACATTGGTGTTTATGGTTAGGTACATTGATGGTTAGGTACATTGATGTTTATGGTTAGGTACATTGGTGTTTATGGTTAGGTACATTGATGGTTAGGTACATTGATGGTTAGGTACATTGGTGTTTATGGTTAGGTACATTGATGGTTAGGTACATTGATGGTTAGGTACATTGATGGTTAGGTACATTGATGGTTAGGTACATTGATGTTTATGGTTAGGTACATTGATGGTTGGGTACATTGGTGTTTATGGTTAGGTACATTGATGTTTATGGTTAGGTACATTGATGTTAATGGTTAGGTACATCGATGTTTATGGTTAGCTACATTGGTGTTTATGGTTAGGTACATTGATGTTAATGGTTAGGTACATTGGTGTTTATGGTTAGGTACATTGATGTTAGGTACATTGATGTTTATGGTTAGGTACATTGATGGTTGGGTACATTGATGGTTAGGTACATTGATGTTTATGGTTAGGTACATTGATGGTTGGGTACATTGGTGTTTATGGTTAGGTACATTGATGTTTATGGTTAGGTACATTGATGTTAATGGTTAGGTACATTGATGGTTAGGTACATTGGTGTTTATGGTTAGGTACATTGGTGTTGATGGTTAGGTACATTGATGTTAATGGTTAGGTACATTGATGTTTATGGTTAGGTACATTGATGGTTAGGTACATTGGTGTTTATGGTTAGGTACATTGGTGTTGATGGTTAGGTACATTGGTGTTTATGGTTAGGTACATTGATGTTTATGGTTAGGTACATTGATGGTTATGGTTAGGTACATTGATGGTTAGGTACATTGGTGTTTATGGTTAGGTACATTGGTGTTGATGGTTAGGTACATTGATGTTAATGGTTAGGTACATTGATGTTTATGGTTAGGTACATTGGTGTTTATGGTTAGGTACATTGATGTTAATGGTTAGGTACATTGATGGTTAGGTACATTGATGGTTAGGTACATTGATGGTTAGGTACATTGGTGTTTATGGTTAGGTACATTGATGTTTATGGTTAGGTACATTGATGTTTATGGTTAGGTACATTGATGTTTATGGTTAGGTACATTGATGTTAATGGTTAGGTACATTGATGGTTAGGTTCATTGATGGTTAGGTACATTGATGGTTAGGTACATTGGTGTTTATGGTTAGGTACATTGATGTTTATGGTTAGGTACATTGGTGTTTAGGGTTAGGTACATTGATGTTTATGGTTAGGTACATTGATGGTTAGGTACATTGGTGTTTATGGTTAGGTACATTGATGGTTAGGTACATTGGTGTTTATGGTTAGGTACATTGATGTTTATGGTTAGGTACATTGATGGTTAGGTACATTGATGGTTAGGTACATTGATGTTAATGGTTAGGTACATTGATGGTTAGGTACATTGGTGTTTATGGTTAGGTACATTGATGTTTATGGTTAGGTACATTGATGTTTATGGTTAGGTACATTGGTGTTTAGGGTTAGGTACATTGATGTTTATGGTTAGGTACATTGATGTTTATGGTTAGGTACATTGATGTTTATGGTTAGGTACATTGATGGTTAGGTACATTGATGGTTAGGTACATTGATGGTTAGGTTCATTGGTGTTTATGGTTAGGTACATTGATGGTTAGGTACATTGATGGTTAGGTACATTGATGGTTAGGTACATTGATGGTTAGGTACATTGATGGTTAGGTACATTGATGGTTAGGTACATTGATGGTTAGGTACATTGATGGTTAGGTTCATTGGTGTTTATGGTTAGGTACATTGATGGTTAGGTACATTGATGGTTAGGTACATTGATGGTTAGGTACATTGATGGTTAGGTACATTGATGGTTAGGTACATTGATGTTTATGGTTAGGTACATTGGTGTTGATGGTTAGGTACATTGATGTTAATGGTTAGGTACATTGATGGTTAGGTACATTGATGTTTATGGTTGGGTACATTGATGTTAATGGTTAGGTACATTGATGGTAAGGTACATTGGTGTTTATGGTTAGGTACATTGATGGTTAGGTACATTGATGTTTATGGTTAGGTACATTGATGGTTAGGTACATTGATGTTTATGGTTAGGTACATTGATGGTTAGGTACATTGGTGTTTATGGTTAGGTACATTGATGTTTATGGTTGGGTACATTGATGGTTAGGTACATTGATGTTTATGGTTAGGTACATTGATGTTTATGGTTAGGTACATTGATGGTTAGGTACATTGATGGTTAGGTACATTGATGTTTATGGTTAGGTACATTGATGTTTATGGTTAGGTACATTGATGGTTAGGTACATTGGTGTTAATGGTTAGGTACATTGATGTTTATGGTTAGGTACATTGATGGTTAGGTACATTGGTGTTAATGGTTAGGTACATTGATGTTAATGGTTAGGTACATTGGTGTTAATGGTTAGGTACATTGATGGTTAGGTACATTGATGTTTATGGTTAGGTACATTGATGTTAATGGTTAGGTACATTGATGGTTAGGTACATTGATGTTTATGGTTAGGTACATTGATGGTTAGGTACATTGATGGTTAGGTACATTGATGTTTATGGTTAGGTACATTGATGGTTAGGTACATTGATGTTTATGGTTAGGTACATTGATGGTTAGGTACATTGGTGTTTATGGTTAGGTACATTGATGTTTATGGTTAGGTACATTGGTGTTTATGGTTAGGTACATTGATGGTTAGGTACATTGATGTTTATGGTTAGGTACATTGGTGTTTATGGTTAGGTACATTGATGGTTAGGTACATTGATGGTTAGGTACATTGGTGTTTATGGTTAGGTACATTGATGGTTAGGTACATTGATGGTTAGGTACATTGATGGTTAGGTACATTGATGGTTAGGTACATTGATGTTTATGGTTAGGTACATTGATGGTTGGGTACATTGGTGTTTATGGTTAGGTACATTGATGTTTATGGTTAGGTACATTGATGTTAATGGTTAGGTACATCGATGTTTATGGTTAGCTACATTGGTGTTTATGGTTAGGTACATTGATGTTAATGGTTAGGTACATTGGTGTTTATGGTTAGGTACATTGATGTTAGGTACATTGATGTTTATGGTTAGGTACATTGATGGTTGGGTACATTGATGGTTAGGTACATTGATGTTTATGGTTAGGTACATTGATGGTTGGGTACATTGGTGTTTATGGTTAGGTACATTGATGTTTATGGTTAGGTACATTGATGTTAATGGTTAGGTACATTGATGGTTAGGTACATTGGTGTTTATGGTTAGGTACATTGGTGTTGATGGTTAGGTACATTGATGTTAATGGTTAGGTACATTGATGTTTATGGTTAGGTACATTGATGGTTAGGTACATTGGTGTTTATGGTTAGGTACATTGGTGTTGATGGTTAGGTACATTGGTGTTTATGGTTAGGTACATTGATGTTTATGGTTAGGTACATTGATGGTTATGGTTAGGTACATTGATGGTTAGGTACATTGGTGTTTATGGTTAGGTACATTGGTGTTGATGGTTAGGTACATTGATGTTAATGGTTAGGTACATTGATGTTTATGGTTAGGTACATTGGTGTTGATGGTTAGGTACATTGATGGTTAGGTACATTGGTGTTTATGGTTAGGTACATTGGTGTTGATGGTTAGGTACATTGATGTTAATGGTTAGGTACATTGGTGTTTATGGTTAGGTACATTGATGTTTATGGTTAGGTACATTGATGGTTAGGTACATTGGTGTTTATGGTTAGGTACATTGGTGTTGATGGTTAGGTACATTGATGTTAATGGTTAGGTACATTGGTGTTTATGGTTAGGTACATTGATGTTAATGGTTAGGTACATTGATGGTTAGGTACATTGATGTTTATGGTTAGGTACATTGATGGTTAGGTACATTGATGGTTAGGTACATTGGTGTTTATGGTTAGGTACATTGATGTTAATGGTTAGGTACATTGATGGTTAGGTACATTGATGTTTATGGTTAGGTTCATTGGTGTTTATGGTTAGGTACATTGATGTTTATGGTTAGGTACATTGGTGTTGATGGTTAGGTGCATTGGTGTTTATGGTTAGGTTCATTGATGTTTATGGTTAGGTTCATTGGTGTTTATGGTTAGGTACATTGGTGTTTATGGTTAGGTTCATTGGTGTTTAGGGTTAGGTACATTGATGGTTAGGTACATTGATGTTTATGGTTAGGTTCATTGGTGTTTAGGGTTAGGTACATTGATGGTTAGGTACATTGATGTTTATGGTTAGGTTCATTGATGTTTATGGTTAGGTTCATTGGTGTTTATGGTTAGGTACATTGGTGTTTATGGTTAGGTTCATTGGTGTTTAGGGTTAGGTACATTGATGGTTAGGTACATTGATGTTTATGGTTAGGTACATTGATGGTTAGGTACATTGATGTTTATGGTTAGGTACATTGATGGTTAGGTTCATTGGTGTTTAGGGTTAGGTACATTGATGGTTAGGTACATTGATGTTAATGGTTAGGTACATTGATGGTTAGGTACATTGATGTTTATGGTTGGGTACATTGATGTTAATGGTTAGGTACATTGATGGTTAGGTACATTGATGTTTATGGTTGGGTACATTGATGTTAATGGTTAGGTACATTGATGGTTAGGTTCATTGATGTTTATGGTTGGGTACATTGATGTTTATGGTTAGGTACATTGGTGATTATGGTTAGGTACATTGATGTTTATGGTTAGGTACATTGATGGTTAGGTACATTGATGTTATGGTTAGGTACATTGATGGTTAGGTACATTGGTGTTTATGGTTGGGTACATTGATGTTTATGGTTGGGTACATTGATGTTTATGGTTAGGTACATTGATGTTTATGGTTAGGTACATTCGCACAACGATTGCGCTTTTGTTAAATCATCCTCCGTTTGACGAAGTAGGCTGTGATTCGATGATAAATTAACAGGCACCGCATTGATTATATGCAACGCAGGACAAGCTAGTTAACCTAGTAATATCAACCATGTGTAGTTAACTAGTGATTATGTTAAGATTGATTGTTTTTAATAAGATAAGTTTAATGCTAGCTAGCAACCTACCTTGGCTCCTTGCTGCACTCGCGTAACAGGTAGTCAGCCTGCCACGCAGTCTCCTCGTGGATTGCAATGTAATCAGCCATAATCGGCGTCCAAAAAGGCTGATTACCGATTGTTATGAAAACTTGAAATCTGCCCTAATTAATTGGCCGATTAGTCTGTCGACCTCTAGTATCAACTGTTGAAAAACAAGCACTTGAATCGCTCAGAGACAAGAAGGGCCTCTAACTGTTTAGTCCACCAGCCACTGTCAGGTAGATCTTCTTACATTGTTATTGAAAATGTTTGGGCCGGAAACTAAAAAACAAACACAATTGATGAGCATTCTTTGTAAAGTTTCTATAAAATAGACATTCTTACCCGCCAATGCCAAAATTGGCCCACATTTGGCGAGTGGCGGATGTTAATTTTCTGGAGGCGAGACTCTGATAGGAACATGTGTCAGATAAAATCTTGATTCCTTCCTCAGTCTGTTGCTGGACAAGCGTCTGAGAGCGGACTGTAAGAACCAGGGAGCCAACATCCCCTGGCCTGCGTCCAACCGTTACGAGACCCTGCTGAAACAACGCCATGTACAGGTAACCCTCTGATCCCTGACCCCTAACCCTCCAACCGCTACGAGACCCTGCTGAAACAACGCCATGTACAGGTAACCCTCTGATCCCTGACCCCTAACCCTCCAACCGCTACAAGACCCTGCTGAAACAACGCCATGTACAGGTAACCCTCTGACCCCTGACCCCTAACCCTCCAAATGCTATGAGACCCTGCTGAAACAACTCCATGTACAGGTAACCCTCTGATCCCTGACCCCTAACCCTCCAACCGCTACGAGACCCTGCTGAAACAACGCCATGTACAGGTAACCCTCTGATCCCTGACCCCTAACCCTCCAACCACTACGAGACCCTGCCGAAACAACGCCATGTACAGGTAACCCTCTGACCCCTGACCCCTAACCCTCCAACCGCTACGAGACCCTGCTGAAACAACGCCATGTACAGGTAACCCTCTGACCCCTCACCCCTAACCCTCCAACCGCTACGAGACCCTGCTGAAACAACGGCATGTACAGGTAACCCTCTGACCCCTGACCCCTAACCCTCCAACCGCTACGAGACCCTGCTGAAACAACGCCATGTACAGGTAACCCTCTGATCCCTGACCCCTAACCCTCCAACCGCTACGAGACCCTGCTGAAACAACGCCATGTACAGGTAACCCTCTGATCCCTGACCCCTAACCCTCCAACCGCTACGAGACCCTGCTGAAACAACGCCATGTACAGGTAACCCTCTGACCCCTGACCCCTAACCCTCCAACCGCTACGAGACCCTGCTGAAACAACGCCATGTACAGGTAACCCTCTGATCCCTGACCCCTAACCCTCCAACCGCTACGAGACCCTGCTGAAACAACGCCATGTACAGGTAACCCTCTGACCCCTGACCCCTAACCCTCCAACCGCTACGAGACCCTGCTGAAACAACGCCATGTACAGGTAACCCTCTGACCCCTGACCCCTAACCCTCCAACCGCTACGAGACCCTGCTGAAACAACGCCATGTACAGGTAACCCTCTGATCCCTGACCCCTAACCCTCCAACCGCTACGAGACCCTGCTGAAACAACGCCATGTACAGGTAACCCTCTGATCCCTGACCCCTAACCCTCCAACCGCTACGAGACCCTGCTGAAACAACGCCATGTACAGGTAACCCTCTGATCCCTGACCCCTAACCCTCCAACCGCTACGAGACCCTGCTGAAACAACGCCATGTACAGGTAACCCTCTGACCCCTGACCCCTAACCCTCCAAATGCTATGAGACCCTGCTGAAACAACGCCATGTACAGGTAACCCTCTGATCCCTGACCCCTAACCCTCCAACCGCTACGAGACCCTGCTGAAACAACGCCATGTACAGGTAACCCTCTGATCCCTGACCCCTAACCCTCCAACCGCTACGAGACCCTGCTGAAACAACGCCATGTACAGGTAACCCCTGACCCCTAACCACTACGAGACCCTGCTGAAACAACGCCATGTACAGGTAACCCCTGACCCCTAACCCTAACCACTACGAGACCCTTCACTGTGGTAATTCAATGATTATTCTTCTTCTGGCATTCTCTGCAAATAAATAAATCAATAATAAATAAATACATACATACATAAACTATTAATGCACCTGTGGAACGGTCGTTAACACACTAACAGTTTACAGACGGTTGGCAATTAAGGTCACAGTTACGAAAACTTAGGACACTAAAGAGGCTTTTCTACTGACTCTGAAAAACACAAAAAAAAAGATGCCCAGGGTCCCTGCTCATCTGCGTGAACGTGCCTTAGGCATGCTGCAAGGAGGCATGAGGACTGCAGATGTGGCCAGGGCAGTAAACTGCAATGTCCGTACTGTGAGACGCCTAAGACAGCACTACAGGGAGACAGGACGGACAGCTGATTGTCCTCGCAGTGACAGACCACGTGTAACAACACCTGCACAGGATCGGTACATCCGAACATCACACCTGTGGGACAGGTACAGGATGGCACCAACAACTGCCCGAGATACACCAGGAAGGCACAATCCCTCCATCAGTGCTCAGACTGTCCTCAATAGGCTGAGAGAGGCTGGACTGAGGGCTTGTAGGTCTGTTGTAAGGCAGGTCCTCACCAGACATCACCAGCATCAACGTCGCCTATCAGTGCTCAGACTGAGAGAGGCTGGACTGAGGGCTTGTAGGTCTGTTGTAAGGCAGGTCCTCACCAGACATCACCGGCAACAACGTCGCATATGGGCACAAACCCACCATCGCTGGACCAGACAGGACTGGCAAAAAGTGCTCTTCACTGATGAGTCGCGGTTTTGTCTCACCATGGGTGATGGTCAGATTCGCATTTATCATCAAAGGAATGAGCGTTACACTGAGGCCTGTACTCTGGAGCGGGATCGATTTGGAGGTGGAGGGTCCGTCATGGTCTGGGGCGGTGTGTCATTGCAGGCAATCTCAACTCTGTGCGTTACAGGGAAGACATCCTCCTCCCTCATATGGTACCCTTCCTGCAGGCTCATCCTGACATGACCCTCCAGCATGATAATGCCACCAGCCATACTGCTTGTTCTGTGCATGATTTCCTGCAAGACAGGAATGTCAGTGTTTTGCCATGGCCAGCGAAGAGCCTGGATCTCAATCCCATTGAGCACGTCTGGGACCTGTTGGATCGGAGGGTGAGGGCTAGGGCCATTCCCCACAGAAATGTCCGGGAACATGCAGGTGCCTTGGTGGAAGAGTGGAGTAACATCTCACAGCCAGAACTGGCAAATCTGGTGCAGTCCATGAGGAGGAGATGCACTGCAGCACTTAATGCAGCTGGTGGCCACACCAGATACTGACTGTTACTTTTGATTTTGACCCCCCCTTTGTTCAGGGACACATTATTCAATTTCTGTTAGTCACATGTACAGGTAACCCTCTGACCCCTGACCCCTAACCCTCCAAATGCTATGAGACCCTGCTGAAACAACGCCATGTACAGGTAACCCTCTGATCCCTGACCCCTAACCCTCCAACCGCTACGAGACCCTGCTGAAACAACGCCATGTACAGGTAACCCTCTGATCCCTGACCCCTAACCCTCCAACCGCTACGAGACCCTGCTGAAACAACGCCATGTACAGGTAACCCCTGACCCCTAACCACTACGAGACCCTGCTGAAACAACGCCATGTACAGGTAACCCCTGACCCCTAACCCTAACCACTACGAGACCCTTCACTGTGGTAATTCAATGATTATTCTTCTTCTGGCATTCTCTGCAAATAAATAAATCAATAATAAATAAATACATACATACATAAACTATTAATGCACCTGTGGAACGGTCGTTAACACACTAACAGTTTACAGACGGTTGGCAATTAAGGTCACAGTTACGAAAACTTAGGACACTAAAGAGGCTTTTCTACTGACTCTGAAAAACACAAAAAAAAAGATGCCCAGGGTCCCTGCTCATCTGCGTGAACGTGCCTTAGGCATGCTGCAAGGAGGCATGAGGACTGCAGATGTGGCCAGGGCAGTAAACTGCAATGTCCGTACTGTGAGACGCCTAAGACAGCACTACAGGGAGACAGGACGGACAGCTGATTGTCCTCGCAGTGACAGACCACGTGTAACAACACCTGCACAGGATCGGTACATCCGAACATCACACCTGTGGGACAGGTACAGGATGGCACCAACAACTGCCCGAGATACACCAGGAAGGCACAATCCCTCCATCAGTGCTCAGACTGTCCTCAATAGGCTGAGAGAGGCTGGACTGAGGGCTTGTAGGTCTGTTGTAAGGCAGGTCCTCACCAGACATCACCAGCATCAACGTCGCCTATCAGTGCTCAGACTGAGAGAGGCTGGACTGAGGGCTTGTAGGTCTGTTGTAAGGCAGGTCCTCACCAGACATCACCGGCAACAACGTCGCATATGGGCACAAACCCACCATCGCTGGACCAGACAGGACTGGCAAAAAGTGCTCTTCACTGATGAGTCGCGGTTTTGTCTCACCATGGGTGATGGTCAGATTCGCATTTATCATCAAAGGAATGAGCGTTACACTGAGGCCTGTACTCTGGAGCGGGATCGATTTGGAGGTGGAGGGTCCGTCATGGTCTGGGGCGGTGTGTCATTGCAGGCAATCTCAACTCTGTGCGTTACAGGGAAGACATCCTCCTCCCTCATATGGTACCCTTCCTGCAGGCTCATCCTGACATGACCCTCCAGCATGATAATGCCACCAGCCATACTGCTTGTTCTGTGCATGATTTCCTGCAAGACAGGAATGTCAGTGTTTTGCCATGGCCAGCGAAGAGCCTGGATCTCAATCCCATTGAGCACGTCTGGGACCTGTTGGATCGGAGGGTGAGGGCTAGGGCCATTCCCCACAGAAATGTCCGGGAACATGCAGGTGCCTTGGTGGAAGAGTGGAGTAACATCTCACAGCCAGAACTGGCAAATCTGGTGCAGTCCATGAGGAGGAGATGCACTGCAGCACTTAATGCAGCTGGTGGCCACACCAGATACTGACTGTTACTTTTGATTTTGACCCCCCCTTTGTTCAGGGACACATTATTCAATTTCTGTTAGTCACATGTCTGTGGAACTTATTCAGTTTATGTCTCAGTTGTTGATTATTTTTATGTTCATACAAATATTTACACCTGTTAAGTTTGCTGAAAATGTAACGCAGTTGACAGTAAGAGGACATTTCTTTTTTTGCTGAGTTTACATTTTTGTATGATTCTCCCTAACAGTCCTGGGTTGTGTCTGTCTGTCATGTTGGTTCCTCTCCTCTCTCTAGCTGCTGGGTCGTTCCATAGACCTGAACCGTCTGATAACCCAGAGAGTGTCTGCTGCTCTCTACAAGTCTCTGGAGCTGGCCATCAACCGCTTTGAGAGCGAGGACCTCACATCCATCGTGGTACGACCTGCTTTAAGTGTGTCTGTGTTATTTATTGACTGTCCACTGTGTAACAGGAACTAGAAGGTCTGATTGGACATCAACCGTATGACCCACAAACTGTCTTCTCCACCTCCTTGTAACAGGAACTAGAAGGTCTGATGAACATCAACCGTATGACCCACAAGCTGTCTTCTCCTCCTCCTTGTAACAGGAACTAGAAGGTCTGATGAACATCAACCGTATGACCCACAAACTGTCTTCTCCACCTCCTTGTAACAGGAACTAGAAGGTCTGATGAACATCAACCATATGACCCACAAACTGTCTTCTCCCCCTCCTTGTAACAGGAACTAGAGGGTCTGATGAACATCAACCGTATGACCCACAAACTGTCTTCTCCTCCTCCTTGTAACAGGAACTAGAAGGTCTGATGAACATCAACCGTATGACCCACAAACTGTCTTCTCCACCTCCTTGTAACAGGAACTAGAAGGTCTGATGAACATCAACCGTATGACCCACAAACTGTCTTCTCCACCTCCTTGTAACAGGAACTAGAAGGTCTGATGAACATCAACCGTATGACCCACAAACTGTCTTCTCCACCTCCTTGTAACAGGAACTAGAAGGTCTGATGAACATCAACCGTATGACCCACAAACTGTCTTCTCCACCTCCTTGTAACAGGAACTAGAAGGTCTGATGAACATCAACCGTATGACCCACAAGCTGTCTTCTCCTCCTCCTTGTAACAGGAACTAGAAGGTCTGATGAACATCAACCGTATGACCCACAAACTGTCTTCTCCTCCTCCTTGTAACAGGAACTAGAAGGTCTGATGAACATCAACCGTATGACCCACAAACTGTCTTCTCCTCCTCCTTGTAACAGGAACTAGAAGGTCTGATGAACATCAACCGTATGACCCACAAACTGTCTTCTCCACCTCCTTGTAACAGGAACTAGAAGGTCTGATGAACATCAACCGTATGACCCACAAACTGTCTTCTCCTCCTCCTTGTAACAGGAACTAGAAGGTCTGATGAACATCAACCGTATGACCCACAAGCTGTCTTCTCCTCCTCCTTGTAACAGGAACTAGAAGGTCTGATGAATATCAACCGTATGACCCACAAACTGTCTTCTCCTCCTCCTTGTAACAGGAACTAGAAGGTCTGATGAACATCAACCGTATGACCCACAAACTGTCTTCTCCTCCTCCTTGTAACAGGAACTAGAAGGTCTGATGAACATCAACCGTATGACCCACAAACTGTCTTCTCCTCCTCCTTGTAACAGGAACTAGAAGGTCTGATGAACATCAACCGTATGACCCACAAACTGTCTTCTCCTCCTCCTTGTAACAGGAACTAGAAGGTCTGATGAATATCAACCGTATGACCCACAAACTGTCTTCTCCTCCTCCTTGTAACAGGAACTAGAAGGTCTGATGAATATCAACCGTATGACCCACAAACTGTCTTCTCCTCCTCCTTGTAACAGGAACTAGAAGGTCTGATGAACATCAACCGTATGACCCACAAACTGTCTTCTCCTCCTCCTTGTAACAGGAACTAGAAGGTCTGATGAACATCAACCGTATGACCCACAAACTGTCTTCTCCACCTCCTTGTAACAGGAACTAGAAGGTCTGATGAACATCAACCGTATGACCCACAAACTGTCTTCTCCTCCTCCTTGTAACAGGAACTAGAAGGTCTGATGAACATCAACCGTATGACCCACAAGCTGTCTTCTCCTCCTCCTTGTAACAGGAACTAGAAGGTCTGATGAACATCAACCGTATGACCCACAAACTGTCTTCTCCTCCTCCTTGTAACAGGAACTAGAAGGTCTGATGAACATCAACCGTATGACCCACAAACTGTCTTCTCCTCCTCCTTGTAACAGGAACTAGAAGGTCTGATGAACATCAACCGTATGACCCACAAACTGTCTTCTCCTCCTCCTTGTAACAGGAACTAGAAGGTCTGATGAACATCAACCGTATGACCCACAAACTGTCTTCTCCTCCTCCTTGTAACAGGAACTAGAAGGTCTGATGAACATCAACCGTATGACCCACAAGCTGTCTTCTCCCCATCCTTGTAACAGGAACTAGAAGGTCTGATGAACATCAACCGTATGACCCACAAACTGTCTTCTCCCCATCCTTGTAACAGGAACTAGAAGGTCTGATGAACATCAACCGTATGACCCACAAGCTGTCTTCTCCTCCTCCTTGTAACAGGAACTAGAAGGTCTGATGAACATCAACCGTATGACCCACAAACTGTCTTCTCCTCCTCCTTGTAACAGGAACTAGAAGGTCTGATGAACATCAACCGTATGACCCACAAACTGTCTTCTCCTCCTCCTTGTAACAGGAACTAGAAGGTCTGATGAACATCAACCGTATGACCCACAAACTGTCTTCTCCTCCTCCTTGTAACAGGAACTAGAAGGTCTGATGAACATCAACCGTATGACCCACAAACTGTCTTCTCCCCATCCTTGTAACAGGAACTAGAAGGTCTGATGAACATCAACCGTATGACCCACAAGCTGTCTCCTCCTCCTCCTTGTAACAGGAACTAGAAGGTCTGATGAACATCAACCGTATGACCCACAAACTGTCTTCTCCTCCTCCTTGTAACAGGAACTAGAAGGTCTGATGAACATCAACCATATGACCCACAAACTGTCTTCTCCTCCTCCTTGTAACAGGAACTAGAAGGTCTGATGAATATCAACCGTATGACCCACAAACTGTCTTCTCCTCCTCCTTGTAACAGGAACTAGAAGGTCTGATGAATATCAACCGTATGACCCACAAACTGTCTTCTCCTCCTCCTTGTAACAGGAACTAGAGGGTCTGATGAACATCAACCGTATGACCCACAAGCTGTCTTCTCCCCATCCTTGTAACAGGAACTAGAAGGTCTGATGAACATCAACCGTATGACCCACAAGCTGTCTTCTCCTCCTCCTTGTAACAGGAACTAGAAGGTCTGATGAACATCAACCGTATGACCCACAAGCTGTCTTCTCCTCCTCCTTGTAACAGGAACTAGAAGGTCTGATGAACATCAACCGTATGACCCACAAACTGTCTTCTCCTCCTCCTTGTAACAGGAACTAGAAGGTCTGATGAACATCAACCGTATGACCCACAAACTGTCTTCTCCTCCTCCTTGTAACAGGAACTAGGTCTGATGAACATCAACCGTATGACCCACAAACTGTCTTCTCCTCCTCCTTGTAACAGGAACTAGAAGGTCTGATGAACATCAACCGTATGACCCACAAGCTGTCTTCTCCTCCTCCTTGTAACAGGAACTAGAAGGTCTGATGAAGATCAACCGTATGACCCACAAGCTGTCTTCTCCTCCTCCTTGTAACAGGAACTAGAAGGTCTGATGAACATCAACCGTATGACCCACAAACTGTCTTCTCCTCCTCCTTGTAACAGGAACTAGAAGGTCTGATGAACATCAACCGTATGACCCACAAACTGCTGTCTAAGTTCCTGACGCTGGACAGTATGGACGCCATGTTCCGGGAGGCCAATCACAATGTCTCCGCCCCCTACGGACGCATCACACTCCATGTCTTCTGGGAACTCAACTACGATTTCCTCCCCAACTACTGCTACAACGGATCTACTAACAGGTAACACAACTCCTGCTACAACTACACACAACTACTGCTACTACGGATCCACTAACTGTTCTTGTTAACAGCAGAGGGGGTTATGAAGGATTTCCACCTGTTCTTGTTAACAGCAGAGGGGGTTATGAAGGATTTCCACCTGTTCTTGTTAATAGCAGAGGGGGTTATGAAGGATTTCCACCTGTTCTTGTTTACAGCAGAGGGGGTTATGAAGGATTTCTACCTGTTCTTGTTTACAGCAGAGGGTGTTATGAAGGATTTCTACCTGTTCTTGTTAACAGTAGAGGGGGTTATGAAGGATTTCTACCTGTTCTTGTTAACAGCAGAGGGGGTTATGAAGGATTTCTACCTGTTCTTGTTTACAGCAGAGGGGGTTATGAAGGATTTCCACCTGTTCTTGTTAACAGCAGAGGGGGTTATGAAGGATTTCTACCTGTTCTTGTTAACAGCAGAGGGGGTTATGAAGGATTTCCACCTGTTCTTGTTAACAGCAGAGGGGGTTATGAAGGATTTCCACCTGTTCTTGTTTACAGCAGAGGGGTTATGAAGGATTTCCACCTGTTCTTGTTAACAGCAGAGGGGGGGTTATGAAGGATTTCCACCTGTTCTTGTTAACAGCAGAGGGTGTTATGAAGGATTTCCACCTGTTCTTGTTAACAGCAGAGGGGGTTATGAAGGATTTCCACCTGTTCTTGTTAACAGCAGAGGGGGGGTTATGAAGGATTTCCACCTGTTCTTGTTAACAGCAGAGGGGGTTATGAAGGATTTCTACCTGTTCTTGTTAACAGCAGAGGGGTTATGAAGGATTTCCACCTGTTCTTGTTAACAGCAGAGGGGGTTATGAAGGATTTCTACCTGTTCTTGTTTACAGCAGAGGGGGTTATGAAGGATTTCCACCTGTTCTTGTTAACAGCAGAGGGGGTTATGAAGGATTTCTACCTGTTCTTGTTAACAGCAGAGGGGGTTATGAAGGATTTCTACCTGTTCTTGTTAACAGCAGAGGGTGTTATGAAGGATTTCCACCTGTTCTTGTTAACAGCAGAGGGGGTTATGAAGGATTTCCACCTGTTCTTGTTAACAGCAGAGGGGGTTATGAAGGATTTCTACCTGTTCTTGTTAACAGCAGAGGGGGTTATGAAGGATTTCTACCTGTTCTTGTTAACAGCAGAGGGGGTTATGAAGGATTTCCACCTGTTCTTGTTTACAGCAGAGGGGGTTATGAAGGATTTCCACCTGTTCTTGTTAACAGCAGAGGGGGTTATGAAGGATTTCTACCTGTTCTTGTTAACAGCAGAGGGGGTTATGAAGGATTTCCACCTGTTCTTGTTAACAGCAGAGGGGGTTATGAAGGATTTCCACCTGTTCTTGTTTACAGCAGAGGGGTTATGAAGGATTTCCACCTGTTCTTGTTAACAGCAGAGGGGGTTATGAAGGATTTCCACCTGTTCTTGTTTACAGCAGAGGGGGTTATGAAGGATTTCCACCTGTTCTTGTTTACAGCAGAGGGGTTATGAAGGATTTCCACCTGTTCTTGTTTACAGCAGAGGGGGTTATGAAGGATTTCCACCTGTTCTTGTTTACAGCAGAGGGGGTTATGAAGGATTTCCACCTGTTCTTGTTAACAGCAGAGGGGGTTATGAAGGATTTCTACCTGTTCTTGTTAACAGCAGAGGGGGTTATGAAGGATTTCTACCTGTTCTTGTTAACAGTAGAGGGGGTTATGAAGGATTTCTACCTGTTCTTGTTTACAGCAGAGGGGGTTATGAAGGATTTCTACCTGTTCTTGTTTACAGCAGAGGGGTTATGAAGGATTTCCACCTGTTCTTGTTTACAGCAGAGGGGGTTATGAAGGATTTCCACCTGTTCTTGTTTACAGCAGAGGGGGTTATGAAGGATTTCTACCTGTTCTTGTTTACAGCAGAGGGGGTTATGAAGGATTTCTACCTGTTCTTGTTTACAGCAGAGGGGTTATGAAGGATTTCCACCTGTTCTTGTTAACAGCAGAGGGGGTTATGAAGGATTTCCACCTGTTCTTGTTTACAGCAGAGGGGGTTATGAAGGATTTCCACCTGTTCTTGTTTACAGCAGAGGGGGTTATGAAGGATTTCCACCTGTTCTTGTTTACAGCAGAGGGGGTTATGAAGGATTTCTACCTGTTCTTGTTTACAGCAGAGGGGGTTATGAAGGATTTCCACCTGTTCTTGTTTACAGCAGAGGGGGTTATGAAGGATTTCTACCTGTTCTTGTTAACAGCAGAGGGGGTTATGAAGGATTTCCACCTGTTCTTGTTAACAGCAGAGGGGGTTATGAAGGATTTCCACCTGTTCTTGTTAACAGCAGAGGGGGTTATGAAGGATTTCTACCTGTTCTTGTTTACAGCAGAGGGGGTTATGAAGGATTTCCACCTGTTCTTGTTTACAGCAGAGGGGGTTATGAAGGATTTCTACCTGTTCTTGTTAACAGCAGAGGGGTTATGAAGGATTTCTACCTGTTCTTGTTAACAGCAGAGGGGGTTATGAAGGATTTCCACCTGTTCTTGTTAACAGCAGAGGGGGTTATGAAGGATTTCTACCTGTTCTTGTTAACAGCAGAGGGGTTATGAAGGATTTCCACCTGTTCTTGTTTACAGCAGAGGGGGTTATGAAGGATTTCCACCTGTTCTTGTTAACAGCAGATGGGGTTATGAAGGATTTCTACCTGTTCTTGTTAACAGCAGATGGGGTTATGAAGGATTTCTACCTGTTCTTGTTAACAGCAGATGGGGTTATGAAGGATTTCCACCTGTTCTTGTTAACAGCAGAGGGTGTTATGAAGGATTTCCACCTGTTCTTGTTAACAGCAGAGGGGGTTATGAAGGATTTCTACCTGTTCTTGTTAACAGCAGATGGGGTTATGAAGGATTTCTACCTGTTCTTGTTTACAGCAGAGGGGTTATGAAGGATTTCTACCTGTTCTTGTTAACAGCAGAGGGGGTTATGAAGGATTTCTACCTGTTCTTGTTTACAGCAGAGGGGTTATGAAGGATTTCTACCTGTTCTTGTTTACAGCAGAGGGGTTATGAAGGATTTCTACCTGTTCTTGTTAACAGCAGAGGGGGTTATGAAGGATTTCTACCTGTTCTTGTTTACAGCAGAGGGGTTATGAAGGATTTCTACCTGTTCTTGTTAACAGCAGAGGGGGTTATGAAGGATTTCTACCTGTTCTTGTTTACAGCAGAGGGGGTTATGAAGGATTTCTTCATTACATATCAGAGCAGTCTGTCTGACACATGTACAGCTAGCTGTGATGAGGATGTTTCATCTGATGTAGTCAGAATTCTGTGATGGGGGGGGGGGGGGGGGGGTAGAAACCAGGTGGATCCCTGATGGGGGAGAGAGGGGGGGGGGGGGGGGGGGTAGAAACCAGGTGGATCCCTGATGGGGGAGAGAGGGGGGGGGGGGGGTAGAAACCAGGTGGATCCCTGATGGGGGAGAGAGAAGAGGGGGTAGAAACCAAGTGGATCCCTGATGGGGGAGAGAGAGGGGGGGTAGAAACCAGGTGGATCCCTGATGGGGGAGAGAGAGGAGGGGGTAGAAACCAGCTGGATCCCTGATGGGGGAGAGAGAGGGGGGGTAGAAACCAGGTGGATCCCTGATGGGGGCGAGAGAGGGGGGGTAGACACCAGGTGGATCCCTGATGGGAGAGAGAGAGGGGGGTAGAAACCAGGTTGATCCCTGATTGGGGGGGGGGGGGGGGGTAGAAACCAGGTGGATCCCTGATGGGGGAGAGAGGGGGGGGTAGAAACCAGGTGGATCCCTGATGGGGGAGAGAGAAGAGGGGGTAGAAACCAAGTGGATCCCTGATGGGGGAGAGAGAGGGGGGGTAGAAACCAGGTGGATCCCTGATGGAGGAGAGAGAGAGGGGGGGTAGAAACCAGGTGGATCCCTGATGGGGGAGAGAGAGTAGGGGGGGTAGAAACCAGGTGGACATGTTTTAAGTTCTTAATCACCTTTATGAAATGTATTCCTGTCTCTCTCCCTGTCGTTGTGAGGGCTCTCTGTGGTTAATGGAAAAATATGAATTATTAATTGGAATATCCAATCTCTCTCTTCTCTCTAGGTTTGTCCGCACGGTCCTGCCCTTCTCTCAGGAGTTCCAGAGGGACAAGCCGCCCAACGCCCAGCCCCAGTACCTGTACGGCTCAAAGGTCAGTATAACCCTACCCAGCCCCAGTACCTGTATGGGTCAAAGGTCAGTACAACCCTACCCAGCCCCAGTACCTGTATGGGTCAAAGGTCAGTATAACCCTACCCAGCCCCAGTACGGGTCAAAGGTCAGTACAATCCTACCCAGCCCCAGTACCTGTACGGGTCAAAGGTGAGTATAACCCTACCCAGCCCCAGTACCTGTACGGCTCAAAGGTCAGTATAACCCTACCCAGCCCCAGTACCTGTACGGGTCAAAGGTCAGTATAACCCTACCCAGCCCCAGTACCTGTACGGGTCAAAGGTCAGTATAATCCTACCCAGCCCCAGTACGGGTCAAAGGTCAGTACAACCCTACCCAACCCCAGTACCTGTATGGGTCAAAGGTCAGTACAACTCTACCCATCCCCAGTACCTGTACGGGTCAAAGGTCAGTACAACCCTACCCAGCCCCAGTACCTGTACGGGTCAAAGGTCAGTATAACCCTACCCAGCCCGGGTCAAAGGTCAGTACAACCCTACCCAGCCCCAGTACCTGTATGGGTCAAAGGTCAGTATAACCCTACCCAGCCCCAGTACCTGTATGGCTCAAAGGTCAGTATAACCCTACCCAGCCCCAGTACCCGTATGGGTCAAAGGTCAGTATAACCCTACCCAGCCCCAGTACCTGTACGGGTCAAAGGTCAGTATAACCCTACCCAGCCCCAGTACGGGTCAAAGGTCAGTACAACCCTACCCAGCCCCAGTACCTGTATGGGTCAAAGGTCAGTACAACCCTACCCAGCCCCAGTACCTGTACGGGTCAAAGGTCAGTATAACCCTACCCAGCCCCAGTACCTGTACGGGTCAAAGGTCAGTATAACCCTACCCAGCCCCAGTACCTGTATGGGTCAAAGGTCATTATAACCCTACCCAGCCCCAGTACCTGTACGGGTCAAAGGTCAGTATAACCCTACCCAGCCCCAGTACCTGTACGGGTCAAAGGTCAGTATAACCCTACCCAGCCCCAGTACCTGTACGGGTCAAAGGTCAGTATAACCCTACCCAGCCCCAGTACCTGAATGGCTCAAAGGTCAGTACTACCCTACCCAGCCCCAGTACCTGTACGGGTCAAAGGTCAGTATAACCCTACCCAGCCCCAGTACCTGTATGGGTCAAAGGTCAGTATAACCCTATTCAGCCCCAGTACCTGTATGGGTCAAAGGTCAGTATAACCCTATTCAGCCCCAGTACCTGTATGGGTCAAAGGTCAGTACTACCCTACCCAGCCCCAGTACCTGTACGGGTCAAAGGTCAGTATAACCCTACCCAGCCCCAGTACGGGTCAAAGGTCAGTACAACCCTACCCAGCCCCAGTAAGGGTCAAAGGTCAGTACAACCCTACCCAGCCCCAGTACGGGTCAAAGGTCAGTATAACCCTACCCAGCCCCAGTACCTGTACGGGTCAAAGGTCAGTATAACCCTACCCAGCCCCAGTACCTGTATGGCTCAAAGGTCAGTATAACCCTACCCAGCCCCAGTACGGGTCAAAGGTCAGTATAACCCTACCCAGCCCCAGTACCTGTACGGGTCAAAGGTCAGTATAACCCTACCCAGCCCCAGTACCTGTACGGGTCAAAGGTCAGTATAACCCTACCCAGCCCCAGTACCTGTATGGGTCAAAGGTCAGTATAACCCTACCCAGCCCCAGTACCTGTACGGGTCAAAGGTCAGTACAACCCTACCCAGCCCCAGTACCTGTACGTGTCAAAGGTCAGTATAACTATACCCAGCACGGGTCAAAGGACAGTACTACCCTACCCAGCCCCAGTACCTGTACGGGTCAAAGGTCAGTATAACCCTACCCAGCCCCAGTACCTGTACGGGTCAAAAGTCAGTATAACCCTACTCAGCCCCAGTACGGGTCAAAGGTCAGTACAACTCTACCCAGCCCCAGTACCTGTACGGAAAACTGTCTGTTTGACTCCAAGTACCTTGGGGAGGGTCCTACTGAAGATCTCCTCCAGGCCTGTCTGTTTGACTCCAAGTACCTTGCGGAGGAACCTGACCTTAAAGATCTCATCCTGTCTGTTTGACTCCAAGTACCTTGGGGAGGGCCCTGACCTTAAAGATCTCCTCCAGGCCTGTCTGTTTGATCCTCAAGTACCTTGGGGAGGAACCTGACCTTAAAGATCTCATCCTGTCTGTTTGACTCCAAGTACCTTGGGGAGGGCCCTGACCTTAAAGATCTCCTCCAGGCCTGTCTGTTTGACTCCAAGTACCTTGCGGAGGAACCTGACCTTAAAGATCTCATCGTGTCTGTTTGACTCCAAGTACCTTGGGGAGGGCCCTGACCTTAAAGATCTCCTCCAGGCCTGTCTGTTTGACTCCAAGTACCTTGGGAGGGCCCTGACCTTAAAGATCTCCTCCAGGCCTGTCTGTTTGACTCCAAGTACCTTGGGGAGGAACCTGACCTTAAAGATCTCCTCCAGGCCTGTCTGTTTGACTCCAAGTACCTTGGGGAGGAACCTGACCTTAAAGATCTCATCCTGTCTGTTTGACTCCAATTACCTTGGGGAGGGCCCTGACCTTAAAGATCTCCTCCAGGCCTGTCTGTTTGACTCCAAGTACCTTGGGGAGGAACCTGACCTTAAAGATCTCCTCCAGGCCTGTCTGTTTGACTCCAAGTACCTTGGGGAGGGCCCTGACCTTAAAGATCTCCTCCAGGCCTGTCTGTTTGGCTCCAAGTACCTTGGGAAGGGCCCTGACCTTAAAGATCTCCTCCAGGCCTGTCTGTTTGACTCCAAGTACCTTGGGGAGGGCCCTGACCTTAAATATCTTCTCCAGGTCTGTCTGTTTGACTCCAAGTACATTGGGGAGGGCCCTGACCTTAAAGATCTCATCCAAGACTGTCTGTTTGACTCCAAGTACCTTGGGGAGGGCCCTGACCTTAAAGATCTCCTCCAGGCCTGTCTGTTTGACTCCAAGTACCTTGGGGAGGGCCCTGACCTTAAAGATCTCCTCCAGGCCTGTCTGTTTGACTCCAAGTACCTTGGGGAGGGCCCTGACCTTAAAGATCTCCTCCAGGCCTGTCTGTTTGACTCCAACTACCTTGGGGAGGGCCCTGACCTTAAAGATCTCCTCCAAGCCTGTCTGTTTGACTCCAAGTACCTTGGGGAGGGCCCTGACCTTAAAGATCTCCTCCAGGCCTGTCTGTTGGACTCCCAGTATCTTGCTTGCTTTGGTGATAATCCTTCTCAGCATATTTCTCTGGCTGACATATGCATTACCAAACTAACAAACAATACAAAAAGTTAAAATACTCTCAATGAAAGATTTGTAAAACAGAGTCAGAGTCAAGCCCCCTACAGTGTAGTGGAACACTTCTCCTCCAGTCCCCTACAGTGTAGTGGAACACTTCTCCTCCAGCCCCCTACAGTGTAGTAAACACTTCTCCTCCAGCCCCCTACAGTGTAGTGGAACACTTCTCCTCCAGTCCCCTACAGTGTAGTGGAGCACTTCTCCTCCAGTCCCCTACAGTGTAGTGGAACACTTCTCCTCCAGCCCCCTACAGTGTAGTGGAACACTTCTCCTCCAGCCCCCTACAGTGTAGTAAACACTTCTCCTCCAGCCCCCTACAGTGTAGTGGAACACTTCTCCTCCAGTCCCCTACAGTGTAGTGGAACACTTCTCCTCCAGCCCCCTACAGTGTAGTGGAACACTTCTCCTCCAGTCCCCTACAGTGTAGTGGAGCACTTCTCCTCCAGTCCCCTACAGTGTAGTGGAACACTTCTCCTCCAGCCCCCTACAGTGTAGTGGAACACTTCTCCTCCAGTCCCCTACAGTGTAGTGGAACACTTCTCCTCCAGCCCCCTACAGTGTAGTGGAACACTTCTCCTCCAGTCCCCTACAGTGTAGTGGAACACTTCTCCTCCAGTCCCCTACAGTGTAGTGGAACACTTCTCCTCCAGTCCCCTACAGTGTAGTGGAACACTTCTCCTCCAGTCCCCTACAGTGTAGTGGAACACTTCTCCTCCAGTCCTGAGCATCACCACTGAGCGATTACAGCAACAGCAACTCAGAGCTGACAGACAGGGAGGGAGCGAGAAAGTGAATATTGTAGGGGAAAATTCTGGCATAACTTTCTCTCTTTCTCCCTGTTTCCCTCTCTCTCGCTCTCTTTTCTATCCCTCTGTCTCCCTCTCTCCACCCTCTTCAGGCTCTGAACCTGGGGTACAGCAGTATCTTTGGTTTCTACAGGCCCTTAACTTCCTGTCTCCCTCTACCTCTCCCCTCTCTACAGGCCCTTAACTTCCTGTCTCCCTCTACCTCTCCCCTCTCTACAGGCCCTTAACTTCCTGTCTCCCTCTACCTCTCCCCTCTCTACAGGCCCTTAACTTCCTGTCTCCCTCTACCTCTCCCCTCTCTACAGGCCCTTAACTTCCTGTCTCCCTCTACCTCTCCCCTCTCTACAGGCCCTTAACTTCCTGTCTCCTTCTACCTCTCCCCTCTCTACAGGCCCTTAACTTCCTGTCTCCCTCTACCTCTCCCCTCTCTACAGGCCCTTAACTTCCTGTCTCCCTCTACCTCTCTACAGGCTCTGAACCTGGGGTACAGCAGTATCTTTGGTTTCTACAGGCCCTTAACTTCCTGTCTCCCTCTACCTCTCCCCTCTCTACAGGCCCTTAACTTCCTGTCTCCCTCTACCTCTCTACAGGCTCTGAACCTGGGGTACAGCAGTATCTTTGGTTTCTACAGGCCCTTAACTTCCTGTCTCCCTCTACCTCTCCCCTCTCTACAGGCCCTTAACTTCCTGTCTCCCTCTACCTCTCCCCTCTCTACAGGCCCTTAACTTCCTGTCTCCCTCTACCTCTCTACAGACTCTGAACCTGGGGTACAGCAGTATCTTTGGTTTCTACAGGCCCTTAACTTCCTGTCTCCCTCTACCTCTCTACAGGCTCTGAACCTGGCGTACAGCAGTATCTTTGGTTTCTACAGACACTTTGTTGGTCCTCCTCACATCAAGGCCATGTGTCGTCTGCTGGGGTACCAGGGCATCGCTGTGGTCATGGAGGAACTGCTCAAAGTGGTCAAGAGCCTGGTGAGAAAGGAGAAGGGTGGGATGAGTGAGGGGGTGGAGGGTAAGTGGGCGAGAGGGGGATGGAGAGTGAGGGTGGGAGGGAGGGAGGGTGAGTAGAGGGAAGGTGGGAGGGAGAGTGGGAGGGAGGGAGGAGGAATGGGCAGTGAGGGTGGAGAGAGGGAGGAGGAATGGAGAGTGAGGGAGGAGGAGAGGAGAGTGGAGGGAGGAGGAATGGAGAGAGGGAGGGAGAGAGGGAGGGAGGAGGAATGGAGAGAGGGAGGGAGGAGGAATGGAGAGAGGGAGGGAGGAGGAATGGAGAGAGGGAGGGAGGAGGAATGGAGAGAGGGAGGGAGGAGGAATGGAGAGTGGAGAGAGGGAGGGAGGAGTGGAGAGTGGAGGGAGGAGGAGTGGAGAGTGGAGAGAGGGAGGGAGGAGTGGAGAGTGGAGGGAGGAGGAGTGGAGAGAGGGAGGGAGGAGGAGTGGAGAGTGGAGAGAGGGAGGGAGGAGGAATGGAGGGAGGGAGGGAGGGAGGAGGAATGGAGAGAGGAGGGAGGGGGAATGGAGAGTGGAGAGAGGGAGGGAGGAGTGGAGAGTGGAGGGAGGAGGAGTGGAGAGAGGGAGGGAGGAGGAGTGGAGAGTGGAGAGAGGGAGGGAGGAGGATGGAGGGAGGGAGGGAGGAGGAATGGAGAGAGGGAGGGAGGAGGAATGGAGAGAGGGAGGGAGGAGGAATGGAGAGAGGGAGGGAGGAGGAATGGAGAGTGGAGAGAGGGAGGGAGGGAGGAGGAGTGGAGAGTGGAGAGAGGGAGGGAGGAGGAGTGGAGAGTGGAGAGAGGGAGGGAGGAGGAATGGAGAGTGGAGGGAAGGAAGGAATGGAGAATGGAGGAGGAGGGAGGAGGAGATGGGAGAGGGAGGGGAGGAAGGGAGAGGGGAGAGAGGAGGAATGGAGAGAGGGGGAGGGGAATGGAGAGTGGAGAGAGGAAGGGAGGAGGAATGGAGAGAGGGAGAGAGGAGGAGGAGGAGAGAGGAGGATGGGAGAGAGGGAGGGAGGAGGAATGGAGAGAGGGAGGGAGGAGGAATGGAGAAAGGGAGGGAGGAGGAATGGAGAGTGGAGAGAGGAAGGGAGGAGGAATGGAGAGAGGGAGAGAGGAGGAATGGAGAGAGGGAGGGAGGGAGGAATGGGAGAGAGGGAGGAAGGAGGAATGGAGAGAGGTAGGGAGGAGGGAGGAGTCCAGCTCCAGGGCACCATCATGCAGTATGTTATTAACCCCCCCCCCTCCCCTCAGCTCCAGGGCACCATATGCAGTATGTTATTAACCCTTCCCCCCCCCTCAGCTCCAGGGCACCATCATGCAGTATGTTATACACCCTGCCCCCCCTCAGCTCCAGGGCACCATCATGCAGTATGTTATTAACCCCCCCCTCCCCTCAGCTCCAGGGCACCATCATGCAGTATGTTATTAACCCTGCCCCCCCCTCAGCTCCAGGGCACCATCATGCAGTATGTTATTAACCCTGCCCCCCCTCAGCTCCAGGGCACCATCATGCAGTATGTTATTAACCCTGCCCCCCCTCCCCTCAGCTCCAGGGCACCATCATGCAGTATGTTATTAACCCTGCCCCCCCTCCCCTCAGCTCCAGGGCACCATCATGCAGTATTTATTAACCCTGCCCCCCCCCTCAGCTCCAGGGCACCATCACGTAGTATGTTATTAACCCTGCCACCCCCCCCCCCCCCCCCCCTCAGCTCCAGGGCTCCATCATGCAGTATGTTATTAACCCTGTCCCCCCCCCCCCTCAGCTCCAGGGCACCATCATGCAGTATGTTATTAACCCTGCCCCCCCCCTCAGCTCCAGGGCACCATCATGTAGTATGTTATTAACCCTGCCACCCCCCCCCCCTCAGCTCCAGGGCACCATCATGCAGTATGTTATTAACCCCCCCCCTCCCCTCAGCTCCAGGGCACCATCATGCAGTATGTTATTAACCCTGCCCCCCCTCAGCTCCAGGGCACCATCATGCAGTATGTTATTAACCCTGCCCCCCCTCCCCTCAGCTCCAGGGCACCATCATGTAGTATGTTATTAACCCCCCCCCCCCCTCAGCTCCAGGGCACCATCATGCAGTATGTTATTAACCCCCCCCTCCCCTCAGCTCCAGGGCACCATCATGCAGTATGTTATTAACCCCCCCCTCCCCTCAGCTCCAGGGCACCATCATGCAGTATGTTATTAACCCCCCCCTCCCCTCAGCTCCAGGGCACCATCATGCAGTATGTTATTAACCCTGCCCCCCCCTCAGCTCCAGGGCACCATCATGCAGTATGTTATTAACCCCCCCCCCCCCCCCAGCTCCAGGGCACCATCATGCAGTATGTGAAGACCTTGATGGAGGTGATGCCTAAGATCTGCCGTCTCCCCCGCCACGAGTACGGCTCGCCGGGTGAGTCCGGAGAGACAAGGAGCTCCCTTCAATGTCTGTTAGATATTTATATAATTAAAGGTTTTAGCAAGGCAAAGTAGACTACAGTAGCTAGCCATTTAGAGTAATCGATCCCTTGATTTGTTTAGCTGACGTAGCCGTCTCTCCTCCCTGCCAGGTATCCTGGAGTTTTTCCACCACCAGCTGAAGGACATAGTAGAGTACGCCGAACTGAAGACCGTCTGCTTCCAGAACCTCAGGGAGGTGGGCAATGCACTGCTCTTCTGTCTGCTCAGCGAACAGAGCCTGGTAAGAACCACGACCCCAACACGTCTACACAACCACGACCCCAACACGTCTACACAACACGACCCCAACACGTCTACACAACCACGACCATAACACGTAAACACAACCACGACCCCAACACGTCTACACAACCACGACCCCAACACGTCTACACAACACGACCCCAACGCGTCTACACAACCACGACCTCAACACGTCTACACAACCACGACCCCAACACGTCTACACAACCACGACCCCAACACGTCTACACAACCACGACCCCAACACGTCTACACAACCACGACCCCAACACGTCTACACAACCACGACCCCAACACGTCTACACAACCACGACCCCAACACGTCTACACAACCACGACCCCAACACGTCGCACAACCACGACCCCAACACGTCTACACAACCACGACCCCAACACGTCTACACAACCACGACCCCAACACGTCTACACAAACACGACCCCAACACGTCTACACAACCACGACCCCAACACGTCTACACAACCACGACCCCAACACGTCTACACAACACGACCCCAACACGTCTACACAACCACGACCATAACACGTCTAAACAACCACGACCCCAACACGTCTACACAACCACGACCTCAACACGTCTACACAACCACAACACGTCTACACAACCACGACCCCAACACGTCTACACAACCACGATCCCAACACGTCTACACAACCACGACCACAACACGTCTACACAACCACGACCCCAACACGTCTACACAACCACGATCCCAACACGGCTACACAACCACGACCCCAACACGTCTACACAACCACGATCCCAACACGGTTACACAACCACGACCCCAACACGTCTACACAACCACGATCCCAACACGGCTACACAACCACGACCCCAACAACTGAATCACCCTTTTTCACCAAGTACATATGCTGTTAGCACATATGGTGCTGCTAGTGATAGACAACTTACTCAGAATGTTACCCGGTGATATGGTGCTGTTAGTGTTAGACAACATACTCAGAATGTTACCTGGTGATATGGTGCTGTTAGACAACATACTCAGAATGTTACCTGGTGATATGGTGCTGCTAGACAACATACTCAACATATTTTCAGCTGGTGTAAAAGACGCATTTAAGAATGGGAATCTCCCTTGAGTTCCCCAGGGGAGCGCCGTTCGAGTTCCCCAGGGGAGCGTAGGGGGACAGCGCGGTTCGAGTTCCCCAGGGGAGCGCGGTTCGAGTTCCCCAGGGGATCGTAGGGGGACAGCGTGGTCTGAGTTCCCCAGGGGAGCGTAGGGGGACAGCGTGGTCTGAGTTCCCCAGGGGAGCGTAGGGGGACAGCATGGTCTGAGTTCCCCAGGGGAGCGTAGGGGGACATGGTGGTCTGAGTTCCCCAGGGGAGCGTAGGGGGACAGCGTGGTTTGAGTTCCCAAGGGGAACGTAGGGGGACAGCGTGGTTTGAGTTCCCCAGGGGAACGTAGGGGGACAGCGTGGTCTGAGTTCCCCAGGGGAGCGTAGGGGGACAGCGTGGTCCGAGTTCCCCAGGGGAGCGTAGGGGGACAGCGTGGTCCGAGTTCCCCAGGGGAGCGTAGGGGGACAGCGTGGTCCGAGTTCCCCAGGGGAGCGTAGGGGGACAGCGTGGTCCGAGTTCCCCAGGGGAGCGTAGGGGGACAGCGTGGTCTGAGTTCCCCAGGGGAGCGTAGGGGGACAGCATGGTCTGAGTTCCCCAGGGGAGCGTAGGGGGACATGGTGGTCTGAGTTCCCCAGGGGAGCGTAGGGGGACAGCGTGGTCTGAGTTCCCCAGGGGAGCGTAGGGGGACAGCGTGGTTTGAGTTCCCAAGGGGAACGTAGGGGGACAGCGTGGTTTGAGTTCCCCAGGGGAACGTAGGGGGACAGCGTGGTCTGAGTTCCCCAGGGGAGCGTAGGGGGACAGCGTGGTCCGAGTTCCCCAGGGGAGCGTAGGGGGACAGCGTGGTCCGAGTTCCCCAGGGGAGCGTAGGGGGACAGCGTGGTCCGAGTTCCCCACATCTCTGACCAGTAGCTAGCAGCTTGTCAGCAACACCTTGTTTCAGTGGAACATCTCTGACCAGTAGCTACAGCTTGTCAGAAACACCTTGTTTCAGTGGAACATCTCTGACCAGTAGCTAGCAGCTTGTCAGCAACACCTTGTGTCAGTGGAACATCTCTGACCAGTAGCTAGCAGCAACACCTTGTGTCAGTGGAACATCTGTGACCAGTAGCTAGCAGCAACACCTTGTGTCAGTGGAACATCTGTGACCAGTAGCTAGCAGCAACACCTTGGAAAATACAATGGCTGCTAAAAAAGACAATTTAAACAATCTTCTCTTTCACTCTCAGTCTCAGGAGGAGGTGTGTGACCTGCTACATGCCGCACCATTCCAGAACATTCTTCCCAGGGTCCATGTCAAGGGTAAGATTTTCTGTCTGTCTGTCTGTCTGTCTGTCTGTCTGGATCAGTGACTCTGTTATCTCTTCTCATTGTAGAGGGTGAGCGTCTTGATGCCAAGATGAAACGCCTGGAGGCTAAATACACAGCCCTGCACCTGGTTCCTCTGATAGAACGCCTGGGAACCCCACAGGTACCATCACACTGCCTTAGTAAACACCAGCCCTGGGAACCCCACAGGTACCATCACACTGCCTTAGTAAACACCAGCCCTGGGAACCCCACAGGTACCATCACACTGCCTTAGTAAACACCAGCCCTGGGAACCCCACAGGTACCACCACACTGCCTTAGTTAACACCAGCCCTGCACCTGGGAACCCACAGGTACCATTACACTGCCTTAGTAAACACCAGCCCTGGGAACCCCACAGGTACAATCACACTGCCTTAGTAAACACCAGCCCTGGGAACCCCACAGGTACCACCACACTGCCTTAGTTAACACCAGCCCTGGGAACCCCACAGGTACCATCACACTGCCTTAGTAAACACCAGCCCTGGGAACCCCACAGGTACCACCACACTGCCTTAGTTAACACCAGCCCTGGGAACCCCACAGGTACCATCACACTGCCTTAGTAAACACCAGCCCTGGGAACCCCACAGGTACCACCACACTGCCTTAGTTAACACCAGCCCTGGGAACCCCACAGGTACCATCACACTGCCTTAGTAAACACCAGCCCTGGGAACCCCACAGGTACCATCACACTGCCTTAGTTAACACCAGCCCTGGGAACCCCACAGGTACCACCACACTGCCTTAGTAAACACCAACCCTGGGAACCCCACAGGTACCACCACACTGCCTTAGTAAACACCAGCCCTCCCTCTTCCCCACCCATTCTCCTCCCTAATCCCCCTCCCCCTCTTTTACTTCCCCACTCTTTCTCCCCCCTCTCTTCCACTGTAGCAAATAGCCATTACCCGTGAAGGTGACCTGCTGACCAAAGAGCGTCTGTGCTGTGGCCTGTCCATGTTCGAGGTCATCCTCACACGTGTCCGCGGTTTCCTGGACGACCCCATCTGGCGCGGCCCGTTGCCCAGCAATGGCGTGATGCACGTGGACGAGTGTGTGGAGTTTCACCGGCTGTGGAGCGCCATGCAGTTTGTTTACTGCATCCCTGTAGGAGCACACGAGTTCACCGTGGAGTGAGTAGTGACACAGCATCGGTCTAGAACGATCCCTGAGGGGTTACACTGCTCTGTATAGAGGGGGGTGATCTCTGCTCTGTATAGAGGGGGGATCTCTGAGGGGTTTACACTGCTCTGTATAGAGGGGGGATCTCTGAGGGGTTTACACTGCTCTGTATAGAGGGGGGTGATCTCTGCTCTGTATAGAGGGGGATGATCTCTGCTCTGTATAGAGGGGGATCTCTGAGGGGTTTACACTGCTCTGTATAGAGGGGGGTGATCTCTGCTCTGTAAAGAGGGGGATGATCTCTGCTCTGTATAGAGGGGGATGATCTCTGCTCTGTATAGAGGGGGTGATCTCTGCTCTGTATAGAGGGGGATGATCTCTGCTCTGTATAGAGGGGGGTGATCTATGCTCTGTATAGAGGGGGGATCTCTGAGGGGTTTACACTGCTCTGTATAGAGGGGGGGGTGATCTCTGCTCTGTATAGAGGGGGATGATCTCTGCTCTGTATAGAGGGGGGATCTCTGAGGGGTTTACACTGCTCTGTATAGAGGGGGGATCTCTGAGGGGTTTATACTGCTCTGCTCTGTATAGATGAGACAACCTCATATCATATTAGTTAGTATATTCATATATCTAGATGAGACAACCACATATCACAGTAGTTAGTATATCCATATATCTAGGTGAGACAACCACATATCACAGTAGTTAGTATATTCATATATCTAGGTGAGACAACCACATATCACAGTAGTTAGTATATTCATCTTCAGATAGCTAGGTGGACAACCACATATCACAGTAGTTAGTATATTCAGATAGCTAGGTGGACAACCACATATCACAGTAGTTAGTATATTCAGATAGCTAGGTGGACAACCACATATCACAGTAGTTAGTATATCCATATATCTAGGTGAGACAACCACATATCACAGTAGTTAGTATATTCAGATAGCTAGGTGAGACAACCACATATCACAGTTAGTATATTCAGATAGCTAGGTGGGACAACCACATATCACAGTAGTTAGTATATTCAGATAGCTAGGTGAGACAACCACATATCACAGTAGTTAGTATATTCAGATAGCTAGGTGAGACAACCACATATCACAGTAGTTAGTATATTCAGATAGCTAGGTGGGACAACCACATATCACAGTAGTTAGTATATTCAGATATCTAGGTGAGACAACCACATATCACAGTAGTTAGTATATTCAGATAGCTAGGTGGACAACCACATATCACAGTAGTTAGTATATTCAGATAGCTAGGTGAGACAACCACATATCACAGTAGTTAGTATATTCAGATATCTAGGTGGACAACCACATATCACAGTAGTTAGTATATTCAGATAGCTAGGTGGGACAACCACATATCACAGTAGTTAGTATATCCATATATCTAGGCGAGACAACCACATATCACAGTAGTTAGTATATTCATATATCTAGGTGAGACAACCACATATCACAGTAGTTAGTATATTCATCTTCAGATAGATAGGTGGGACAACCACATATCACAGTAGTTAGTATATTCAGATAGCTAGCTGGGACAACCACATATCACAGTAGTTAGTATATTCAGATAGCTAGGTGGGACAACCACATATCACAGTAGTTAGTATATTCAGATAGCTAGGTGGGACAACCTCATATCACAGTTAGTATATTCATATATCTAGATGAGACAACCTCATATCACAGTAGTTAGTATATTCATATATCTAGATGAGACAACCTCATATCACAGTATCACTCTCTGGAGAGAGAGGGAGAAAGAGGGCAAAGGAGTAGGGTAGTTCTGGAGAGAAAGAGGTCAAGGAGTAGGGTAGTTCTGGAGAGAAAGAGGTCAAGGAGTAGGGTAGTTCTGGAGAGAGAGGGAGAAAGAGGGCATAGGAGTAGGGTAGTTCTGGAGAGAAAGAGATCAAGGAGTAGGGTCGTTCTGGAGAGAAGAGGTCAAGGAGTAGGGTAGTTCTGGAGAGAGAGGGAGAAAGAGGTCAAGGAGTAGGGTAGTTCTGGAGAGAGGGAGAAAGAGGGCATAGGAGTAGGGTAGTTCTGGAGAGAAAGAGGTCAAGGAGTAGGGTAGTTCTGGAGAGAGAGGGAGAAAGAGGGCATAGGAGTAGGGTAGTTCTGGAGAGAAAGAGGTCAAGGAGTTATATACCCAGCCCGGGTTATATACCCAGGTTATACAGGTTATATACCCAGCCCAGTGGAGACCGTCCATGAAACACTGCCTGGAAAATACAACACAGGTTATATACCCAGCCCAGTGGAGACAGTCCCCGACACACAGGTTATATACCCAGCCCAGTGGAGACAGTCCCCGAAACACAGGTTATATACCCAGCCCAGTGGAGACAGTCCCCAAAACACAGGTTATATACCCAGCCCAGTGGAGACAGTCCCCGAAACACTGCCTGGAAAATACAACACAGGTTATACACCCAGCCCAGTGGAGACAGTCCCGACACACAGGTTATATACCCAGCCCAGTGGAGACAGTCCCGACACACAGGTTATATACCCAGCCCAGTGGAGACAGTCCCGACACACAGGTTATACACCCAGCCCAGTGGAGACAGTCCCGACACACAGGTTATACACCCAGCCCAGTGGAGACAGTCCCCGACACACAGGTTATATACCCAGCCCAGTGGAGACAGTCCCGACATACAGGTTATATACCCAGCCCAGTGGAGACAGTCCCGACACACAGGTTATACACCCAGCCCAGTGGAGACAGTCCCGACACACAGGTTATATACCCAGCCCAGTGGAGACAGTCCCTGAAATGCCGTCGCAATCACCGCTCTCTCTCAATTCAATTTCAATTTAAGGGGCTCTCTTTCTCTCCCACTACTCTCTCTTCTTCTATCCTATCATCTCTCCCTTCTGCTAAATCCTTCTCCCTTCTGTCTCCTGATTCTGCCTCTTCGGCCCTACTCTCCTCCCTTTCCACATCCTATGACTCGCACGGTCCCCTCTCCTCCCGGCCGGGTCAGCCCCTCCTGCTCCGAGTAACTCATTGTGAGCTAACAGAACAGGACGGGGGGGCAGCTGAGTGAAAATCTAGGAAAACTAAACTTTCAGAGGACCTATCATCCTTCCAGTCCCGTATCTGGTGCTTAAGCCACTTTCTAATACTATACATTTGAAACTTCTGCCTCTAACCCTATTTTCCTCCTCTTCCTCCATCCTTAATCCTCCACCCCCCCAACTCCCTCTCAGTGGACTACTGTCAACCACTTTATCAATCGCTCCTCACTCAGCCTATTGAGTCGACTGGTCTCACTCACTCTGTCTATTGAGTCCACTGGTCTCACTCACTCTGTCTATTGAGTCCACTGGTCTCATTCACTAAGCCTGTTGAGTCAACTGGTCTCACTCACTCAGCCTATTGAGTCCACTGATCTCACTCACTCAGCCTATTGAGTCCACTGATCTCACTCACTCAGCCTATTGAGTCCACTGATCTCACTCACTCAGCCTATTGAGTCCACTGGTCTCACTCACTAAGCCTATTGAGTCCACTGGTCTCAGCCTGTTGAGTCCACTGGTCTCACTCACTCAGCCTATTGAGTCCACTGGTCTCAGCCTATTGAGTCCACTGATCTCACTCACTCAGCCTATTGAGTCCACTGATCTCACTCACTCAGCCTATTGAGTCCACTGGTCTCACTCACTCTGTCTATTGAGTCCACTGGTCTTATTCACTAAGCCTGTTGAGTCCACTGGTCTCACTCACTCAGCCTATTGAGTCCACTGGTCTCACTCACTCAGCCTATTGAGTCCACTGGTCTCAGCCTATTGAGTCCACTGGTCTCACTCACTCAGCCTATTGAGTCCACTGGTCTCAGCCTATTGAGTCCACTGGTCTCACTCACTCAGCCTATTGAGTCCACTGGTCTCAGCCTGTTGAGTCCACTGGTCTCAGCCTATTGAGTCCACTGGTCTCACTCACTCAGCCTATTGAGTCCACTGGTCTCACTCACTCAGCCTATTGAGTCCACTGGTCTCACTCACTCAGCCTATTGAGTCCACTGGTCTCACTCACTCAGCCTATTGAGTCCACTGGTCTCAGCCTATTGAGTCCACTGGTCTCACTCACTCAGCCTATTGAGTCCACTGGTCTCAGCCTATTGAGTAGACTGGTCTCACTCACTCAGCCTGTTGAGTCCACTGATCTCACTCACTCAGCCTGTTGAGTCCACTGGTCTCAGCCTATTGAGTAGACTGGTCTCACTCACTCTGTCTATTGAGTCCACTGGTCTCATTCACTAAGCGTGTTGAGTCCACTGGTCTCACTCACTCAGCCTATTGAGTCCACTGGTCTCACTCACTCAGCCTATTGAGTCCACTGGTCTCACTCACTCAGCCTATTGAGTCCACTGAACTCACTCACTCAGCCTATTGAGTCGACTGGTCTCAGCCTATTGAGTCCACTGGTCTCAGCCTATTGAGTCCACTGGTCTCACTCACTCAGCCTATTGAGTCCACTGGTCTCAGCCTATTGAGTCCACTGGTCTCACTCACTCAGTCTATTGAGTCCACTGGTCTCAGCCTATTGAGTAGACTGGTCTCACTCACTCAGCCTGTTGAGTCCACTGGTCTCACTCACTCAGCCTATTGAGTCCACTGATCTCACTCACTCAGCCTGTTGAGTCCACTGGTCTCAGCCTATTGAGTAGACTGGTCTCACTCACTCTGTCTATTGAGTCCACTGGTCTCATTCACTAAGCGTGTTGAGTCCACTGGTCTCACTCACTCAGCCTATTGAATCCACTGGTCTCAATCACTCAGCCTATTGAGTCCACTGGTCTCACTCACTCAGCCTGTTGAGTCCACTGATCTCACTCACTCAGCCTATTGAGTCGACTGGTCTCAGCCTATTGAGTCCACTGGTCTCAGCCTATTGAGTCCACTGCTCTCACTCACTCAGCCTATTGAGTCCACTGATCTCACTCACTCAGCCTATTGAGTCGACTGGTCTCAGCCTAGAGTCCACTGGTCTCAGCCTATTGAGTAGACTGGTCTCACTCACTCAGCCTGTTGAGTCCACTGGTCTCAGCCTATTGAGTAGACTGGTCTCACTCACTCGGCCTATTGAGTCCACTGGTCTCAGCCTGTTGAGTCCACTGGTCTCATTCACTCAGCCTGTTGAGTCCACTGGTCTCACTCACTCAGCCTATTGAGTCCACTGATCTCACTCACTCAGCCTATTGAGTCCACTGATCTCACTCACTCAGCCTATTGAGTCCACTGGTCTCACTCACTCTGTCTATTGAGTCCACTGGTCTTATTCACTAAGCCTGTTGAGTCCACTGGTCTCACTCACTCAGCCTATTGAGTCCACTGGTCTCACTCACTCAGCCTATTGAGTCCACTGGTCTCAGCCTATTGAGTCCACTGGTCTCACTCACTCAGCCTATTGAGTCCACTGGTCTCACTCACTCAGCCTATTGAGTCCACTGGTCTCACTCACTCAGCCTATTGAGTCCACTGGTCTCAGCCTATTGAGTCCACTGGTCTCACTCACTCAGCCTATTGAGTCCACTGGTCTCACTCACTCAGCCTATTGAGTCCACTGGTCTCACTCACTCAGCCTATTGAGTCGACTGGTCTCAGCCTAGAGTCCACTGGTCTCAGCCTATTGAGTAGACTGGTCTCACTCACTCAGCCTGTTGAGTCCACTGGTCTCAGCCTATTGAGTAGACTGGTCTCACTCACTCGGCCTATTGAGTCCACTGGTCTCAGCCTGTTGAGTCCACTGGTCTCATTCACTCAGCCTGTTGAGTCCACTGGTCTCACTCACTCAGCCTATTGAGTCCACTGGTCTCACTCACTCTGTCTATTGAGTCCACTGGTCTTATTCACCAAGCCTGTTGAGTCCACTGGTCTCACTCACTCAGCCTATTGAGTCCACTGGTCTCACTCACTCAGCCTATTGAGTCCACTGGTCTCAGCCTATTGAGTCCACTGGTCTCACTCACTCAGCCTATTGAGTCCACTGGTCTCACTCACTCAGCCTATTGAGTCCACTGGTCTCACTCACTCAGCCTATTGAGTCCACTGGTCTCAGCCTATTGAGTCCACTGGTCTCACTCACTCAGCCTATTCAGTCCACTGGTCTCACTCACTCAGCCTATTGAGTCCACTGGTCTCACTCACTCAGCCTATTGAGTCCACTGGTCTCAGCCTGTTGAGTCCACTGGTCTCACCCACTCAGCCTATTGAGTCCACTGGTCTCAGCCTATTGAGTCCACTGGTCTCACTCACTCAGCCTATTGAGTCCACTGGTCTCACTCACTCAGCCTATTGAGTCCACTGGTCTCACTCACTCAGCCTATTGAGTCCACTGGTCTCACTCACTCAGCCTATTGAGTCCACTGGTCTCATCCTATTGAGTCCACTGGTCTCACTCACTCAGCCTATTGAGTCCACTGGTCTCAGCCTATTGAGTAGACTGGTCTCACTCACTCAGCCTGTTGAGTCCACTGGTCTCACTCACTCAGCCTATTGAGTCCACTGATCTCACTCACTCAGCCTGTTGAGTCCACTGGTCTCAGCCTATTGAGTAGACTGGTCTCACTCACTCAGCCTATTGAGTCGACTGGTCTCAGCCTATTGAGTCGACTGGTCTCAGCCTATTGAGTCCACTGGTCTCACTCACTCAGCCTATTGAGTCCACTGGTCTCAGCCTATTGAGTCCACTGGTCTCACTCACTCAGCCTATTGAGTCCACTGGTCTCACTCACTCAGCCTGTTGAGTCCACTGATCTCACTCACTCAGCCTATTGAGTCGACTGGTCTCAGCCTATTGAGTCCACTGGTCTCAGCCTATTGAGTCCACTGCTCTCACTCACTCAGCCTATTGAGTCCACTGATCTCACTCACTCAGCCTATTGAGTCGACTGGTCTCAGCCTAGAGTCCACTGGTCTCAGCCTATTGAGTAGACTGGTCTCACTCACTCAGCCTGTTGAGTCCACTGGTCTCAGCCTATTGAGTAGACTGGTCTCACTCACTCGGCCTATTGAGTCCACTGGTCTCAGCCTGTTGAGTCCACTGGTCTCATTCACTCAGCCTGTTGAGTCCACTGGTCTCACTCACTCAGCCTATTGAGTCCACTGATCTCACTCACTCAGCCTATTGAGTCCACTGATCTCACTCACTCAGCCTATTGAGTCCACTGGTCTCACTCACTCTGTCTATTGAGTCCACTGGTCTTATTCACTAAGCCTGTTGAGTCCACTGGTCTCACTCACTCAGCCTATTGAGTCCACTGGTCTCACTCACTCAGCCTATTGAGTCCACTGGTCTCAGCCTATTGAGTCCACTGGTCTCACTCACTCAGCCTATTGAGTCCACTGGTCTCACTCACTCAGCCTATTGAGTCCACTGGTCTCACTCACTCAGCCTATTGAGTCCACTGGTCTCAGCCTATTGAGTCCACTGGTCTCACTCACTCAGCCTATTGAGTCCACTGGTCTCACTCACTCAGCCTATTGAGTCCACTGGTCTCACTCACTCAGCCTATTGAGTCCACTGGTCTCAGCCTGTTGAGTCCACTGGTCTCACCCACTCAGCCTATTGAGTCCACTGGTCTCAGCCTATTGAGTCCACTGGTCTCACTCACTCAGCCTATTGAGTCCACTGGTCTCACTCACTCAGCCTATTGAGTCCACTGGTCTCACTCACTCAGCCTATTGAGTCCACTGGTCTCATCCTATTGAGTCCACTGGTCTCACTCACTCAGCCTATTGAGTCCACTGGTCTCAGCCTATTGAGTAGACTGGTCTCACTCACTCAGCCTGTTGAGTCCACTGGTCTCACTCACTCAGCCTATTGAGTCCACTGATCTCACTCACTCAGCCTGTTGAGTCCACTGGTCTCAGCCTATTGAGTAGACTGGTCTCACTCACTCAGCCTATTGAGTCGACTGGTCTCAGCCTATTGAGTCGACTGGTCTCAGCCTATTGAGTCCACTGGTCTCACTCACTCAGCCTATTGAGTCCACTGGTCTCAGCCTATTGAGTCCACTGGTCTCACTCACTCAGCCTATTGAGTCCACTGGTCTCAGCCTATTGAGTAGACTGGTCTCACTCACTCAGCCTGTTGAGTCCACTGGTCTCACTCACTCAGCCTATTGAGTTTCTGATCTCACTCACTCAGCCTGTTGAGTCCACTGGTCTCAGCCTATTGAGTAGACTGGTCTCACTCACTCTGTCTATTGAGTCCACTGGTCTCATTCACTAAGCGTGTTGAGTCCACTGATCTCACTCACTCAGCCTATTGAGTCCACTGGTCTCACTCACTCAGCCTATTGAGTCCACTGGTCTCACTCACTCAGCCTGTTGAGTCCACTGATCTCACTCACTCAGCCTATTGAGTCGACTGGTCTCAGCCTATTGAGTCCACTGGTCTCAGCCTATTGAGTCCACTGGTCTCACTCACTCAGCCTATTGAGTCCACTGATCTCACTCACTCAGCCTATTGAGTCGACTGGTCTCAGCCTAGAGTCCACTGGTCTCAGCCTATTGAGTAGACTGGTCTCACTCACTCAGCCTGTTGAGTCCACTGGTCTCAGCCTATTGAGTAGACTGGTCTCACTCACTCAGCCTATTGAGTCCACTGGTCTCAGCCTATTGAGTAGACTGGTCTCACTCACTCAGCCTATTGTGTCGACTGGTCTCAGCCTGTTGAGTCCACTGGTCTCATTCACTCAGCCTGTTGAGTCCACTGGTCTCATTCACTCAGCCTATTGAGTCCACTGGTCCCACTCATTCAGCCTATTGAGTCCACTGGTCTCATTCACTCAGCCTATTGAGTCCACTGGTCTCACTCACTCAGCCTATTGAGTCCACTGGTCTCACCCACTCAGCCTATTGAGTCCACTGGTCTCACTCACTCAGCCTGTTGAGTCCACTGGTCTCATTCACTCAGCCTGTTGAGTCCACTGGTCTCACCCACTCAGCCTATTGAGTCCACTGGTCTCATTCACTCAGCCTATTGAGTCGACTGGTCTCAGCCTATTGAGTCCACTGGTCTCAGCCTATTGAGTCCACTGGTCTCAGCCTATTGAGTCCACTGGTCTCATTCACTCAGCCTATTGAGTGCACTGGTCTCATTCACTCAGCCTGTTGAGTCCACTGGTCTCAGCCTGTTGAGTCCACTGGTCTCATTCACTCAGCCTATTGAGTGCACTGGTCTCATTCACTCAGCCTATTGAGTCCACTGGTCTCACTCACTCAGCCTATTGAGTCCACTGGTCTCATTCACTCAGCCTATTGAGTCGACTGGTCTCAGCCTATTGAGTCGACTGGTCTCAGCCTATTGAGTCCACTGGTCTCACTCACTCAGCCTATTGAGTCCACTGGTCTCAGCCTATTGAGTCCACTGGTCTCACTCACTCAGCCTATTGAGTCCACTGGTCTCAGCCTATTGAGTAGACTGGTCTCACTCACTCAGCCTGTTGAGTCCACTGGTCTCACTCACTCAGCCTATTGAGTCCACTGATCTCACTCACTCAGCCTATTGAGTCCACTGGTCTCAGCCTATTGAGTCCACTGGTCTCACTCACTCAGCCTATTGAGTCCACTGGTCTCAGCCTATTGAGTAGACTGGTCTCACTCACTCAGCCTGTTGAGTCCACTGGTCTCACTCACTCAGCCTATTGAGTCCACTGATCTCACTCACTCTGTCTATTGAGTCCACTGGTCTCATTCACTAAGCGTGTTGAGTCCACTGGTCTCACTCACTCAGCCTATTGAGTCCACTGGTCTCACTCACTCTGCCTATTGAGTCCACTGGTCTCACTCACTCAGCCTATTGAGTCCACTGGTCTCACTCACTCAGCCTATTGAGTCGACTGGTCTCAGCCTATTGAGTCCACTGGTCTCAGCCTATTGAGTCCACTGGTCTCACTCACTCAGCCTATTGAGTCCACTGGTCTCAGCCTATTGAGTCCACTGGTCTCACTCACTCAGCCTATTGAGTCCACTGATCTCACTCACTCAGCCTATTGAGTCGACTGGTCTCAGCCTAGAGTCCACTGGTCTCAGCCTATTGAGTAGACTGGTCTCACTCACTCAGCCTGTTGAGTCCACTGGTCTCAGCCTATTGAGTAGACTGGTCTCACTCACTCAGCCTATTGAGTCCACTGGTCTCAGCCTGTTGAGTCCACTGGTCTCATTCACTCAGCCTATTGAGTCCACTGGTCCCACTCATTCAGCCTATTGAGTCCACTGGTCTCATTCACTCAGCCTGTTGAGTCCACTGGTCTCACTCACTCAGCCTATTGAGTCCACTGGTCTCAGCCTATTGAGTCCACTGGTCTCACCCACTCAGCCTATTGAGTCCACTGGTCTCACTCACTCAGCCTGTTGAGTCCACTGGTCTCATTCACTCAGCCTGTTGAGTCCACTGGTCTCACCCACTCAGCCTATTGAGTCCACTGGTCTCATTCACTCAGCCTATTGAGTCGACTGGTCTCAGCCTATTGAGTCCACTGGTCTCAGCCTATTGAGTCCACTGGTCTCAGCCTATTGAGTCCACTGGTCTCATTCACTCAGCCTATTGAGTGCACTGGTCTCATTCACTCAGCCTGTTGAGTCCACTGGTCTCAGCCTATTGAGTCCACTGGTCTCAGCCTATTGAGTCCACTGGTCTCATTCACTCAGCCTGTTGAGTCCACTGGTCTCATTCACTCAGCCTATTGAGTGCACTGGTCTCATTCACTCAGCCTGTTGAGTCCACTGGTCTCAGCCTGTTGAGTTCACTGGTCTCATTGACTCAGCCTATTGAGTGCACTGGTCTCATTCACTCAGCCTATTGAGTCCACTGGTCTCATTCACTCAGCCTATTGAGTCGACTGGTCTCAGCCTATTGAGTCGACTGGTCTCAGCCTATTGAGTCGACTTGTCTCAGCCTATTGAGTCCACTGGTCTCAGCCTGTTGAGTCCACTGGTCTCATTCACTCAGCCTGTTGAGTCCACTGGTCTCATTCACTCAGCCTATTGAGTGCACTGGTCTCATTCACTCAGCCTGTTGAGTCCACTGGTCTCAGCCTATTGAGTCCACTGGTCTCACCCACTCAGCCTATTGAGTCCACTGGTCTCACTCACTCAGCCTGTTGAGTCCACTGGTCTCATTCACTCAGCCTATTGAGTCCACTGGTCTCATTCACTCAGCCTGTTAAGTCCACTGGTCTCAGCCTGTTGAGTCCACTGGTCTCAGCCTGTTGAGTCCACTGGTCTCACCCACTCAGCCTGTTGAGTCCACTGGTCTCAGCCTATTGAGTCCACTGGTCTCATTCACACAGAACTACCCTACACCATGCCCTCTTTCTCCAGAACTACCCTACTCCTTGACCTCTTTCTCTCCAGAACTACCCTACTCATTGACCTCTTTCTCTCCAGAACTACCCTACTCCTTGACCTCTTTATCTCCAGAACTACCCTACTCCTTGCCCTCTTTCTCCCTCTCTCTCCAGAACTACCCTACTCTTATGCCCTCTTTCTCCCTCTCTCTCCAGAACTACCCTACTCCTATGCCCTCTTTCTCTCCAGAACTACCCTACTCCTTGACCTCTTTCTCTCCAGAACTACCCTACTCCTTGACCTCTTTCTCTCCAGAACTACCCTACTCCTTGACCTCTTTCTCTCCAGAACTACCCTACTCCTTAACCTCTTTCTCTCCAGAACGACCCTACTCCTTGACCTCTTTCTCCCTCTCTCTCCAGAACTACCCTACTCCTTGACCTCTTTCTCCCTCTCTCTCCAGAACTGCCCTACTCCTTGCCCTCTTTCTCCCTCTCTCTCCAGAACTACCCTACTCCTTGACCTCTTTCTCCCTCTCTCTCCAGAACTGCCCTACTCCTTGCCCTCTTTCTCCCTCTCTCTCCAGAACTACCCTACTCCTTGACCTCTTTCCCCCTCTCTCTCCAGAACTACCCTACTCCTATGCCCTCTTTCTCCCTCTCTCTCCAGAACTACCCTACTCCTTTGCCCTCTTTCTCTCTCTCTCTCCAGAACTACCCTACTCCTATGCCCTCTTTCTCCCTCTCTCTCCAGAACTACCCTACTCCTTGACCTCTTTCTCCCTCTCTCCAGAACTACCCTACTCCTTGACCTCTTTCTCCCTCTCTCTCCAGAACTACCCTACTCCTTGACCTCTTTCTCCCTCTCTCTCCAGAACTACCCTACTCCTTGACCTCTTTCTCCCCAGAACTACCCTACTCCTATGCCCTCTTTCTCCCTCTCTCTCCAGAACTACCCTACTCCTTGACCTCTTTCTCTCCAGAACTACCCTACTCCTTGACCTCTTTCTCTCCAGAACTACCCTACTCCTTGACCTCTTTCTCTCCAGAACTACCCTACTCCTTGACCTCTTTCTCTCCAGAACTACCCTACTCCTTGACCTCTTTCTCTCCAGAACTACCCTACTCCTTGACCTCTTTCTCCCTCTCTCTCCAGAACTACCCTACTCCTTGACCTCTTTCCCCCTCTCTCTCCAGAACTACCCTACTCCTATGCCCTCTTTCTCCCTCTCTCTCCAGAACTACCCTACTCCTTTGCCCTCTTTCTCTCTCTCTCTCCAGAACTACCCTACTCCTATGCCCTCTTTCTCCCTCTCTCTCCAGAACTACCCTACTCCTTGACCTCTTTCTCCCTCTCTCCAGAACTACCCTACTCCTTGACCTCTTTCTCCCTCTCTCTCCAGAACTACCCTACTCCTTGACCTCTTTCTCCCTCTCTCTCCAGAACTACCCTACTCCTTGACCTCTTTCTCCCCAGAACTACCCTACTCCTATGCCCTCTTTCTCCCTCTCTCTCCAGAACTACCCTACTCCTTGACCTCTTTCTCTCCAGAACTACCCTACTCCTTGACCTCTTTCTCTCCAGAACTACCCTACTCCTTGACCTCTTTCTCTCCAGAACTACCCTACTCCTTGACCTCTTTCTCTCCAGAACTACCCTACTCCTTGACCTCTTTCTCTCCAGAACTACCCTACTCCTTGACCTCTTTCTCCCTCTCTCTCCAGAACTACCCTACTCCTTGACCTCTTTCTCCCTCTCTCTCCAGAACTGCCCTACTCCTTGCCCTCTTTCTCCCTCTCTCTCCAGAACTACCCTACTCCTTGCCCTCTTTCTCCCTCTCTCTCCAGAACTACCCTACTCCTTGACCTCTTTCTCCCTCTCTCTCAAGAACTACCCTACACCATGCCCTCTTTCTCCATCTCTCTCCAGAACTACCCTACTCCTATGCCCTCTTTCTCCCCAGAACTACCCTTCTCCTTGACCTCTTCTCCCTCTCTCTCCAGAACTACCCTACTCCTTGACCTCTTTCTCCCTCTCTCTCCAGAACTGCCCTACTCCTTGCCCTCTTTCTCCCTCTCTCTCCAGAACTACCCTACTCCTTGCCCTCTTTCTCCCTCTCTCCCCAGAACTACCCTACTCCTTTGCCCTCTTTCTCCCTCTCTCTCCAGAACGACCCTACTCCTTTGCCCTCTTTCTCCCTCTCTCTCCAGAACTACCCTACTCCTTGACCTCTTTCTCCCTCTCTCCAGAACTACCCTACTCCTTGACCTCTTTCTCCCGCTCTCTCCAGAACTACCCTACTCCTTGACCTCTTTCTCCCTCTCTCTCCAGAACTACCCTACTCCTTGACCTCTTTCTCCCTCTCTCTCCAGAACTACCCTACTCCTTGCCCTCTTTCTCCCTCTCTCTCCAGAACTACCCTACTCCTTGACCTCTTTCTCCCTCTCTCTCCAGAACTACCCTACTCCTTGACCCCTTTCTCCCTCTCTCTCCAGAACTCCCCTACACCATGCCCTCTTTCTCCGTCTCTCTCCATAACTACCCTACTCCTATGCCCTCTTTCTCCCCAGAACTACCCTACTCCTTTGCCCTCTTTCTCCCTCTCTCTCCAGAACTACCCTACTCCTTTGCCCTCTTTCTCCCTCTCTCTCCAGAACTACCCTACTCCTTGACCTCTTTCCCCCTCTCTCTCCAGAACTACCCTACTCCTATGCCCTCTTTCTCCCTCTCTCTCCAGAACTACCCTACTCCTTTGCCCTCTTTCTCTCTCTTTCTCCAGAACTACCCTACTCCTATGCCCTCTTTCTCCCTCTCTCTCCAGAACTACCCTACTCCTTGACCTCTTTCTCCCTCTCTCCAGAACTACCCTACTCCTTGACCTCTTTCTCCCCAGAACTACCCTACTCCTTGACCTCTTTCTCTCCAGAACTACCCTACTCCTTGACCTCTTTCTCTCCAGAACTACCCTACTCCTTGACCTCTTTCTCTCCAGAACTACCCTACTCCTTGACCTCTTTCTCCCTCTCTCTCCAGAACTACCCTACTCCTTGACCTCTTTCTCCCTTTCTCTCCAGAACTGCCCTACTCCTTGCCCTCTTTCTCCCTCTCTCTCCAGAACTACCCTACTCCTTGCCCTCTTTCTCCCTCTCTCTCCAGAACTACCCTACTCCTTGCCCTCTTTCTCCCTCTCTCTCCAGAACTACCCTACTCCTTGACCTCTTTCTCCCTCTCTCTCCAGAACTACCCTACACCATGCCCTCTTTCTCCATCTCTCTCCAGAACTACCCTACTCCAATGCCCTCTTTCTCCCCAGAACTACCCTACTCCTTTGCCCTCTTTCTCCCTCTCTCTCCAGAACGACCCTACTCCTTTGCCCTCTTTCTCCCTCTCTCTCCAGAACTACCCTACTCCTATGCCCTCTTTCTCCCTCTCTCTCCAGAACTACCCTACTCCTTGACCTCTTTCTCCCTCTCTCCAGAACTACCCTACTCATTGACCTCTTTCTCCCTCTCTCTCCAGAACTACCCTACTCCTTGACCTCTTTCTCCCTCTCTCTCCAGAACTACCCTACTCATTGACCTCTTTCTCCCTCTCTCTCCAGAACTCCCCTACACCATGCCCTCTTTCTCCGTCGTTCTAAACACCAGCCCTGGGAACCTGTGTGTCGGGGACTGTCTCCACTGGGCTGGGTGTATAACCTGTGTTTCGGGGACTGTCTCCACTGGGCTGGGTATATAACCTGTGTTTCGGGGACTGTTTCCACTGGGCTGGGTATATAACCTGTGTTGTATTTTCCAGGCAGTGTTTCGGGGACGGTCTCCACTGGGCTGGGTGTATAACCTGTGTGTCGGGGACGGTCTCCACTGGGCTGGGTGTATAACCTGTGTTGTATTTTCCAGGCAGTGTTTTGGGGACTGTCTCCACTGGGCTGGGTGTATAACCTGTGTGTCGGGGACGGTCTCCACTGGGCTGGGTGTATAACCTGTGTGTCGGGGACGGTCTCCACTGGGCTGGGTGTATAACCTGTGTTTCGGGGACTGTCTCCACTGGGCTGGGTATATAACCTGTGTTTCGGGGACTGTCTCCACTGGGCTGGGTATATAACCTGTGTTGTATTTTCCAGGCAGTGTTTCGGGGACTGTCTCCACTGGGCTGGGTATATAACCTGTGTTTTGGGGACTGTCTCCACTGGGCTGGGTATATAACCTGTGTGTCGGGGACTGTCTCCACTGGGCTGGGTGTATAACCTGTGTGTCGGGGACTGTCTCCACTGGGCTGGGTGTATAACCTGTGTTTCGGGGACTGTCTCCACTGGGCTGGGTATATAACCTGTGTTTCGGGGACTGTCTCCACTGGGCTGGGTATATAACCTGTGTTTCGGGGACTGTCTCCACTGGGCTGGGTATGTAATCTGTGTTGTATTTTCCAGGCAGTGTTTTGGGGACGGTCTCCACTGGGCTGGGTGTATAACCTGTGTTTTGGGGACTGTCTCCACTGGGCTGGGTATATAACCTGTGTTTCGGGGACTGTCTCCACTGGGCTGGGTATATAACCTGTGTTTTGGGGACTGTCTCCACTGGGCTGGGTATATAACCTGTGTGTCGGGGACGGTCTCCACTGGGCTGGGTGTATAACCTGTGTTTCGGGGACGGTCTCCACTGGGCTGGGTATATAACCTGTGTTTCGGGGACTGTCTCCACTGGGCTGGGTATATAACCTGTGTGTCGGGGACTGTCTCCACTGGGCTGGGTATATAACCTGTGTGTCGGGACTGTCTCCACTGGGCTGGGTGTATAACCTGTGTTGTATTTTCCAGGCAGTGTTTCGGGGACGGTCTCCACTGGGCTGGGTATATAACCTGTGTGTCGGGGACTGTCTCCACTGGGCTGGGTGTATAACCTGTGTGTCGGGGACTGTCTCCACTGGGCTGGGTGTATAACCTGTGTTTCGGGGACGGTCTCCACTGGGCTGGGTATATAACCTGTGTTTCGGGGACGGTCTCCACTGGGCTGGGTATGTAACCTGTGTGTCGGGGACTGTCTCCACTGGGCTGGGTATATAACCTGTGTTGTATTTTCCAGGCAGTGTTTTGGGGACGGTCTCCACTGGGCTGGGTGTATGATCATCTCCCTACTGGGTCAACAGAGACGCTTTGACATCCTGGACTTCAGCTATCACCTGCTGAAGGTGCAGAAACACGATGGAAAGGATGAGATCATCAAGAGTGTGGTGAGTGGAAGGTCAGGGGTCAGCAACACTGGAACCTTCAGACCCCAAACATCTGAGTTGTTCGTATTCATTAGCACAAACAGTAGCAAAAGTGGTTCTTAGTGAATACAACCATGGGTGTCATGTTTAGGGTAATCTCTGCCAGACAGTCTTTTAGATCCGGCCAAAACAACGATTTATAGTATCATTAGTCTGAATGATGTCTCTCCTTCCTCAGCCTCTTAAAAAGATGGTGGACAGAATCCACAAGTTCCAGGTTCTCAACGATGAGATCTACGCCATTCTGAACAAGTACCTGAAGTCAGGCGACGGGGAAAATATGCCTGTGGAGCACGTCCGGTGTTTCCAGCCTCCTATCCACCAATCCCTGGCCAGCAACTGAGATTGACCATCCACTTATGTTTAACTAAGCACAAAGGTTGCATCTCAAACGTTTTATATAAGTGCACTACCTAGGGAATAGGGTGCCTTTTTGGAGGCACTTATGAAATATTCTTCCCCCTTTTAAACTAGATGATAGGAACACTGTGGACCATTTTCAGCAAGTTGAAAACAGAAATATACAAGGTCTAAATCATGTTTGATCTGTAAGTATATATATTTTTCAGAACTGTTTAAAGCAGCAGTGGCCCAACTTTCCTTATATAATGTTTGTCAGGATGATTTTTGTGCCTTAAGTAATCAATCGCAAAACTGTGTTTCACATCTGGAACACTGTAGACCAGGGAATGATTTATTTTGGGGGTGGTGGGATATCGTTGTAGCCTGTACTCAATGAAGGGGAATTGGACAGAGTAGAGTATATTTGGTGCTAAAAACCTGTAAAGTAACCAAGTTTCTTAATGATAAAGCATTTATTCACTTAGCCTTTTTGTGTTGAAATTATTTTAATCATTTTCATTCAATAAATATGTAACAAATATCGTCTTGTTCTTGAGTGCATTTATGTAAAAGATACAAAAAAAAAAAACAGTTGTTGATTTAACTCTTCAGGTATCACAATTAAGAACACGTATCAGTTTACGTTCCAAATGACCTCCCTATTCCCTCTATAGTGCACTACTTCTGACCAGATCCATAGGGGTAGTGCACTATGTAGGGAATAGGGTGCCACGTATCCCAAACTCAGAACTGGAGCCAAAATTAAAAAAATCAGACCAATAACATTACAAAAACAAAGCTGTTGATTTGTAGAAGGAAACTCTGTGCAGGTTTAAATACAGAATGTATAACGTAGTATGAATATTGCCTGCTTCTGAGGGTGAGATGAACCCCTGTCCCCATGTCGTCAGAGAACAGAAGGCAAATCTAATCCAAGTACAATCAGTGGGTCCATCTAAGTCAAGAGTTGATTGTTTTAATGTAAAAAAACAACCATCCACACCAGTGTAGTCCTAGGCAAATCCCCAAATAGCACCCTATATTAGTGCACTAGTTTTAACCAGAGTATTGCACTATAAAGGGATGCCATTTGGGACGTAATCCTAGTCAGTCAGATGGGGGGGGGGGGGTCTGCAGGACCTGGCAGCTAGGTCCTCTAAGAGGCTGTCAGTAGGATGAGGGGGGGGGGGGTCTGCTTGCTAGGTCCTCTAAGAGGCTGTCATGGTGCCATTCCTCCTGGACAGGCTGTCAAACGGCAGGCCCACCTCCCTCTCCTCCAGGTTCATGTCTGTGGAGTCATTGCGCAGCAGTTCGTAGCTGCCGTGTGTTGCCACTCCGTTAGCTGCCGGCCCGGGCCTCTCGTCCTTCCTGATGGACACCGCCAGCGTGGACAGGCTCACACTAAGGTCCTTAAAGGCATGGAGCAGAAAGATACCAACTATAATGGTCAGGAACCCACTCAGAGTCCCGATAACATCAGCAGTAGCCATGTGCTCCCACTCTTTGAAGAGGATGGCAGAGCAGGAGAGGACTGAGGTGGTGAAGAACACGTAGTAGATGGGTGTGACCAGGGACGTGTTGAAGATATCCAGAGCCTTGTTCAGGTAGTTGATCTGAGTGGAGACGCAGGCCACCAGCCCGAGCAGTAACACCCAGGCTAAAGGGTTCCCCACCACGGACCTCCCAGCTATGGCCTCTTTGATGGCGATGCCCAACCCCTTCACACACGACACAGACAGAGCTCCTATCACAGAGCAGATGGTAATATACACCATGATGTTGGTCTGGCCGTGCCGAGGGCCCACCACCAAGATGAAGATGAGTGCTACGATGATGACGAAGGTGGCAAACACCAGGAAACCTGAGGGAGACAGAGGATGGCTTAGCTCACAGGAAGTTAAACAGAAGAATGAGGTGTCTGAAGTTAGTCATCAAAGAGCAGTAGAGGAGAGAATAAAGTCTCCGGCCTCCTCCTCCAAAGAGCTTTAAGGAGGACTTGAGGAAGCATCTTTTCAGAACACAGTAACTCATGTAGTTGAGGGGAGGGTCTGTCCGGTACCGACCTGGGTCCACCAGTTTCCGAGCCATGTGGTCCAGACTGTTGATCTCTTCCTCCTGAGGGGCGTGGATCACCATGGTAGTAGAGCCCAAGATACTGAGCAGACAGCCCAGCTTCCCGTGCAGGTTCAGACGCTCGGTCAGGAAGTACGAGGACAGCACCGCACTGCCGCAAAACATAGAAAACACAGTTATATTACAGTAACTCAGTTAACCGAAAATACAGAACCGCAACATAACCAATGTTCTCTCGATATTAACAGGCACTGAGCAAATTTTAGGTCTGCTGAGCGCAAAGTTGAAAGCAACTTCCAGCGAGCGTTTACTGTGACTACTGAGGCTGTACCCGCTTTAAGTTAGTTTTACCAGTGACCAAGTAGGCTACTGTGGCTGTTTGATCATAATGTAGGGCCTACCATCAGAAACAACGGGGAAAAAATGCATCCCATAATATTTTTACATGGAGATAGCTGTTCTATCATTCAGCCTTCAGTAGCAGCCAATGTGTGGTGTTCAATGTAGGACTACATTCCATGAGACTTTTGAAAAAAAACATGCAGGGCTTCACATGAACCTGTTAATCCACTTGTCCTTCAGACAAGGAAGTGAACGAAAATGTTGTTTGATGCAAGAAACTACATCATTGTTTCCATACCATTACAGAGAATCAGACAAATCATGCTACTTAGCTTATCTACAAGCCCGTCTCCAAACACAACACTGCTAATAATTCACTAACTAGCAACGGATAAGAACAAACGAGCACACATGGGCTACATGTAGCTCTCACTTTGATCTCAAAACAAGCACAACTACTCATGACCACTCATGCTGTAAACACAGTCCAGTTTCCAATGAATGGCACAGAGCCATATACGGTCTATTTGCAGATCTGATTGGTTATACGGGCTGGCGTGTCAATGCTGTAGAATCCTACTCCGATGAGTTCTGCCTATAACGAAATCTCTTGCATAGTTCGTTTGGTTTCGGTATGTTGCATTAAAAGTGGCTGATGATTTAATCCATGTTCCCACAGTAAAGGAAAACATTGAATCTTGTTCTTCACTCTGTGGGCTGATACAGTATTTCTATTGCAGTCTCAGGGAACATGGGTTATAACCTAAAATACAGTACCACACAGTTAACCTAAAATACAGTACCACACAGCAATGAGATGAAGCATACATCAAACCCACAGCCCCACACTGAACAAAAATAAAACGCAACAGTTGGTCCCATGTTTCATGAGCTGAAATAAAAGATCTCAGAAATGTTCCATACGCACAAAAAGCTTATTTCTCTAAAATGTTGTGCACAAATTAGTTTCTCTCTCTGTTAGTGAGCATTCCTCCTTTGCCAAGATAATCCATCCACCTGACAGGTGTGACATATCAAGAAGCTGATTAAACAGCATGATCATTACACAGGTGCACCTTGTGCTGGGGGACAATAAAAGGCCACTCTTAAATGTGCCGTTTTGTCACAACACAATGCCACAGATGTCTAAAGTTTTGAGGGAGCGTGCAATTGGCATGCTGACTGCAGGAATGTCTACCAGAGTCGTTGCCAAATAATTTAATGTTAATTTCTATACCATAAGCAACCGCCAACGCCGTTTTAGAGAATTTGGCAGCATCTCCAACCGGCCTCACAACCGCAGACTAATTTCTGCATAAACTGTCAGAAACCGTCCCAGGGAAGCTCATCTGCATGCTCGTCATCCTCACCAGGGTCTTGACCTGACTGCAGTTCAGCGTCGTGACCGACTTCAGTGGACAAATGTTCACCTTTGATGGCACTTTGGAGAAGTGTGCTCTTCACAATGAATCGCGGTTTCAGCTGTACCGGGCAGATAACAGACCGTGTGGGCGAGCGGTTTGCTGATATCAACGTTGTGAACAAAGTGGCCCATGGTGGCGGTGGGGTTATGGTATGGACAGGCATAAACTACGGACAACAAACGATTGCATTTTAGCGATGGCAATTTGAATGCACTGAGATCCTGAGGCCCATTGTCGTACCATTCACCCGCCTCCATCACCTCATGTTTCAGCATGATAATGCACGGCCCCATGTCGCAAGGATCTGTACACAATTCCTGAAAATGTCCCAGTTCTTCCTTGGCCTGCATACTCAGACATGTCACCCATTGAGCATGTTTGGAATGCTCTGGTGGAACTACTCAGAATTTTTGGGGAAATTGTTGCATGTTGTGTTCTTACAGTGGGGAGAACAAGTATTTGATAACCTGCAAAATTGGCAGTGTTTCCTACTTACAAAGCATGTAGAGGTCTGTCATTTTTATCATAGTTACACTTCCACTGTGAGAGACAGAATCTAAAACAAAAATCCAGAAAATCACATAATGATTTTTAAGTAATTAATTTGCATTTTATTGCATGACATAAGTATTTGATACATCAGAAAAGCAGAACTTAATATTTGGTACAGAAACCTTTGTTTGCAATTACAGAGATCATACGTTTCCTGTAGTTCTTGACCAGGTTGCACACACTGCAGCAGGGATTTTGGCTCACTCCATCCTCTCCAGATCCTTCAGGTTTCGGGGCTGTCGCTGGGCAATACGGACTTTCAGCTCCCTCCAAAGATTTTCTATTGGGTTCAGGTCTGGAGACTGGCTAGGCCACTCCAGGACCTTGAGATGCTTCTTACGGAGCCACTCCTTAGTTGCCCTGGCTGTGTGTTTCGGGTCGTTGTCATGCTGGAAGACCCAGCCACGACCCATCTTCAATGCTCTTACTGAGGGAAGGAGGTTGTTGGCCAAGATCTCGCGATACATGGCCCCATCCATCCTCCCCTCAATACGGTGCAGTCGTCCTGTCCCCTTTGCAGAAAAGCATCCCCAAAGAATGATGTTTCCACCTCCATGCTTCACGGTTGGGATGGTGTTCTTGGGGTTGTACTCATCCTTCTTCTTCCTCCAAACACGACGAGTGGAGTTTAGACCAAAAAGCTCTATTTTTGTCTCATCAGACCACATGACCTTCTCCCATTCCTCCTCTGGATCATCCAGATGGTCATTGGCAAACTTCATACGGGCCTAGACATGCGCTGGCTTGAGCAGGGGGACCTTGCGTGCGCTGCAGGATTTTAATCCATGACGGCGTAGTGTGTTACTAATGGTTTTCTTTGAGACTGTGGTCCCAGCTCTCTTCAGGTCATTGACCAGGTGTAGTTCTGCCGTGTAGTTCTGGGCTGATCCCTCACCTTCCTCATGATCATTGATGCCCCACGAGGTGAGATCTTGCATGGAGCCCCAGACCGAGGGTGATTGACCGTCATCTTGAACTTCTTACATTTTCTAATAATTGTGCCAACAGTTGTTGCCTTCTCACCAAGCTGCTTGCCTATTGTCCTGTAGCCCATCCCATCCTTGTGCAGGTCTACAATTGTATCCCTGATGTCCTTACACCCTCTCTGGTCTTGGCCATTGTGGAGAGGTTGGAGTCTGTTTGAGTGTGTGGACAGGTGTCTTTTATACAGGTAACGAGTTCAAACAGGTGCAGTTAATACAGGTAATGAGTGGAGAACAGGAGGGCTTCTTAAAGAAAAACTAACAGGTCTGAGAGCCAGATTCGTACTGGTTGCTAGGTGATCAAATACTGATGTCATGCAATAAAATGCAAGTTAATTACTTAAAAATCATACAATGTGATTTTCTGGATTTTTGTTTTAGATTCCGTCTCTCACAGTTGAAGTGTACCTATGAAATGACAGACCTCTACATGCTTTGTAAGTAGGAAAACCTGCAAAATCAGCAGTGTATCAAATACTTGTTCTCCCCACTGTATCTTTGTTCAGTGTTTAACAGTACACACACACAGCTCAATCACGGACAGAAGTAGAAGACAAACATTGTCACACCTCTACAGGACAGCATGGCAACAACACACAAACGGTTCAGTCATTCACACACCTGGTACAACTTCAAAAACATAAACTATAACATCTACTATATACTGTAAGGTCAAACATGTAGAACAAGTGGGCCCCCAGAGTGACCTACCTGACCAGCACACTGAGGGCCCCCAGAGGAGTGACCTACCTGACCAGCACACTGAGGGCCCCCAGAGGAGTGACCTACCTGACCAGCACACTGAGGGCCCCCAGAGGAGTGACCTACCTGACCAGCACACTGAGGGCCCCCAGAGGAGTGACCTACCTGACCAGCACACTGAGGGCCCCCAGAGGAGTGACCTACCTGACCAGCACACTGAGGGCCCCCAGAGGAGTGACCTACCTGACCAGCACACTGAGGGCCCCCAGAGGAGTGACCTACCTGACCAGCACACTGAGGGCCCCCAGAGGAGTGACCTACCTGACCAGCACACTGAGGGCCCCCAGAGGGGTGACCTACCTGACCAGCACACTGAGGGCCCCCAGAGGAGTGACCTACCTGACCAGCACACTGAGGGCCCCCAGAGGAGTGACCTACCTGACCAGCACACTGAGGGCCCCAGATGGGTGACCTACCTGACCAGCACACTGAGGGCCCCCAGAGGAGTGACCTACCTGACCAGCACACTGAGGGCCCCCAGAGGAGTGACCTACCTGACCAGCACACTGAGGGCCCCCAGAGGAGTGACCTACCTGACCAGCACACTGAGGGCCCCCAGAGGAGTGACCTACCTGACCAGCACACTGAGGGCCCCCAGAGGGGTAACCTACCTGACCAGCGCACAGAGGGCCCCCAGAGGAGTGACCTACCTGACCAGCACACTGAGGGCCCCCAGAGGAGTGACCTACCTGACCAGCACACTGAGGGCCCCCAGAGGGGTAACCTACCTGACCAGCGCACAGAGGGCCCCCAGAGGAGTGACCTACCTGACCAGCACACTGAGGGCCCCCAGAGGGGTGACCTACCTGACCAGCACACTGAGGGCCCCCAGATGGGTGACCTACCTGACCAGCACACTGAGGGCCCCCAGAGGGGTGACCTACCTGACCAGCACACTGAGGGCCCCCAGAGGGGTGACGAGAGTAGCAGGAGCGAAGGCATACGCTGCAAAGTTAGCCCCTTCTCCAGCCGCCACTGTGAAAACACACAGAACAGGAACACAAGCCGACATGTTTTTATGTTACCAGGTAAGTTGACTGAGAACAGAACGACCTGGGGAATAGTTACAGGGGAGAGGGGGGGGGATATAGACACTGAGATGAACTGAATCACATATTAAGAGGAACATTTTATCCATAGTACTTACTTGATAATAAGCCAGCCCACCAGAGACATTCTTTAAGATATGCGTGTCCACCTTGTCCTAGACAAAGAAGAAAACAGGTTCATTAGCTAGCAACGTTTCAGATCGCTAGCTTTAATTAGTTACTCAAACATTCTAATGTGTGTTCAATAAAATGTCCCGCAGTCACACCATATAATCACCGAGGTAATTCTAGGGCGTTATGGTAACAACAAGCGGTACACGTTCTGATGTTACACACTGTAGGTTTAACAACAGTACACTTTGACCCTATATGACACGAGATGGCGTGTGTCCTTTCTGCTTGTTCTTGGGCTATGTCCCAAATGACAGTACACTACCCCAATGGGCCCTGGTCAACAGTACCCCTATGGGCCCTGGTCAACAGTAGAGCACTACCCTACGGGCCCTGGTCAACACTACCCCTACGGGCCCTGGTCAACACTACCCCTACGGGCCCTGGTCAACACTAACCCTACGGGCCCTGGTCAACACTAACCCTACGGGCCCTGGTCAACACTACACCTACGGGCCCTGGTCAACACTACACCTACGGGCCCTGGTCAACACTACACCTACGGGCCCTGGTCAACACTACCCCTACGGGCCCTGGTCAACACTAACCCTACAGGCCCTGGTCAACACTACCCCTACGGGCCCTGGTCAACACTACCCCTACGGGCCCTGGTCAACACTACCCCTACGGGCCCTGGTCAGCACTACCCCTATGGGCCCTGGTCAACACTACCCCTACGGGCCCTGGTCAACACCACCCCTACGGGCCCTGGTCAACACCACCCCTACGGGCCCTGGTCAACAGTATAAGACAAGGTACAGCAGAGTCTCCTAGTTAATGATTGGGTGTGTATATAAGACAAGGTACAGCAGAGTCTCCTAGTTAATGATTGGGTGTGTATATAAGACAAGGTACAGCAGAGAGTCTCCTAGTTAATGATTGGGTGTGTATATAAGACAAGGTACAGCAGAGTCTCCTAGTTAATGATTGGGTGTGTATATAAGACAAGGTGCAGCAGAGAGTCTCCTAGTTAATGATTGGGTGTGTATAAGACAAGGTACAGCAGAGAGTCTACTAGTTAATGATTGGGTGTGTGTATATAAGACAAGGTACAGCAGAGAGTCTCCTAGTTAATGATTGGGTGTATATAAGACAAGGTACAGCAGAGAGTCTCCTAGTTAATGATTGGGTGTGTATATAAGACAAGGTACAGCAGAGAGTCTCCTAGTTAATGATTGGGTGTGTATATAAGACAAGGTACAGCAGAGTCTCCTAGTTAATGATTGGGTGTGTATATAAGACAAGGTGCAGCAGAGTCTCCTAGTTAATGATTGGGTGTGTATATAAGACAAGGTGCAGCAGAGTCTCCTAGTTAATGATTGGGTGTGTATATAAGACAAGGTACAGCAGAGAGTCTACTAGTTAATGATTGGGTGTGTATATAAGACAAGGTACAGCAGAGTCTCCTAGTTAATGATTGGGTGTGTATATAAGACAAGGTACAGCAGAGTCTACTAGTTAATGATTGGGTGTGTATATAAGACAAGATACAGCAGAGAGTCTCCTAGTTAATGATTGGGTGTGTATATAAGACAAGGTACAGCAGAGAGTCTCCTAGTTAATGATTGGGTGTGTATATAAGACAAGGTGCAGCAGAGTCTCCTAGTTAATGATTGGGTGTGTATATAAGACAAGGTGCAGCAGAGTCTCCTAGTTAATGATTGGGTGTGTATATAAGACAAGGTACAGCAGAGTCTCCTAGTTAATGATTGGGTGTGTATATAAGACAAGGTGCAGCAGAGTCTCCTAGTTAATGATTGCTGTGTGTATATAAGACAAGGTGCAGCAGAGTCTCCTAGTTAATGATTGGGTGTGTATATAAGACAAGGTGCAGCAGAGAGTCTACTAGTTAATGATTGGGTGTGTATATAAGACAAGGTACAGCAGAGAGTCTCCTAGTTAATGATTGGGTGTGTATATAAGACAAGGTACAGCAGAGAGTCTACTAGTTAATGATTGGGTGTGTATATAAGACAAGGTGCAGCAGAGTCTCCTAGTTAATGATTGGGTGTGTATATAAGACAAGGTACAGCAGAGAGTCTACTAGTTAATGATTGGGTGTGTATATAAGACAAGGTGCAGCAGAGTCTCCTAGTTAATGATTGGGTGTGTATATAAGACAAGGTGCAGCAGAGAGTCTCCTAGTTAATGATTGGGTGTGTATATAAGACAAGGTGCAGCAGAGAGTCTCCTAGTTAATGATTGGGTGTGTATATAAGACAAGGTGCAGCAGAGAGTCTCCTAGTTAATGATTGGGTGTGTATATAAGACAAGGTACAGCAGAGAGTCTCCTAGTTAATGATTGGGTGTGTATATAAGACAAGGTACAGCAGAGAGTCTCCTAGTTAATGATTGGGTGTGTATATAAGACAAGGTGCAGCAGAGAGTCTACTAGTTAATGATTGGGTGTGTATATAAGACAAGGTACAGCAGAGAGTCTCCTAGTTAATGATTGGGTGTGTATATAAGACAAGGTACAGCAGAGAGTCTCCTAGTTAATGATTGGGTGTGTATATAAGACAAGGTGCAGCAGAGAGTCTACTAGTTAATGATTGGGTGTGTGTATATAAGACAAGGTACAGCAGAGAGTCTACTAGTTAATGATTGGGTGTGTATATAAGACAAGGTACAGCAGAGAGTCTCCTAGTTAATGATTGGGTGTGTATATAAGACAAGGTACAGCAGAGAGTCTCCTAGTTAATGATTGGGTGTGTATATAAGACAAGGTGCAGCAGAGTCTCCTAGTTAATGATTGGGTGTGTATATAAGACAAGGTACAGCAGAGAGTCTCCTAGTTAATGATTGGGTGTGTATAAGACAAGGTACAGCAGAGAGTCTCCTAGTTAATGATTGGGTGTGTATATAAGACAAGGTACAGCAGAGAGTCTACTAGTTAATGATTGCTGTGTGTAATAAAAGCAGAAGTGTGACAAACTGATCAAGTGTTCAACTCTGCCGCACCCTTCTGCATCTTAGCACCAGTCAGTTACTACCACATTCTGAGCTGAACTCGCAAGACAAGTTGTCAACAATTCCATTCACACCCAGTTACACAGCCACACCTGGCAGATCCTTACGATATTCATGTGTGAATTGGAAATGTGTTTTTTTGCATATCCCAACTCCCCTTGAGACACCCTCAGAGGGCTCATGGCCAGCCATTATCCCACCCCTCAGTGAGGGGTCATAGCCAGCCATTATCCCACCCCTCAGTGAGGGGTCATGGCCAGCCATTATCCCACCCCTCAGAGGGGTCATGACCAGCCATTATCCCACCCCTCAGTGAGGGGTCATGGCCAGCCATTATCCCACCCCTCAGAGGGGTCATAGCCAGCCATTATCCCACCCCTCAGTGAGGGGTCATGGCCAGCCATTATCCCACCCCTCAGAGGGGTCATGGCCAGCCATTATCCCACCCCTCAGTGAGGGGTCATGGCCAGCCATTATCCCACCCCTCAGTGAGGGGTCATGGCCAGCCATTATCCCACCCCTCAGTGAGGGGTCATGGCCAGCCATTATCCCACCCCTCAGAGGGGTCATGACCAGCCATTATCCCACCCCTCAGAGGGGTCAAGGCCAGCCATTATCCCAAACCTCAGAGGGGTTATGGCCAGCCATTATCAACGGCGACCTTGGAGCAATTAGGGTTAAGCGCAGATTTTTTTCGCCGGCTCAGGGATTCAAACTAGCAACCTTTCGGTTACTGTCCAAATACTCTAACAGCTAGGCTACCTGACATCAATCTATGCGTACAGTACATATAAACAAAATGACCTGCTCTCTTGATCTCTTTCTCAAATGTACAAATTCACCCAAACGATACTGTGTACTCTACTTTACATATTAGTAATTTAGTAGACACTCTTATCTAGAGCAGCAGTTGGTGACTGAACATAAACATGACCTTACCTGCCCTACACTGTCCCTTCCTGGCCAGGCGGAGTAGTCCTTTCTTCTTGAGAATGAAGCTTCCTCCTATGAAGATGCTGGAGCTGATGGCTAGTCCCAGGCCGATGTAGAAATCATACTTCCCTCTGTCCTGGCCCATGGTGACGCTGGATGTGTTGTTCGTACTGTTTGTTACATTGACCACAACACACAGGAGTTGCTGACCAGCCGAACACCTGTCACCAACCTGTGTCACCACTCTACCTTTAGTAAGACAGCAAAACGACAAGAGACAAACAAATATTCAACTCATACATCAATGTACCTAGGAAATAATGTACTTAATACGACTGTGATATGTGGCCTCACCTAGCTTTAAGACGAATACACTAAGTATTCGTGTCTGCTAAAAGTGTCTGCTAAATGACAAATGTAAATTGAAATCGATATGCCTAGGTAAAATAAACCTAAAGTTTACAACTGTTAGTAATTCAGTTGTAGAATCTGATTCCTCCCAGTTAGGCTAACTTACCATTTCGACAAGTTATATCACAGAGTGAACAACCCTGATCCAAAATAGTTGGTTCCATTATAGAAATGGCACATTGACAATCCGTATGCTAGGTAGACCAAACCCTGTCTACCACTTCCGCAACCTGAGTCAAGAACTCAGCAGGTGACTAAGAATGCAGTAATCAAAGATTCAATGTGGCGCTGCAAGACCCATAAATCTTCAGTCCAAAGCAATGTTGCCGTCATGAAATACCGGGTTGTCATTCACACCTGCACGATGACAACAATAACATGATCTGATTTGTGATGTGTTCATATGATAACTAGGTACTGTAGCTAGCTAACGTTCACTGGCATGGCTATTGCTAACGTAACGTTAGCCAGTTAGCTAATTAGGCAACTAGCTAACTAAATGACTACCTTCAATTTCCTAGCATCGCTATCAGTTTACTAACTAGCATAGCTATCATTTTGAGATTAAGCTCAAGCCTTCTTTTGTCCATCTCAGTCAGATCAAAACTAGCTAGCTTGTTAGCATAAGGGCTAATGTGCCCTAACTCGGTTGGTAATTGTACCAGCTAGCTAGCTATGTGAAAACCTGCGGCCAAATAACTAACTAGCAAGCTGGCATACTATTGTAAACATGAATATCATATGTATGTTTCCATGCGAAATACCTGGTAAAAAGATCCCTGTTTTTTCCAGGAAAACAGTGGTAGTTAGCTAGCTATGTGATAAATAGCAAGTTATAGCTATGTAGCTCTCTCATTTTGTTACGACCTAATTTGAAGGCAAGGTTGACGCTGTCCGCCCACACATGGTGAAAGGCCGATTCTTCACGCATGCGTACAAATAGGTCCTGAGAAGTTAGACTCGTTCTACCAGAAATTCTCTAGATGAATATTTTAGTGAAAACTTTAATTAATAAAGTGCCCTATTTGATTGCCACATTCTAAATAGATTGTTACACCTCGAAATGTTTTAACGCATTTTTAACTAAGCCTATACAGTTTAGTGAAATGTTCTTGTCAGTCTTATCATACCGTATCGTATCATACTGTATCGTATCATACTATATCATATCATACTGTATCATATCGTACTGTATCGTATCATACTATATCATATCATACTGTATCATATCGTACTGTATCGTATCATACTGTATCATATCAAACTGTATCATATTATACTCTATCATATCATACTGTATCATACGGTATCATACTGTATCATATCAAACTATCATATCATACTGTATCATATCATACTCTTATCATATCATACTATATCATATCATAATGTAACATACTGTATCATATCATACTGTATCGTATCATACTGTATCATATCATATCATACTGTATCATACTTTATCGTATCATACTATCATTTCATACCATATCATATCATACTGTATCATACTGTATCGTATCATACTATCATATCATACTGTATCATATCATACTGTATCATATCATACCATCATATCATACTATATCATATCATACTGTATCATACTATCATATCATACTATATCATATCATACTGTATTGTATCATACCATCATATCATACTGTATCATACTATCATATCATACTGTATCATATCATACCATCATATCATGCTGTATCATATCATACTATATCATATCATACTCTATCATATCGTACTGTATCGTATCATACTATATCATATCATACTGTATCATACTATCATATCATACTATATCATATCATACTGTATTGTATCATACTATCATATCATACTGTATCATACTATCATATCATACTGTATCATATCATACCATCATATCATACTGTATCGTATCATACTATATCATATCATACTGTATCATATCGTACTGTATCGTATCATACTATATCATATCATACTGTATCATATCGTACTGTATCGTATCATACTGTATCATATCAAACTGTATCATATTATACTCTATCATATCATACTGTATCATACGGTATCATACTGTATCATATCAAACTAACATATCATACTGTACCATATCATACTCTTATCATATCATACTATATCATATCATAATGTAACATACTGTATCATATCATACTGTATCGTATCATACTGTATCATATCATATCATACTGTATCATACTTTATCGTATCATACTATCATATCATACCATATCATATCATACTGTATCATACTGTATCGTATCATACTATCATATCATACTGTATCATATCATACTGTATCATAGCATACCATCATATCATACTATATCATATCATACTGTATCATACTATCATATCATACTATATCATATCATACTGTATTGTATCATACTATCATATCATACTGTATCATACTATCATATCATACTGTATCATATCATACCATCATATCATACTGTATCATATCATACTGTATCATATCATACTATATCATATCATACTGTATAATACTATCATATCATACTATATCATACTGTATTGTATCATACTGTATCATACTATCATATCATACTGTATCATATCATACCATCATATCATACTGTATCATATCATACTGTATCATATCATACCATCATATCATACTGTATCATATCATACTGTATTTTTATGTAAAACATATAGTTGCTCTGATATTCAACAAACAGTGCTTCTTCAGAGCTGCAATGTATTTTCCAAGCAATAACACAAATCCAAATATAATACCTACAGTTATTGAATGAGTGAGAATAATTTCTAACATTACCTGCCGAGATGCAACCAAAATGTTGTCACTTTTCTCTCCAGCCTTTGTGAGTCCTTCGATCCAACGTTACAAAAAGAGTCCCAGTTCCCCGCCACACTGTTGTGACTGTCTAGAATTACTCTCTAAATAATTCAATGACCCACAATGCTTATGTGAACAGGCATAGTTCTAAGGTTTACAAATGGACTGAATGGTCATTGGACATGAAGGGATTCCAAACTGACTGAAGAAGACTCTAAAAGAATGACATGTTATTTTGGTAGTTTCTCACAGAGGACGTGTGGGTAGCTGTCATAATAACCTGTGTGGTAGAACACATCATCAGGTCCACATTTAGAAGGCCTGCTGTAGTGAAATGGTGGTTGAACTACTCTCCCCCGTGAAGGGGATTCGTAGTCAGTTGCAGCACAGAGTGCATTTAACCAACTCTCTGAATAAGAGATGCATGGGGCTGCCTAATCGACAGCCACGTCATCGGCACAGTTGTTGGAGGTTAACTGCCTTGCAAACACGTCACAAGATAAGAATCCATTTTTTTTTTGCCTTTTATTGTAGAAAAATACAAAATCATTGAGTTAATTTCACTTAATTATAAAAGACGACCCCATACTGACAAAGTTGACCACGTTGTAAGTTGTAATGAAATTAGACTTTTCAATCGGACACCCGAGTTAGGTTCTTTGGTTACAGCCAGTCCACGTGGATTGACACTGACTGACAAGTGTTAGAATAGCAAACATCTAGCACATTATACAGCAACAATGCTGCTTAGTGTGTTTGAACACAACAGGACATGACTATCATTGAGCCCTTGAGAATGACGAGCAACAAATATTGCACAACAGATATGTTGTGCGCAAATCCACAGTAAAATTCTTCAACTTATATTCAAGTATTTTATTAGATACAAATGCAATTCACAATATCTATGTTATTCAAGATAAAAAAAATATGGCCCCAAATGAACCAATAAACACTGCATTAATCTCCCTGAGACTGACAAGCCTCTGATTAATCCATTTTATCTGGTCCTCTAGCAGCTGGTTTCCAGGTGAGTGAGGCCTCTGAGGAGATACGGAGCAGCAGGACCCCAACAGCCACAGTGGTTAGCCCACACAGCATGCCCATGCAGTCTACTAAACCCACTGTGGTCCACTCTCTGAACAAGATGGCTGAAGCGGTGAGGACTGTAGATGTGAAGGTCACATAGTAAATGGCTTCAAACATGTTGGAGCTGTAGTGCTCCAGAGCCTTGTTGATGAAGGTGAACTGGATGAGGATGCTGACGGACAGGGTTCCCAGTAGACCCAGGAAGAGACCTAGGGCTCGGCTGCTGGAAGGCCCCCCGCTGAAGGCATCCTGAGCAGCCAGGCCCAGCCCCTTACAGCTGGTGACTGTGAAACTCCCCAGGAGGGAGCAGATGGACACGTACACCATAATGTTGGACGTGCCGTGAGCTGGGGCCACCCACACCATCAGCACAACCAGTAGTAGGACCACCAACAAGGAATAGGCGACGAACACTGCATGGAGAGAAAACATTCACACACCTCAGAATTACTCTCAATTGAACTTAGATGTAAAGTTCTTATTTAGAGGACTGGGCTAGTTCAAACTATAACATGTCCTTGTACAGAGCACTCTGAACAGTGCAACGTCAATGGAGTTCACAGCAATGGACTTTGTACCGTATATATAGGGAATAGGGCTCTAGTCTAATGTAGTGCACTATATAGGGAATAGGGCTCTAGTCTAATGTAGTGCACTATATAGGGAATAGGGCTCTAGTCTAATGTAGTGCACTATATAGGGAATAGGGCTCTAGTCTAATGTAGTGCACTATATAGGGAATAGGGCTCTAGTCTAATGTAGTGCACTATATAGGGAATAGGGCTCTAGTCTAATGTAGTGCACTATATAGGGAATAGGGCTCTAGTCTAATGTAGTGCACTATATAGGGAATAGGGCTCTAGTCTAATGTAGTGCACTATATGGGGAATAGGGCTCTAGTCTAATGTAGTGCACTATATGGGGAATAGGGCTCTAGTCTAAAGTAGTGCACTATATAGGGAATAGGGCTCTAGTCTAATGTAGTGCACTATATAGGGAATAGGGCTCTAGTCTAATGTAGTGCACTATATAGGGAATAGGGCTCTAGTCTAAAGTAGTGCACTAAATAGGGAATAGGGCTCTAGTCTAATGTAGTGCACTATATAGGGAATAGGGCTCTAGTCTAATGTAGTGCACTATATAGGGAATAGGGCTCTAGTCTAATGTAGTGCACTATATAGGGAATAGGGCTCTAGTCTAATGTAGTGCACTATATGGGGAATAGGGCTCTAGTCTAATGTAGTGCACTATATAGGGAATAGGGCTCTAGTCTAATGTAGTGCACTATATAGGGAATAGGGCTCTAGTCTAATGTAGTGCACTATATAGGGAATAGGGCTCTAGTCTAATGTAGTGCACTATATAGGGAATAGGGCTCTAGTCTAATGTAGTGCACTATATAGGGAATAGGGCTCTAGTCTAATGTAGTGCACTATATAGGGAATAGGGCTCTAGTCTAATGTAGTGCACTATATAGGGAATAGGGCTCTAGTCTAATGTAGTGCACTATATAGGGAATAGGGCTCTAGTCTAATGTAGTGCACTATATAGGGAATAGGGCTCTAGTCTAATGTAGTGCACTATATAGGGAATAGGGCTCTAGTCTAAAGTAATGCACTATATAGGGAATAGGGCTCTAGTCTAATGTAGTGCACTATATAGGGAATAGGGCTCTAGTCTAATGTAGTGCACTATATAGGGAATAGGGCTCTAGTCTAAAGTAGTACACTATATAGGGAATAGGGCTCTAGTCTAATGTAGTGCACTATATAGGGAATATGGCTCTAGTCTAATGTAGTGCACTATATAGGGAATAGGGCTCTAGTCTAATGTAGTGCACTATATAGGGAATAGGGCTCTAGTCTAAAGTAGTGCACTATTTAGGGAATAGGGCTCTGGTCTAAAGTAGTGCACTATATAGGGAATAGGGCTCTGGTCTAAAGTAGTGCACTATATAGGGAATAGGGCTCTGGTCTAAAGTAGTGCACTATATAGCGAATAGGGTGCCATTTGGTATGTAATAACCATGTCCAGGTCCCACCCACCTGGATCAGCAAGCCTCTCTTCCAGCTCCAGACTAGAGGTGACGCTCTCTGATTTAGGGGAGTGAATGATGAGCACGACAGAACCACAGCAACACAACACACAGCCCAGCTTCCCCAGGACATTCAGCTGTTCCTGGAGGATATAGGAGGCCAGAACAGCCCTGGATCACAAAGCAAACATTTCAGTGATCAAAACAGGGAGGCATGCAGTTAGCTAGCTAGGCAAAGATCACATCACTGTAAACATCCCTGTACTGTAGCAAACATCACATCACTGTAAACACCCCTGTACTGTAGCAAACATCACATCACTGTAAACACCCCTGTACTGTAGCAAACATCACATCACTGTAAACACTCCTGTACTGTAGCAAACATCACATCACTGTAAACACCCCTGTACTGTAGCAAACATCACTGTAAACACCCCTGTACTGTAGCAAACATCACTGTAAACACTCCTGTACTGTAGCAAACATCACTGTAAACACCCCTGTACTGTAGCAAACATCACATCACTATAAACACTCCTGTACTGTAGCAAACATCACATCACTGTAAACACTCCTGTACTGTAGCAAACATCACATCACTGTAAACACCCCTGTACTGTAGCAAACATCACATCACTGTAAACACTCCTGTACTGTAGCAAACATCACTGTAAACACTCCTGTACTGTAGCAAACATCACATCACTGTAAACACCCCTGTACTGTAGCAAACATCACTGTAAACACCCCTGTACTGTAGCAAACATCACTGTAAACACTCCTGTACTGTAGCAAACATCACATCACTGTAAACACCCCTGTACTGTAGCAAACATCACTGTAAACACCCCTGTACTGTAGCAAACATCACATCACTGTAAACACTCCTGTACCGTAGCAAACATCACATCACTGTAAACACCCCTGTACTGTAGCAAACATCACATCACTGTAAACACTCCTGTACTGTAGCAAACATCACATCACTGTAAACACCCCTGTACTGTAGCAAACATCACATCACTGTAAACACTCCTGTACTGTAGCAAACATCACTGTAAACACTCCTGTACTGTAGCAAACATCACATCACTGTAAACACCCCTGTACTGTAGCAAACATCACTGTAAACACCCCTGTACTGTAGCAAACATCACTGTAAACACTCCTGTACTGTAGCAAACATCACATCACTGTAAACACCCCTGTACTGTAGCAAACATCACTGTAAACACCACTGTACTGTAGCAAACATCACTGTAAACACTCCTGTACTGTAGCAAACATCACATCACTGTAAACACTCCTGTACTGTAGCAAACATCACTGTAAACACCCCTGTACTGTAGCAAACATCACATCACTGTAAACACCCCTGTACTGTATCAACCATCACTGTAAACACTCCTGTACTGTAGCAAACATCACATCACTGTAAACACTCCTGTACTGTAGCAAACATCACATCACTGTAAACACCCCTGTACTGTAGCAAACATCACTGTAAACACTCCTGTACTGTAGCAAACATCACTGTAAACACTCCTGTACTGTAGCAAACATCACATCACTGTAAACACTCCTGTACTGTAGCAAACATCACATCACCATAAACACTCCTGTACTGTAGCAAACATCACATCACTGTAAACACCCCTGTACTGTAGCAAACATCACTGTAAACACTCCTGTACTGTAGCAAACATCACATCACTGTAAACACCCCTGTACTGTAGCAAACATCACATCACTGTAAACACCCCTGTACTGTAGCAAACATCACTGTAAACACCCCTGTACTGTAGCAAACATCACTGTAAACACTCCTGTACTGTAGCAAACATCACATCACTGTAAACACCCCTGTACTGTAGCAAACATCACATCACTGTAAACACTCCTGTACTGTAGCAAACATCACTGTAAACACCCCTGTACTGTAGCAAACATCACATCACTGTAAACACTCCTGTACTGTAGCAAACATCACTGTAAACACCCCTGTACTGTAGCAAACATCACATCACTGTAAACACTCCTGTACTGTAGCAAACATCACATCACTGTAAACACCCCTGTACTGTAGCAAACATCACTGTAAACACCCCTGTACTGTAGCAAACATCACATCACTGTAAACACTCCTGTACTGTAGCAAACATCACTGTAAACACCCCTGTACTGTAGCAAACATCACATCACTGTAAACACCCCTGTACTGTAGCAAACATCACTGTAAACACCCCTGTACTGTAGCAAACATCACATCACTGTAAACACCCCTGTACTGTAGCAAACATCACTGTAAACACCCCTGTACTGTAGCAAACATCACTGTAAACACTCCTGTACTGTAGCAAACATCACATCACTGTAAACACCCCTGTACTGTAGCAAACATCACATCACTGTAAACACCCCTGTACTGTAGCAAACATCACATCACTGTAAACACCCCTGTACTGTAGCAAACATCACTGTAAACACCCCTGTACTGTAGCAAACATCACATCACTGTAAACACTCCTGTACTGTAGCAAACATCACTGTAAACACTCCTGTACTGTAGCAAACATCACATCACTGTAAACACCCCTGTACTGTAGCAAACATCACTGTAAACACCCCTGTACTGTAGCAAACATCGCATCACTGTAAACACCCCTGTACTGTAGCAAACATCACATCACTGTAAACACTCCTGTACTGTAGCAAACATCACATCACTGTAAACACCCCTGTACTGTAGCAAACATCACTGTAAACACTCCTGTACTGTAGCAAACATCTCTGTAAAACTCCTGTACTGTAGCAAACATCACATCACTGTAAACACTCCTGTACTGTAGCAAACATCACCATAAACACTCCTGTACTGTAGCAAACATCACATCACTGTAAACACCCCTGTACTGTAGCAAACATCACTGTAAACACTCCTGTACTGTAGCAAACATCACATCACTGTAAACACCCCTGTACTGTAGCAAACATCACATCACTGTAAACACCTTTGTACTGTAGCAAACATCACTGTAAACACCCCTGTACTGTAGCAAACATCACTGTAAACACTCCTGTACTGTAGCAAACATCACATCACTGTAAACACCCCTGTACTGTAGCAAACATCACATCACTGTAAACACTCCTGTACTGTAGCAAACATCACTGTAAACACCCCTGTACTGTAGCAAACATCACATCACTGTAAACACTCCTGTACTGTAGCAAACATCACATCACTGTAAACACCCCTGTACTGTAGCAAACATCACTGTAAACACCCCTGTACTGTAGCAAACATCACATCACTGTAAACACTCCTGTACTGTAGCAAACATCACTGTAAACACCCCTGTACTGTAGCAAACATCACATCACTGTAAACACCCCTGTACTGTAGCAAACATCACTGTAAACACCCCTGTACTGTAGCAAACATCACATCACTGTAAACACTCCTGTACTGTAGCAAACATCACTGTAAACACTCCTGTACTGTAGCAAACATCACATCACTGTAAACACCCCTGTACTGTAGCAAACATCACTGTAAACACCCCTGTACTGTAGCAAACATCGCATCACTGTAAACACCCCTGTACTGTAGCAAACATCACATCACTGTAAACACTCCTGTACTGTAGCAAACATCACATCACTGTAAACACCCGTGTACTGTAGCAAACATCACTGTAAACACTCCTGTACTGTAGCAAACATCACATCACTGTAAACACCCCTGTACTGTAGCAAACATCACATCACTGTAAACACCCCTGTACTGTAGCAAACATCACTGTAAACACCCCTGTACTGTAGCAAACATCACATCACTGTAAACACTCCTGTACTGTAGCAAACATCACTGTAAACACCCCTGTACTGTAGCAAACATCACATCACTGTAAACACCCCTGTACTGTAGCAAACATCACTGTAAACACCCCTGTACTGTAGCAAACATCACTGTAAACACTCCTGTACTGTAGCAAACATCACATCACTGTAAACACCCCTGTACTGTAGCAAACATCACATCACTGTAAACATCCCTGTACTGTAGCAAACATCACATCACTGTAAACACTCCTGTACTGTAGCAAACATCACATCACTGTAAACACCCCTGTACTGTAGCAAACATCACTGTAAACACTCCTGTACTGTAGCAAACATCACATCACTGTAAACACTCCTGTACTGTAGCAAACATCACATCACCATAAACACTCCTGTACTGTAGCAAACATAACATCACTGTAAACACTCCTGTACTGTAGCAAACATCACATCACTATAAACACTCCTGTACTGTAGCAAACATCACTGTAAACACTCCTGTACTGTAGCAAACATCACATCACTGTAAACACCCCTGTACTGTAGCAAACATCACTGTAAACACCCCTGTACTGTAGCAAACATCACATCACTGTAAACACTCCTGTACTGTAGCAAACATCACTGTAAACACTCCTGTACTGTAGCAAACATCACTATAAACACCCCTGTACTGTAGCAAACATCACATCACTATAAACACCCCTGTACTGTAGCAAACATCACTGTAAACACCCCTGTACTGTAGCAAACATCACTGTAAACACCCCTGTACTGTAGCAAACATCACTGTAAACACCCCTGTACTGTAGCAAACATCACATCACTATAAACACCCCTGTACTGTAGCAAACATCACATCACTGTAAACACCCCTGTACTGTAGCAAACATCACATCACTGTAAACACCCCTGTACTGTAGCAAACATCACTGTAAACACCCCTGTACTGTAGCAAACATCACATCACTGTAAACACTCCCACCAGAAAACAAAAGACAATAGTAGTCACACACTGAATGATAACATGCCAATCAATAACTCACCCAAACAGCACCCCCAGGGCTCCTAAAGGTGTGACCACCACAGCAGGGGCTGCGTTATAGGCCAGGAAGTTCCCAATCTGTCCCACAATCACTTGTTCGGAGGAGTTCAGAGGTCAATTGAATTCATTAAATATGATCAATCACATAAACGAAATCAGTGAGTAGTGATAGTTAATGTAGTAAAATGTCTTTATTATTAGGAGAATCCTGTGTGTGACAGAAATATCCATGAGGATGTAATACAGTTAATAAATGACAGGTGGCGCTGTTAACTCGGCTACTTACTGGAGAGTGTACCGCTCCACCATACGCCATCTTTTAGATAGGACCCACCTAAAAAAGAATGACATTACATGCAGTGTTTGTGTTATTAACAGTACGGTAGTCACCCTCTGATTTCCATGTACAATTCTAGTTATGCCACGAAAGCAGCATTCATTTTTTTTTTGCAGAAAAATCACGAAAAGTCAAGAGGAACCGAATGAAGTTAAGAGATGGTGTACTTACTGTACAGTAGTAATGTTACTGTGTCTGAGGATATTACAACATTGTAGCCAACAAATGACCCTACAAACATGATAATACATGGGATTCTTTCCCCCCAGCACTCTACCTCTTTTACGGGATCGTAAAATTCCCTTTTTTTGAAGCACGAACGTCGATCCATTGATGAAACTTGATATGACAGCTATCCATACACCAGCAGCAATTGGTGGCGAAGTCTCTCTAATTTCTGAAGTCATCATTAATCACACATTTTCCCATAAGTGACACAAATGGTGGGCTTAAATTAAATTTGTGACTAGGCGAGGCAAGTCCAAAGTACACTGTACATATATATATATATATATATATATATATATATTAGACGCAGGTTGATTTGTTGCTAAAAGTTGCTAGATGACGTTGTGATGTCATTGCGTGAAAACGTAAAACTGCGTCATTACGTAGAAAAACAGTAAACGTTACTCAAATTGACTGTCAAAAAAAACATGATTTGACATTTGTTCAGGTACAGACAGACTCCTACTCTTTTCTGTACAATTTTGATTGTAGACATGTTGATTGATGTTGTAAGTTCTGTTCATGATCAAACATTCGTGAGCAACTATATTCATTGGGTTTGTCTCGTCGAACCCATACTACTGCTGTTGCGGTCAGCCAAAAATGATTGGCAATTTACTGAAATTGCTGCAGATGTCTCTCACAATGCGCTTTTGCAGCCAGGTACATGTGTTGTGACAGAAAATGTTTATTTTTTTCATTTAGAGGGAAAATGCGTGCATTTTAGCGTTTGAGTCCCTTTTCAAAAGTTGCTAAAAGTTTCCTTCTTTAAAAAAAAAATGTAGCTACATTTGTTGCTAGGTGCTGCATATGTACAACAGAAAATGTTGTTTTTTTTCATTTAGAGGGAAAATGCGTGCATTTTAGCGTTTGAGTCCCTTCTCAAAAGTTGCTAAAAGTTTCCTTCTTTAGGTTGTAGTCGACAATGCAGGTAAAGAGCTTTATTCTGGATGATTTAAAGCGAGAATATCAGTGAAAAGACGAACCGGCAGGTACGTATCAGTCACATAATGGCACATTGACATCGATTCAAAAGTCTATTAAACATTTCGGGCTACACATCTACAAAGTCAGGGAGAGGATAGCAAATCAATATCTGTATCAATTAATTTATAATGATACCATTTCCGATATGGGATGCACCTGTTGGTTGATGGATAGGTGAAAGTTATGTGCTTACACCTACAGCAGATCAATCATTAAGCTTCTTCAAGGGAGGAATGCAGGATGCTTTCAATTCGAAAACGCCCCGTGACAAGGCTAAAAATCTAGCTACGTCATCTGTTTTCATGCCTTGTTTAGCTGTCAATCATGTGGGTCCAACGTGGAGGATTTATAAAGGCAGCAGCGCCGGTGATAGAAATAAGAACAACTCACACGATTATTTCAGGAGGCTGTTGCTGAGTGAGAGGTGTGTGTTGAGACTGAGCGCTGTAGGAGGCAGCAGAGTGTGAGCAGTGTTGCCAACTCCTCAGTAAGGAAGGTAGCTAGCTATTGGCTGTCCTAAAAGTCACTAAATTGGCAACACTGAGTGTGAGTGAGAGGAGACAAGGCAGCACGAGTGCACATCGTGACAACATTTGACCAGTTGTAGGTAGGCTATTTAGATTGTCATTATGGAAACACCCACTGTCAACCCTTTTTCCATAAGACATATTATCGGGCCAGAACCGATGTGCAAGTTGTAAGACATTTCCTAACCCTTAGCTTCGATACAACTACAGGAAACAGTTGATACCGTCCTGGTTGAGGGCAGTGTCTCAAACATACCACAGGACTCCTATCAAATATAGATTGAGCTCTGAATGTCTGAATGAGCATTAATATATGTTTATGAGAGTTCAATTGAGAAGTTATCTTCTGATTGCTGATACGTAACGTGTTGACTTCATGGTGCACGACTGCAACCAATTAGATGAGCATAAAATCGTATGTTTATGATGAAAAAGTCATCAAACTTTTGATATGTTGATACATGTGCTGACTGACCTCATGGCTGACCTGTTGTCATAGCAGTTTTGTTGGGCGGGGAGGGGTCATGTTGTGGGGTTAGGGTTAATGTTATTTTATTGTCATGCCTGGTCGAGTCAGGTTACCGTGGACCACAGTCCTACAGAGATATCGCTCACACCCACCAGAGGTGAGGAGATAGACAGGTGGGGGTTTTATAACACCTCACACCCATTGTAAATCTTAAGGCAGCAGACAAAATCAAATCAAATGTTATTGGTCACATACAGATGGTTAGCAGATGTTATTGGTCACATACAGATGGTTAGCAGATGTTATTGGTCATATACATGGTTAGCAGATGTTATTGGTCACATACACATGGGTAGCAGATGTTATTGGTCACATACACATGGTTAGCAGATGTTATTGGTCACATACACATGGTTAGCAGATGTTATTGGTCACATGGTTAGCAGATGTTATTGGTCACATACATGGTTAGCAGATGTTATTGGTCACATGGTTAGCAGATGTTATTGGTCACATACACATGGTTAGCAGATGTTATTGGTCACATACACATGGTTAACAGATGTTATTGGTCACATACACATGGTTAGCAGATGTTATTGGTCACATACACATGGTTAGCAGATGTTATTGGTCACATACACATGGTTAGCAGATGTTATTGGTCACATACACATGGTTAGCAGATGTTATTGGTCACATACATGGTTAGCAGATGTTATTGGTCACATGGTTAGCAGATGTTATTGGTCACATGGTTAGCAGATGTTATTGGTCACATACACATGGTTAGCAGATGTTATTGGTCACATAAACATGGTTAACAGATGTTATTGGTCACATACACATGGTTAGCAGATGTTATTGGTCACATCCACATGGTTAGCAGATGTTATTGGTCACATACAGATGGTTAGCAGATGTTATTGGTCATATACATGGTTAGCAGATGTTATTGGTCACATACACATGGTTAGCAGATGTTATTGGTCACATACACATGGTTAGCAGATGTTATTGGTCACATACACATGGTTAGCAGATGTTATTGGTCACATACATGGTTAGCAGATGTTATTGGTCACATGGTTAGCAGATGTTATTGGTCACATACACATGGTTAGCAGATGTTATTGGTCACATACACATGGTTAACAGATGTTATTGGTCACATACACATGGTTAGCAGATGTTATTGGTCACATACACATGGTTAACAGATGTTATTGGTCACATACACATGGTTAGCAGATGTTATTGGTCACATACACATGGTTAACAGATGTTATTGTGAGTGTAGTGAAATGCTTATGCTTAGCAGTATCTAACATGTCATATCTAACAATTCCACAACAAACCTAATATCTAACAATTCCACAACAAACCTAATATCTAACAATTCCACAACAAAACCTAATATCTAACAATTCCACAACAAAACCTAATATCTAACAATTCCACAACAAACCTAATATCTAACAATTCCACAACAAAACCTAATATCTAACAATTCACAACAAAACCTAATATCTAACAAAACCTAATATCTAACAAAACCTAATATTTAACAATTCCACAACAAACCTAATATCTAACAATTCACAACAAAACCTAATATCTAACAATTCCACAACAAAACCTAATATCTAACAATTCCACAACAAAACCTAATATTTAACAATTCCACAACAAAACCTAATATCTAACAATTCACAACAAACCTAATATCTAACAATTCCACAACAAAACCTAATATCTAACAATCCACAACAAAACCTAATATCTAACAATTCCACAACAAACCTAATATCTAACAATTCCACAACAAAACCTAATATCTAACAATTCCACAACAAAACCTAATATCTAACAATTCCACAACAAAACCTAATATCTAACAATTCCACAACAAACCTAATATCTAACAAAACCTAATATCTAACAAAACCTAATATCTAACAATTCCACAACAAACCTAATATCTAACAAAACCTAATATCTAACAAATCCACAACAAAACCTAATATCTAACAATTCACAACAAAACCTAATATCTAACAAAACCTAATATCTAACAAAACCTAATATCTAACAATTCCACAACAAACCTAATATCTAACAATTCCACAACAAAACCTAATATCTAACAATTCCACAACAAAACCTAATATCTAACAATTCCACAACAAAACCTAATATCTAACAATTCCACAACAAACCTAATATCTAACAAAACCTAATATCTAACAAAACCTAATATTTAACAATTCCACAACAAAACCTAATATCTAACAATTCCACAACAAACCTAATATCTAACAATTCCACAACAAACCTAATATCTAACAAAACCTATTATCTAACAATTCCACAACAAAACCTAATATCTAACAATTCCTCAACAAAACCTAATATCTAACAATTCCACAACAAACCTAATATCTAACAATTCCACAACAAACCTAATATCTAACAAAACCTAATATCTAACAATTCCACAACAAACCTAATATCTAACAAAACCTATTATCTAACAATTCCACAACAAAACCTAATATCTAACAATTCCACAACAAAACCTAATATCTAACAATTCCACAACAAAACCTAATATCTAACAATTCCACAACAAACCTAATATCTAACAATTCCACAACAAAACCTAATATCTAACAATTCACAACAAAACCTAATATCTAACAAAACCTAATATCTAACAAAACCTAATATTTAACAATTCCACAACAAACCTAATATCTAACAATTCCACAACAAAACCTATTATCTAACAATTCCACAACAAAACCTAATATCTAACAATTCCACAACAAACCTAATATCTAACAATTCCACAACAAAACCTAATATCTAACAATTCACAACAAAACCTAATATCTAACAATTCCACAACAAAACCTAATATCTAACAATTCCACAACAAAACCTAATATCTAACAATTCCACAACAAAACCTAATATCTAACAATTCCACAACAAAACCTAATATCTAACAATTCCACAACAAAACCTAATATCTAACAATTCACAACAAAACCTAATATCTAACAATTCCACAACAAACCTAATATCTAACAATTCACAACAAAACCTAATATCTAACAATTCCACAACAAAACCTAATATCTAACAATTCCACAACAAAACCTAATATCTAACAATTCCACAACAAACCTAATATCTAACAGTCTAGTAAAGGAATGGGATGAGAATATATGAGTATAAACTATATGGATGAGCAGACAGAGCGGCTAAGATGCAATAGATAGTAAAGGATAGATAGTGAAGGATACAGGATACAGTACATGCATATGAGATGAGTAATGAGAGATATGTAAACATTATTAATGTGACTAGTGATCCATTATTAAAGTGGACAATGATTTCAAGTCTGTATGTTAGCAGCAGCCTCTCTGCTAGTGATGGCTGTTTAACAGTCTGATGGCCTTGAGATAGAAGCTGTTTTTCAGTCTCTCGGTCCCTGCTTTGATGCACCTGTACTGACCTCGCCTTCTGGATGGAAGCGGGGTGAGCAGGCAGTGGCTCGGGTGGTTGTTGTCCTTGATGATCTTTATGGCCTTCCTGTGACATCGGGTGGTGTAGGTGTCCTGGAGGGCAGGTAGTTTGCCCCCGGTGATGCGTTGTGCGGGACCTCACCACCCTCTGGAGAGCCTTACGGTTGAGGGCGGAGCAGTTGCCGTACCAGGCGGTGATACAGCCCGCCAGGATGCTCTCGATTGTGCATCTGTAGAAGTTTGTGAGTGCTTTTGGTGACAAGCCAAATTTCTTCAGCCTCCTGAGGTTGAAGAGGCGCTGCTGCGCCTTCTTCACAATGCTGTCTGTGTGAGTGGACCACTTCAGTTTGTCTGTGATGTGTATGCCGAGGAACTTAAAACTTGCTACCCTCTCCACTACTGTTCCATCGATGTGGATAGGGGGGTGTTCCCTCTGCTGTTTCCTGAAGTCCACAATCATCTCCTTAGTTTTGTTGACGTTGAGTGTGAGGTTATTTTCCTGACACCACACTCCGAGGGCCCTCACCTCCTCCCTGTAGGCCGTCTCGTCGTTGTTGGTAATCAAGCCTACCACTGTTGTGTCGTCCGCAAACTTGATGATTGAGTTGGAGGCGTGCGTGGCCACGCAGTCGTGGGTGAACAGGGAGTACAGGAGAGGGCTCAGAACGCACCCTTGTGGGGCCCCAGTGTTGAGGATCAGCGGGGAGGAGATGTTGTTGCCTACCCTCACCACCTGGGGGCGGCCCGTCAGGAAGTCCAGTACCCAGTTGCACAGGGCGGGGTCGAGACCCAGGGTCTCGAGCTTGATGACGAGCTTGGAGGGTACTATGGTGTTGAATGCCGAGCTGTAGTCAATGAACAGCATTCTCACATAGGTATTCCTCTTGTCCAGATGGGTTAGGGCAGTGTGCAGTGTGGTTGAGATTGCATCGTCTGTGGACCTATTTGGGCGGTAAGCAAATTGGAGTGGGTCTAGGGTGTCAGGTAGGGTGGAGGTGATATGGTCCTTGACTAGTCTCTCAAAGCACTTCATGATGACGGAAGTGAGTGCTACGGGGCGGTAGTCGTTTAGCTCAGTTACCTTAGCTTTCTTGGGAACAGGAACAATGGTGGCCCTCTTGAAGCATGTGGGAACAGCAGACTGGTATAGGGATTGATTGAATATGTCCGTAAACACACCGGCCAGCTGGTCTGCGCATGCTCTGAGGGCGCGGCTGGGGATGCCGTCTGGGCCTGCAGCCTTGCGAGGGTTAACACGTTTAAATGTCTTACTCACCTCGGCTGCAGTGAAGGAGAGACCGCATGTTTTCGTTGCCGGCCGTGTCAGTGGCACTGTATTGTCCTCAAAGCGGGCAAAAAAGTTGTTTAGTCTGCCTGGGAGCAGGACATCCTGGTCCGTGACTGGGCTGGATTTCTTCCTGTAGTCCGTGATTGACTGTAGACCCTGCCACATGCCTCTTGTGTCTGAGCCGTTGAATTGAGATTCTACTTTGTCTCTGTACTGACGCTTAGCTTGTTTGATAGCCTTGCGGAGGGAATAGCTGCACTGTTTGTATTCGGTCATGTTACCAGACACCTTCCCCTGATTAAAAGCAGTGGTTCGCGCTTTCAGTTTCACGCGAATGCTGCCATCAATCCACGGTTTCTGGTTAGGGAATGTTTTAATCGTTGCTATGGGAACGACATCTTCAACGCACGTTCTAATGAACTCTCACACCGAATCAGCGTATTCGTCAATGTTGTTGTCTGACGCAATACGAAACATGTCCCAGTCCACGTGGTGGAAGCAGTCTTGGAGTGTGGAGTCAGCTTGGTCGGACCAGCGTTGGACAGACCTCAGCGTGGGAGCCTCTTGTTTTAGTTTCTGTCTGTAGGCAGGGATCAACAAAATGGAGTCGTGGTCAGCTTTTCCGAAAGGGGGGCGGGGCAGGGCCTTATATGCGTCGCGGAAGTTAGAGTAACAATGATCCAAGGTCTTTCCACCCCTGGTTGCGCAATCGATATGCTGATAAAATGTAGGGAGTCTTGTTTTCAGATTAGCCTTGTTAAAATCCCCAGCTACAATGAATGCAGCCTCCGGATGAATGTTTTCCAGTTTGCAAAGAGTTAAATAAAGTTCGTTCAGAGCCATCGATGTGTCTGCTTGGGGGGGGATGTATACGGCTGTGATTATAATCGAAGAGAATTCTCTTGGTAGATAATGCGGTCTACATTTGATTGTGAGGAATTCTAAATCAGGTGAACAGAAGGATTTGAGTTCCTGTATGTTTCTTTCATCACACCATGTCACGTTAGTCATAAGGCATACGCCGCCACCCCTCTTCTTACCAGAAAGTTGTTTGTTTCTGTCTGCGCGATGTGTGGAGAAACCCGTTGGCTGCACCGCTTCGGATAGAGTCTCTCCAGTGAGCCACGTTTCCGTGAAGCAAAGAACATCAACAGGTTGATCTCTATAGAACCACTGTAAATTACATGAACCCACTACACTTTCAGCAACTTTAGGTTGATCTCTATAGAACCACTGTAAATGACATGAACCCACTACACATTCAGCAACTTTAGGTTGATCTCTATAGAACCACTGTAAATGACATGAACCCACTACACATTCAGCAACTTTAGGTTGATCTCTATAGAACCACTGTAAATGACATGAACCCACTACACATTCAGCAACTTTAGGTTGATCTCTATAGAACCACTGTAAATGACATGAACCCACTACACATTCAGCAACTTTAGGTTGATCTCTATAGAACCACTGTAAATGACATGAACCCACTACACATTCAGCAACTTTAGGTTGATCTCTATAGAACCACTGTAAATTACATGAACCCACTACACATTCAGCAACTTTAGGTTGATCTCTATAGAACCACTGTAAATGACATGAACCCACTACACATTCAGCAACTTTAGGTTGATCTCTATAGAACCACTGTAAATGACATGAACCCACTACACATTCAGCAACTTTAGGTTGATCTCTATAGAACCACTGTAAATTACATGAACCCACTACACATTCAGCAACTTTAGGTTGATCTCTATAGAACCACTGTAAATGACATGAACCCACTACACATTCAGCAACTTTAGGTTGATCTTTATAGAACCACTGTAAATTACATGTTGAGGTTGATCTCTATAGAACCACTGTAAATTACATGTTGAGGTTGATCTCTATAGAACCACTGTAAATTACATGTTTAGGTTGATCTCTATAGAACCACTGTAAATTACATGTTGAGGTTGATCTCTATAGAACCACTGTAAATTACATGTTGAGGTTGATCTCTATAGAACCACTGTAAATTACATGTTGAGGTTGATCTCTATAGAACCACTGTAAATTACATGTTTAGGTTGATCTCTATAGAACCACTGTAAATTACATGTTTAGGTTGATCTCTATAGAACCACTGTAAATTACATGTTGAGGTTGATCTCTATAGAACCACTGTAAATTACATGTTTAGGTAGATCTCTATAGAACCACTGTAAATTACATGTTTAGGTTGATCTCTATAGAACCACTGTAAATTACATGTTTAGGTTGATCTCTATAGAACCACTGTAAATTACATGTTTAGGTTGATCTCTATAGAACCACTGTAAATTACATGTTTAGGTTGATCTCTATAGAACCACTGTAAATTACATGTTTAGGTTGATCTCTATAGAACCACTGTAAATTACATGTTTAGGTTGATCTCTATAGAACCACTGTAAATTACATGTTTAGGTTGATCTCTATAGAACCACTGTAAATTACATGTTTAGGTTGATCTCTATAGAACCACTGTAAATTACATGTTGAGGTTGAGAAACTCAAAACCATTTAAAAAAAAAAAAGTATTAAAAAAAAATGTAGATGATAAATCCCTTTTTGTTTTATTCAAGATCGTCCGTCATTTCCAAACAAATTATCTGACAAATACTGGTTTCTATTAGCAGAGGGAGTGGTCCTCTAAACATGGTTGACTCTCTCAGAGCTGTGGAATGACTCAGTGTGGTTGTTCCTGGAATCAGACCAACGGCTCCATCTTTTCCAGAGGCACTCATATAAGCACATTAGTCCTCTACACTAATGGAGTGTGTATAGGGACTTAGATGGTCTCTACTCTGAGCCACTTCTCTGTCTGTCTGGTTCACACAGCAATGCCCATGCAGTCTGACAATTATCAACTAAAGTCATTCAAATGAACACAAATCGACTTACTGTAGCAATATTGGTGCTCTGTGCTAAATGTTCAGGATTTCAAATCAGCCATTTCATGAAAGTTGAATACCCAGTGAAATGTCTCTGTTAGAATCTGATGGATTGTTGTCTCTCTTGTCGTGATGTGTGTTTTGTCCTATATTTGTATTTAACTTATTTTTAATCCCAGGCCCGTCCCCGCAGGAGGCCTTTTGGTAGGCCGTCATTGTAAATAAGAATGTGTTCTTAACTGACTTGCCTCATTAAATAAAGGTTCAATAAAATACATAAAATAAAATTATGACATGGTCTGGAGACAGAAGTTTTATATCCAACATGACCTCATCAACAGTCTATTGATGGTAATTGGTTTGATCACTGAGACCATCACTGAGACCATCACAGAGCAGAGACCATCACTGAGACCATCACAGAGCAGAGACCATCACTAAGACCATCACAGAGCAGAGACTATCACTAAGACCATCAGAGACCACAACAGAGACCACCACAGAGACCATCACTGAGACCATCACAGAGCAGAGACCATCACTGAGACCATCACAGAGCAGAGACAATCACTAAGACCATCACAGAGCAGAGACCATCACTAAGATCATCACAGAGCAGAGACCATCACTAAGCCCATCAGAGGCCACCACAGAGACCACCACAGAGACCACCACAGAGACCATCACAGAAACCACCACTGAGACCATCACAGAGACCATCACTGAGACCATCAGAGAGCAGAGACCATCACTAAGACCATCACAGAGCAGAGACCATCACTAAAACCACCACAGAGGCCACCACAGAGGCCACCACAGAGGCCACCACAGAGGCCACCACAGAGACCACCACAGAGACCACCACAGAGACCACCACAGAGACCATCACTGAGACCACCAGAAGACCTCATCTCCACGAGTATCATTATTAGCATAGTAGTGTGGAGGACTGGTAACATGTTGGACTTTACACTGCTACATAGTAGTGTGGAGGACTGGTAACATAATGGACTTTACACTACTACATAGTAGTGTGGAGGACTGGTAACATAATGGACTTGACACTGCTACATAGTAGTGTGGGGGACTGGTAGCATATTGGACTGCTACATACTGTGATGTCTGTCTGTCTTACTGTCTCTCTGTTTGTAATGTGATGCTGCTAGACCCCCCATTAGTGCTCAGAATCAATATGATGGCTCCCTATCTCTCACAGTGTCCCCTGTATGCACTTTGACATCCAAATGGCACCCTATTCCCTATTTAGTGCACTTTTTTTCCAGGGGCCATAGGTTTAAAGTAGTGCACTATAGGGAATAGGGTGCCATTTGGGACACACCCTTAGGATACTACCTCGTTGAATGATAGGCTACTAACTCGTTGAATGATAGGCTACTACCTCGTTGAATGATAGGATACTACCTCGTTGAATGATAGGCTACTAACTCGTTAAATGATAGGCTACTACCTCGTTGAATGATAGGCTACTACCTCGTTGAATGATAGGATACTATCTCGTTGAATGATAGGCTACTACCTCGTTGAATGATAGGATACTACCTCGTTGAATGATAGGATACTACCTCGTTGAATGATAGGCTACTACCTCATTGAATGATAGGATACTACCTCGTTGAATGATAGACTACTACCTCGTTGCATGATAGGATACTACCTCGTTGAATGATAGAGTACTACCTCGTTGAATGATAGGATACTACCTCGTTGAATTATAGGGTACTACCTCGTTGAATGATAGGGTACTACCTCGTTGAATGATAGGCTACTACCTCGTTGAATGATAGGATACTACCTCGTTGAATGATAGGATACTACCTCGTTGAATGATAGGCTACTACCTCGTTGAATGATAGGATACTACCTCATTTAATGATACATACTACCTCGTTGAATGATAGGCTACTACCTCGTTGAATGATAGGCTACTACCTCGTTGAATGATAGAGTACTACCTCGTTGAATGATAGAGTACTACCTCGTTGAATGATAGGCTACTACCTCGTTGAATGATAACTACTACCTCGTTGAATGATAGGATACTACCTCATTGAATGATAGGCTACTTCCTGTCACAATTGACTCATCTATCACACACAGAGTCACGGGCAAGAGAGCAGTACTTCACTGAGCTGACATATCTTATCTAGGTTAACACACATAACTGATCTTGTTTAACACACAGAACTGATCTAGGTTAACACACATAACATAAATCTGATCTAGGTTAACACACATAACACATAACCTAGATCAGTTAACACACATAACATAAATATGATCTAGGTTAACACACAACACAGAACTGATCTAGGTTAACACACATAACACATAACCGATCTAGGTTAACACACAACACAGAACTGATCTAGGTTAACACACATAACACATAACTGATCTAGGTTAACACACAACATAAATCTGATCTAGGTTAACACACATAACACATAACTGATCAGGTTAACACACATAACATAAATCTGATCTAGGTTAACACACATAACATACATCTGATCTAGGTTAACAAACACAACACATACATTATCTAGGTTAACACACATAACTGATCTAGGTTAACACACAACACAGAACTGATCTAGGTTAACACACATAACATACATCTGATCTAGGTTAACACACACAACACATAAATGATCTAGGTTAACACACATACCTGATCAGATTAACACACATAACACAGAACTGATCTAGGTTAACACACATAACATAAATCTGATCTAGGTTAACACACAGAACTGATCTAGGTTAACACACATAACACATAACTAATCTAGGTTAACACACATAACATAAATCTGATCTAGGTTAACACGCATAACTGATCTAGGTTAACACATAACATAAATCTGATCTAGGTTAACACACAACACAGAACTGATCTAGGTTAACACACATAACACATAACTGATCTAGGTTAACACACAACACAGAACTGATCTAGGTTAACACACAACACATAACTGATCTAGGTTAACACACAACATACATCTGATCTAGGTAAACACACATAACACATAACTGATCAGGTTAACACACAACACAGAACTGATCTAGGTTAACACACACAAAACAGAACTGATCTAGGTTAACACACATAACTGATCAGGTTAACACACATAACATAGAACTGATCTAGGTTAACACACAACATAAATCTGATCTAGGTTAACACGCACAACACAGAACTGATCTAGGTTAACACACAACATAAATCTGATCTAGGTTAACACACACAACACATAACTGATCTAGGTTAACACACACAACACAGAACTGATCTAGGTTAACACACATAACTGATCAGGTTAACACACATAACACAGAACTGATCTAGGTTAACACACAACATAAATCTGATCTAGGTTAACACACAACACATAACTGATCTTGGTTAACACACACAACACATAACTGATCTAGATTAACACACACAACACATAACATAGAACTGATCTAGGTTAACACACATAACATAGAACTGATCTAGGTTAACACACACAACACATAACCGATCTAGGTTAACACACATAACACAGAACTGATCTAGGTTAACACACAACACAGATCTGATCTAGGTTAACACACACAACACAATATAAAACTGCAACACACTGTAATGAACCAGAGATTTACTCCACAGCTAGCTTGAAATGTTGCGGATGGAGCCACCAATTGGTACCTATTGGGTGACTCAACCCGCTGGAATGTTGTCAAGGAGGGCGTGTGTTAGCAAACCAGAGGTCCGGAGTTTGAGCCAGGTACTGCCGTGTTCACATGCTAGGCACATGCTAGGCAGAACTAGAAAACACACCGAAATTGTTTGTGTATCCCATGCTTTCGGTGTTGTACACCAGATGAAAATGCACTAATTCTGGTTGTGGAAAATATATTTCAAAGCTGGTTAGACAGTGCAATGATTCAAAGCGGGTTAGACAGTGCAATGATTCAAAGCGGGTTAGACAGTGCAATGATTCAAAGCGGGTTAGACAGTGCAATGATTCAAAGCGGGTTAGACAGTGCAATGATTCAAAGCGGGTTAGACAGTGCAATGATTCAAAGCGGGTTAGACAGTGCAATGATTCAAAGCGGGTTAGACAGTGCAATGATTCTCTACACTGGACTTGCTTGTTTTGTCACCAAACTGAAATGGTCAAACTATTAGAATTTTAACAACCAGGAAATGGAAGAGTGATTTCTGAATAGTACATATTTAACTAGTTTGCTGGAAGACAATCAACCATAGGCTAAATATTGCCAATAAGATGCAAAACCTCATAATTAAGCAATAAGTCCCGAGGGGGTGTGGTATATGGCCAATATACCAAATCAAATCAAATCAAATTTTTATTTGTCACATACACATGGTTAGCAGATGTTAATGCGAGTGTAGCGAAATGCTTGTGCTTCTAGTTCCGACAATGCAGTAATAACAAGTAATCTAACTAACAATTCCAAAACTACTGTATTGTACACAGTGTAAGGGGATAAAGAATATGTACATAAGGATATATGAATGAGTGATGGTACAGAGCAGCATAGGCAAGATACAGTAGATGGTATCGAGTACAGTATATACATATGAGATGAGTATGTAAACAAAGTGGCATAGTTAAAGTGGTATTACATAAGGATACAGTCGATGATATAGAGTACAGTATATACGTATGCATATGAGATGAATAATGTAGGGTAAGTAACATTATATAAGGTAGCATTGTTTAAAGTGGCTAGTGATATATTTACATCATTTCCCATCAATTCCCATTATTAAAGTGGCTGGAGTTGAGTCAGTGTCAGTGTGTTGGCAGCAGCCACTCAATGTTAGTGGTGGCTGTTTAACAGTCTGATGGCCTTGAGATAGAAGCTGTTTTTTTCAGTCTCTCGGTCCCAGTCACCACGGCTAAGGGCTGTTCTTAGCACGACGCAACACGGAGTGCCTGGACTTCAGCCGTGGTATATTGGAGATGTTATAGCAACGTGCATTAGGTGAACACCAAACATGGTATATTGGCCATACATCACAAACCCCGGAGGTGCCTTATTGCTATTATAACCTGGTTACCAACTTAATTGGAGCAGTAAAAATAAATGTTTTGTCATACCCGTGGTATACGATCTGCTATACCACAACTTTCAACCAATCAGCATTCAGGGCTCGAACCACCCACTTTACAAATAGTAATACACACTATGTAGCAGAAAGCTTGATCCAAAGTGTCCTACAGGGAATCGAACCCATAACATTTACTGTTGTACGCGCCCTGCTCTACCGACTGAGCCGCATAGGACCACCACATTACCTTGTGGAATATTAAACTAATGATGTCAGGGCATATACATTTAACAGTTTTACCCATGTAGATAATAGATATATATTTCCGTTTAGTGAATTGTTGCTAGCTTGCCCCCGAGTCAATATGAATTCTGCTGTTCTACCAATCAGCAAAACGCTCCAACGAGCTCGCAAACTGAAGTATCACGTAACCAGGTCCATTTAGCTGCTCTGTCATACAGAGAGCCAGTTTCTTCAGACTCCGGACAACCTGGTATGAACCAGTGGTGGTGGTGAGTCTCGTCTAAGGGAGAGGAAAACCTGGTAACAACATGGATAATGTAGGCTAGATGAGTTTTGCGCACTCGGAAACGAATTGGTCTTTAATTCAACCCTCCCCCCCAAAAACCACAGAAGTGACATTTGGACTTCTACATTGCCGTGGGTGTGATAGTCTAATAACCAATGAATGCCACGGCTTGGATAATGGAGGTTTGGATGAGTTCAAACCACGACGGGTCTCGCCGCCGCTACTGGTAACGGTTTAGGCAAAATGTTTGGTGTTCACCTAATGCGCGGTGCTATAACATCTTCCGAAAGATTTCCGACTGATGTGAAACATTTCAACTGATCTAAGATCTCGGGAGCTGTTAGGTTAATATCAGAGAGCTGCTGATCAAATATAGCCATAGATACGTGGTTTTATAACGGGTTTTTTTAACGCTGGAAAACCCGTTAAACACCTGTTTAGAGTCGAGACGCGTGATCCTATGTTGGAGAGATCACAAGAAATGTTTGGGTTGCAGAGAAGAGGGGAATTTGACATTCTCTCTGTGTCACTCATAGTGGCGTTGGTGTGCTGTGCGCAGAGGTGAGTGTTGGGGAAGAGACCCGTCGTAAAGAAGGGATGGTCCCGTCCTATTGGAAAAAAGTTAGTTTAATGGTCTCTTTCTTGTATTTCAGCGCCAACGAACCGGGGAATATGTCTTTCGTAAAGGAGACGGTGGACAAACTGTTAAAAGGGTATGATATCCGCCTTCGACCAGACTTCGGAGGTACATCTACACTTTTTTTGCGCGTTGATGATGGTGCAAATTATTGCCCAATAATATTACTATAATGAATATAATAATATACGTCATTTGTCATGTTAATGGTAATTTGATTATTGTTCCTATTTCTCAGGCAAACCGGTTTCTGTTGGCATGAGTTTAGATGTGGCAAACATCGACATGGTGTCAGAGGTCAACATGGTAAGTAGTATAAATCCATATACTTACATTTGACCACTGATTGACTGGATGTTGCATCATTTTTATTATTCTATATTTTTTATTTCACCTTTATTTAACCAGGTAGGCTAGTTGAGAACACCTTTATTTAACCAGGTAGGCTAGTTGAGAACACCTTTATTTAACCAGGTAGGCTAGTTGAGAACACCTTTATTTAACCAGGTAGGCCAGTTGAGAACACCTTTATTTAACCAGGTAGGCCAGTTGAGAACACCTTTATTTAACCAGGTAGGCCAGTTGAGAACACCTTTATTTAACCAGGTAGGCCAGTTGAGAACACCTTTATTTAACCAGGTAGGCTAGTTGAGAACACCTTTATTTAACCAGGTAGGCCAGTTGAGAACACCTTTATTTAACCAGGTAGGCTAGTTGAGAACACCTTTATTTAACCAGGTAGGCTAACTGTGACCTGGCCAAGATAAAGCAAAGCAGTGCGACACAGAAGACAACACAGAGTTGGAGTATGGAGTAAACAATAAACAAGCCAATAACACAAACAAGTCAATGGCACAGTAGAAAAAATAAAGTCTATATACAGTGTGTGCAAAAGGCATGAGGAGGAAGGTAATAAATAGGCCATAGGAGCGAATAATTACAATTTAGCAGATTAACACTGGAGTGATAAATGAGCAGATGATGATGTGCATGTAGAGATACTGGTGTGCAAAAGAGCAGAAAAGTACATCAAATTAAAACAGTATGGGGATGAGGTAGGTAGATTGAATGGGCTATTTACAGATAATGTTGATATATTTCAGACATTCCTATGGTTTACCTTTTCCTTATTGACAATGTTGTCTTCATGTTGTTTGAAAGGTTGAGCGATCGCTTTATGTTGACCGACAGTATTTCAGACATCAGTATTACCTTTCCACTGTCTTTACTCGTCAGAAGTGAAAACCTTTTGGTTGAGAAGTTAGTGGCAGATTGTTGTATTTTGTGTCTTGCTGAGCAGGATAAGGAAGATACTTAATCAGCGTTTCTATATAGAAATATATGTTTCACATTGCAATGCATGGTCATATAAAGTCATTGCTTTTCACAGTGCAACGCTCACATTACTTTTGATATGATTCTCTTCTCATTTGTTAAAATACATTTTACCGTTACTTAATCCCAAGGCTCATCATTGATAATCATTAAACCATTTGGTAAACATATATATTTTTCTACTGGCTACTACAGATTTACATAATGAAAATGTAAGTTTGTAAAGTATAAACATTTAAAGTATGATACAGTGTATATATATATATATACTGTAATGTATTATTATGGAGTATTAAAACAATCTGATATTGACAAGATCAGAGATGTTAGTTTATTGGTCACATACACAGATTAGCAGATGTTACAACCGGTGTGACGGAATGCTTGTGTTTCTAGCTCCTACAGTGGAATAGTTGTTTCTAGCTCCTACAGTGGAATAGTTGTTTCTAGCTCCTACAGTGGAATAGTTGTTTCTAGCTCCTACAGTGGAATAGTTGTGTTTCTAGCTCCTACAGTGGAATAGTTGTGTTTCTAGCTCCTACAGTGGAATAGTTGTGTTTCTAGCTCCTACAGTGGAATAGTTGTGTTTCTAGCTCCTACAGTGGAATAGTTGTTTCTAGCTCCTACAGTGGAATAGTTGTGTTTCTAGCTCCTACAGTGGAATAGTTGTGTTTCTAGCTCCTACAGTGGAATAGTTGTGTTTCTAGCTCCTACAGTACAGTGGAATAGTTGTGTTTCTAGCTTCTACAGTACAGTGGAATAGTTGTGTTTCTAGCTCCTACAGTGGAATAGTTGTGTTTCTAGCTCCTACAGTGGAATAGTTGTGTTTCTAGCTCCTACAGTGGAATAGTTGTGTTTCTAGCTCCTACAGTGGAATAGTTGTGTTTCTAGCTCCTACAGTGGAATAGTTGTGTTTCTAGCTCCTACAGTACAGTGGAATAGTTGTGTTTCTAGCTCCTACAGTGGAATAGTTGTGTTTCTAGCTCCTACAGTACAGTGGAATAGTTGTGTTTCTAGCTCCTACAGTGGGATGCTTGTGTTTCTAGCTCCTACAGTACAGTGGAATGCTTGTGTTTCCAGCTCCTACAGTGGGATGCTTGTGTTTCTAGCTCCTACAGTACAGTGGAATGCTTGTGTTTCTAGCTCCTACAGTGGAATAGTTGTGTTTCTAGCTCCTACAGTACAGTGGAATAGTTGTGTTTCTAGCTCCTACAGTACAGTGGAATAGTTTTGTTTCTAGCTCCTACAGTGCAGTGGAATAGTTGTGTTTCTAGCTCCTACAGTACAGTGGAATAGTTGTGTTTCTAGCTCCTACAGTGGAATAGTTGTGTTTCTAGCTCCTACAGTACAGTGGAATAGTTGTGTTTCTAGCTCCTACAGTGGAATAGTTGTGTTTCTAGCTCCTACAGTACAGTGGAATAGTTGTGTTTCTAGCTCCTACAGTGGAATAGTTGTGTTTCTAGCTCCTACAGTACAGTGGAATAGTTGTGTTTCTAGCTCCTACAGTACAGTGGAATAGTTGTGTTTCTAATCAAATCAATTCAAATCAAATTTTATTTGTCACATACACATGGTTAGCAGATGTTAATGCGAGTGTAGCGAAATGCTTGTGCTTCTAGTTCCGACAATGCAGTAATAACAAGTAATCTAACTAACAATTCCAAAACTACTGTCTTGTACACAGTGTAAGGGGATAAAGAATATGTACATAAGGATATATGAATGAGTGATGGTACAGAGCAGCATAGGCAAGATACAGTAGATGGTATCGAGTACAGTATGTACAAATGAGATGAGTATGTAAACAAAGTGGCATAGTTTAAAGTGGCTAGTGATACATGTATTACATAAGGATACAGTCGATGATATAGAGTACAGTATATACGTATGCATATGAGATGAATAATGTAGGGTAAGTAACATTATATAAGGTAGCATTGTTTAAAGTGGCTAGTGATATATTTACATCATTTCCCATCAATTCCCATTATTAAAGTGGCTGGAGTTGAGTCAGTGTCAGTGTGTTGGCAGCAGCCACTCAGTGTTAGTGGTGGCTGGTTAACAGTCTGATGGCCTTGAGATAGAAGCTGTTTTTCAGTCTCTCGGTCCCAGCTTTGATGCACCTGTACTGACCTCGCCTTCTGGATGATAGCGGGGTGAACAGGCAGTGGCTCGGGTGGTTGATGTCCTTGATGATCTTTATGGCCTTCCTGTGACATCGGGTGGTGTAGGTGTCCTGGAGGGCAGGTAGTTTGCCCCCGGTGATGCGTTGTGCAGACCTCACTACCCTCTGGAGAGCCTTACGGTTGAGGGCGGTGCAGTTGCCATACCAGGCGGTGATACAGCCCGCCAGGATGCTCTCGATTGTGCATCTGTAGAAGTTTGTGAGTGCTTTTGGTGACAAGCCGAATTTCTTCAGCCTCCTGAGGTTGAAGAGGCGCTGCTGCGCCTTCTTCACGATGCTGTCTGTGTGAGTGGACCAATTCAGTTTGTCTGTGATGTGTATGCCGAGGAACTTAAAACTTGCTACCCTCTCCACTACTATTGATGTGGATAGGGGGGTGTTCCCTCTGCTGTTTCCTGAAGTCCACAATCATCTCCTTAGTTTTGTTGACGTTGAGTGTGAGGTTATTTTCCTGACACCACACTCCGAGGGCCCTCACCTCCTCCCTGTAGGCCGTCTCGTCGTTGTTGGTAATCAAGCCTACCACTGTTGTGTCGTCCGCAAACTTGATGATTGAGTTGGAGGCGTGCGTGGCCACGCAGTCGTGGGTGAACAGGGAGTACAGGAGAGGGCTCAGAACGCACCCTTGTGGGGCCCCAGTGTTGAGGATCAGCGGGGAGGAGATGTTGTTGCCTACCCTCACCACCTGGGGGCGGCCCGTCAGGAAGTCCAGTACCCAGTTGCACAGGGCGGGGTCGAGACCCAGTGCACTGGAATAGTTGTTTCTAGCTCCTACAGTGCACTGGAATAGTTGTGTTTCTAGCTCCTACAGTGGAATAGTTGTGTTTCTAGCTCCTACAGTGCAGTGAAATAGTTGTGTTTCTAGCTCCTACAGTACAGTGGAATAGTTGTGTTTCTAGCTCCTACAGTGGAATAGTTGTGTTTCTAGCTCCTACAGTGGAATAGTTGTGTTTCTAGCTCCTACAGTACAGTGGAATAGTTGTGTTTCTAGCTCCTACAGTGGAATAGTTGTGTTTCTAGCTCCTACAGTGCAGTGGAATAGTTGTGTTTCTAGCTCCTACAGTACAGTGGAATAGTTGTGTTTCTAGCTCCTACAGTTCAGTGGAATAGTTGTGTTTCTAGCTCCTACAGTACAGTGGAATAGTTGTGTTTCTAGCTCCTACAGTACAGTGGAATAGTTGTGTTTCTAGCTCCTACAGTACAGTGGAATAGTTGTGTTTCTAGGTCCTACAGTGGAATAGTTGTGTTTCTAGCTCCTACAGTACAGTGGAATAGTTGTGTTTCTAGCTCCTACAGTGGAATAGTTGTGTTTCTAGCTCCTACAGTACAGTGGAATAGTTGTGTTTCTAGCTCCTACAGTACAGTGGAATAGTTGTGTTTCTAGCTCCTACAGTACGGTGGAATAGTTGTTTCTAGCTCCTACAGTACGGTGGAATAGTTGTGTTTCTAGCTCCTACAGTGGAATAGTTGTGTTTCTAGCTCCTACAGTGGAATAGTTGTGTTTCTAGCTCCTACAGTGGAATAGTTGTGTTTCTAGCTTCTACAGTGGAATAGTTGTGTTTCTAGCTCCTACAGTGGAATGCTTGTGTTTCTAGCTCCTACAGTACAGTGGAATGCTTGTGTTTCTAGCTCCTACAGTGGAGTGGAAGGCTTGTGTTTCTAGCTCCTACAGTGGAATAGTTGTGTTTCTAGCTCCTACAGTACAGTGGAATGCTTGTGTTTCTAGCTCCTACAGTGGAATGCTTGTGTTTCTAGCTCCTACAGTGGAATGCTTGTGTTTCTAGCTCCTACAGTACAGTGGAAGGCTTGTGTTTCTAGCTCCTACAGTGGAATAGTTGTGTTTCTAGCTCCTACAGTACAGTGGAATGCTTGTGTTTCTAGCTCCTACAGTACAGTGGAATGCTTGTGTTTCTAGCTCCTACAGTGGAATGCTTGTGTTTCTAGCTCCTACAGTACAGTGGAATGCTTGTGTTTCTAGCTCCTACAGTACAGTGGAATGCTTGTGTTTCTAGCTCCTACAGTGGAATAGTTGTGTTTCTAGCTCCTACAGTGGAATGCTTGTGTTTCTAGCTCCTACAGTACAGTGGAATGTTTGTGTTTCTAGCTCCTGCAGTACAGTGGAATGCTTGTGTTTCTAGCTCCTACAGTACAGTGGAATGCTTGTGTTTCTAGCTCCTACAGTACAGTGGAGTGCTTGTGTTTCTAGGTCCTACAGTGGAATGCTTGTGTTTCTAGCTCCTACAGTACAGTGGAATACTTGTGTTTCTAGCTCCTACAGTGGAGTGCTTGTGTTTCTAGCTCCTACAGTACAGTGGAATGCTTGTGTTTCTAGCTCCTACAGTACAGTGGAATGCTTGTGTTTCTAGCTCCTACAGTGGAGTGCTTGTGTTTCTAGCTCCTACAGTGGAATGCTTGTGTTTCTAGCTCCTACAGTACAGTGGAATGCTTGTGTTTCTAGCTCCTACAGTGGAATAGTTGTGTTTCTAGGTCTTACAGTGGAATAGTTGTGTTTCTAGCTCCTACAGTGGAACGCTTGTGTTTCTAGCTCCTACAGTGGAACGCTTGTGTTTCTAGCTCCTACAGTACAGTGGAATAGTTGTGTTTCTAGGTCCTACAGTGCAGTGGAATAGTTGTGTTTCTAGCTCCTACAGTACAGTGGAATAGTTGTGTTTCTAGCTCCTACAGTGGAATAGTTGTGTTTCTAGCTCCTACAGTACAGTGGAATAGTTGTGTTTCTAGCTCCTACAGTGCACTGGAATAGTTGTGTTTCTAGCTCCTACAGTGGAATAGTTGTGTTTCTAGCTCCTACAGTACAGTGGACTGCTTGTGTTTCTAGGTCCTACAGTACAGTGGAATAGTTGTGTTTCTAGCTCCTACAGTGGAATAGTTGTGTTTCTAGCTCCTACAGTACAGTGGAATAGTTGTGTTTCTAGGTCCTACAGTGGAATAGTTGTGTTTCTAGCTCCTACAGTGCAATGGAATAGTTGTGTTTCTAGCTCCTACCGTGGAATAGTTGTGTTTCTAGCTCCTACAGTACAGTGGAATAGTTGTGTTTCTAGCTCCTACAGTACAGTGGAATAGTTGTGTTTCTAGCTCCTACAGTACAGTGGAAGGCTTGTGTTTCTAGCTCCTACAGTACAGTGAAATAGTTGTGTTTCTTGCTCCTACAGTGGAATAGTTGTGTTTCTAGCTCCTACAGTGGAATAGTTGTGTTTCTAGCTCCTACAGTACAGTGGAATAGTTGTGTTTCTAGCTCCTACAGTACAGTGGAATAGTTGTGTTTCTAGCTCCTACTGTACAGTGGAATAGTTGTGTTTCTAGCTCCTACAGTGGAATAGTTGTGTTTCTAGCTCCTACAGTGGAATGCTTGTGTTTCTAGCTCCTACAGTGGAATAGTTGTGTTTCTAGGTCCTACAGTACAGTGGAATAGTTGTGTTTCTAGCTCCTACAGTGGAATAGCTGTGTTTCTAGCTCCTACAGTGGAATAGTTGTGTTTCTAGCTCCTACAGTGGAATAGTTGTGTTTCTAGGTCCTACAGTGGAATAGTTGTGTTTCTAGCTCCTACAGTGGAATGCTTGTGTTTCTAGCTCCTACAGTACAGTGGAATAGTTGTGTTTCTAGCTCCTACAGTGGAATAGTTGTGTTTCTAGCTCCTACAGTACAGTGGAATAGTTGTGTTTCTAGCTCCTACAGTGGAATAGTTGTGTTTCTAGCTCCTACAGTGGAATAGTTGTGTTTCTAGGTCCTACAGTGGAATGCTTGTGTTTCTAGCTCCTACAGTGGAATAGTTGTGTTTCTAGCTACTACAGTACAGTGGAATAGTTGTGTTTCTAGCTCCTACAGTGGAATAGTTGTGTTTCTAGGTCTTACAGTGGAATAGTTGTGTTTCTAGCTCCTACAGTGGAATAGTTGTGTTTCTAGCTCCTACAGTACAGTGGAATAGTTGTGTTTCTAGCTCCTACAGTGGAATAGTTGTGTTTCTAGCTCCTACAGTACAGTGGAATAGTTGTGTTTCTAGCTCCTACAGTGGAATAGTTGTGTTTCTAGCTCCTACAGTACAGTGGAATAGTTGTGTTTCTAGCTCCTACAGTGGAATAGTTGTGTTTCTAGCTCCTACAGTGGAATAGTTGTGTTTCTAGCTCCTACAGTACAGTGGAATAGTTGTGTTTCTAGCTCCTACAGTGGAATAGTTGTGTTTCTAGGTCCTACAGTACAGTAATACAATATCAATACAATACAATAAGCAACTAATCCAGAAAGTCCAACACTAGAAAGATATGCATTCCCTATACAATAAACATGTGTCCAAAAGTGTATTTTTAATGGATGGGAGGGGGGGGGGGGGGGGGGGGGCAGCAATAGAGTAATGTAATATAGGCCAATACAGTACTCTAATACTGTAATATAGGCCAATACAGTACTCTAATACTGTAATATAGGCCAATACAGTACTCTAATACTGTAATATAGGCCAATACAGTACTCTAATACTGTAATATAGGCCAATACAGTACTCTAATACTGTAATATAGGCCAATACAGTACTCTGATACTGTAATATAGGCCAATACAGTACTCTAATACTGTAATATAGGCCAATACAGTACTCTAATACTGTAATATAGGCTTATACAGCACTCTAATACTGTAATATAGGCCAATACAGCACTCTAATACTGTAATATAGGCCAATACAGTACTCTAATACTGTAATATAGGCCAATACAGCACTCTAATACTGTAATATAGGCCAATACAGTACTCTAATACTGTAATATAGGCCAATACAGCACTCTAATACTGTAATATAGGCCAATACAGCACTCTAATACTGTAATATAGGCCAATACAGCACTCTAATACAGTACTCTGATACTGTAATATAGGCCAATACAGTACTCTAATACAGTACTCTAATACTGTAATATAGGCCAATACAGTACTCTAATACTGTAATATAGGCCAATACAGTACTCTAATACTGTAATATAGGCCAATACAGTACTCTAATACTGTAATATAGGCCAATACAGTACTCTAATACAGTACTCTGATACTGTAATATAGGCCAATACAGTACTCTAATACAGTACTCTAATACTGTAATATAGGCCAATACAGTACTCTAATACTGTAATATAGGCCAATACAGTACTCTAATACAGTACTCTGATACTGTAATATAGGCCAATACAGTACTGTAATACTGTAATATAGGCCAATACAGTACTCTGCTACTGTAATATAGGCCAATACAGTACTCTGCTACTGTAATATAGGCCAATACAGTACTCTAATACTGTAATATAGGCCAATACAGTACTCTGATACTGTAATATAGGCCAATACAGTACTGTAATACTGTAATATAGGCCAATACAGTACTCTGATACTGTAATATAGGCCAATACAGTACTCTGATACTGTAATATAGGCCAATACAGTACTCTAATACTGTAATATAGGCTTATACAGCACTCTAATACTGTAATATAGGCCAATACAGTACTGTAATACTGTAATATAGGCCAATACAGTACTCTGATACTGTAATATAGGCCAATACAGTACTGTAATACTGTAATATAGGCCAATACAGTACTCTGATACTGTAATATAGGCCAATACAGTACTGTAATACTGTAATATAGGCCAATACAGTACTCTGATACTGTAATATAGGCCAATACAGTACTGTAATACTGTAATATAGGCCAATACAGTACTGTAATATAGGCCAATTCAGTAATATATTCCATTTACACAGCAGAAAATGTTTTCCAAAGTGACAGCAGTCCATACATTTAGCTATGTAACCCCAGTGGGAATTCAACCCACAACTGTGGTGTTGCCAGGGCCATGCTCTATTGAACCGAGCTACGGACAGGACCACTACAATACATTCCTACAATACCAAAGTGCTTGGTTATGTTGCTGACTTCTTAACTTTGTAACCACTATTTTAGGAGTTTCATAATGAGTCAGCAGAGCACAGCTAAGTGGTCGAGCCCACAGAGGGCCATTTTAAAAGCATTACCCTCAACAGTAGAACCGGTCTTAGAGGCTGTGTCCCAAATGACACCCCGTTTCCTATACAGTTGCACTACTTTTGACCACGGCCCATGGGGCTCTGGTGAAGAGTATCAAATCAAATCAAATCAAATCAAATTTATTTTATATAGCCCTTCGTACATCAGCTGATATCTCAAAGTGCTGTACAGAAACCCAGCCTAAAACCCCAAACAGCAAGCAATGCAGGTGAAGAAGCACGGTGGCTAGGAAAAACTCCCTAGAAAGGCCAAAACCTAGGAAGAAACCTAGAGAGGAACCAGGCTATGTGGGGTGGCCAGTCCTCTTCTGGCTGTGCCGGGTGGAGATTATAACAAAACATGGTCAAGATGTTCAAATGTTCATAAATGACCAGCATGGTCGAATAATAATAAGGCAGAATAGTTGAAACTGGAGCAGCAGCACAGTCAGGTGGACTGGGGACAGCAAGGAGTCATCATGTCAGGTAGTCCTGGGGCATGGTCCTAGGGCTCAGGTCCTCCGAGAGAGAGAAAGAAAGAGAGAATTAGAGAGAGCATATGTGGGATGGCCAGTCCTCTTCTGGCTGTGCCGGGTGGAGATTATAACAGAACATGGCCAAGATGTTCAAATGTTCATAAATGATCAGCATGGTCGAATAATAATAAGGCAGAACAGTTGAAACTGGAGCAGCAGCACAGCCAGGTGGACTGGGGACAGCAAGGAGTCATCATGTCAGGTAGTCCTGGGGCATGGTCCTAGGGCTCAGGTCCTCCGAGAGAGAGAAAGAGAGAAGGAGAGAATTAGAGAACGCACACTTAGATTCACACAGGACACCGAATAGGACAGGAGAAGTACTCCAGATATAACAAACTGACCCTAGCCCCCCGACACATAAACTACTGCAGCATAAATACTGGAGGCTGAGACAGGAGGGGTCAGGAGACACTGTGGCCCACTCCGAGGACACCCCCGGACAGGGCCAAACAGGAAGGATATAACCCCACCCACTTTGCCAAAGCACAGCCCCCACACCACTAGAGGGATATCTTCAACCACCAACTTACCATCCTGAGACAAGGCTGAGTATAGCCCACAAAGACCTCCGCCACGGCACAACTTAAGGGGGGGGGGGGAGCGCCAACCCAGACAGGATGACCACATCAGTGACTCAACCCACTCAGGTGACGCACCTCCTCCAGGGACGGCATGAGAGAGCCCCAGTAAAGCCAGTGACTCAGCCCCTGTAATAGGGTTAGAGGCAGAGAATCCCAGTGGAAAGAGGGGAACCGGCCAGGCAGAGACAGCAAGGGTGGTTCGTTGCTCCAGAGCCTTTCCGTTCAACCTCCCACTCCTGGGCCAGACTACACTCAATCATATGACCCACTGAAGAGATGAGTCTTCAGTAGAGACTTAAAGGTTGAGACCGAGTTTGCGTCTCTGACATGGGTAGGCAGACCGTTCCATAAAAATGGAGCTCTATAGGAGAAAGCCCTGCCTCCAGCTGTTTGCTTAAAAATTCTAGGGACAATTAGGAGGCCTGCGTCTTGTGACCGTAGCGTACGTGTAGGTATGTACGGCAGGACCAAATCAGAGAGATAGATAGGAGCAAGCCCATGTAATGCTTTGTAGGTTAGCAGTAAAACCTTGAAATCAGCCCTTGCTTTGACAGGAAGCCAGTGTAGAGAGGCTAGCACTGGAGTAATATGATCAAATTTTTTGGTTCTAGTCAGGATTCTAGCAGCCGTATTTAGCACTAACTGAAGTTTATTTAGTGCTTTATCCGGGTAGCCGGAAAGTAGAGCATTGCAGTAGTCTAACCTGGAAGTGACAAAAGCATGGATTAATTTTTCTGCATCATTTTTGGACAGAAAGTTCCTGATTTTTGCAATGTTTCGTAGATGGAAAAAAGCTGTCCTTGAAATGGTCTTGATATGTTCTTCAAAAGAGAGATCAGGGTCCAGAGTAACGCCGAGGTCCTTCACAGTTTTATTTGAGACGACTGTACAACCATTAAGATTAATTGTCAGATTCAACAGAAGATCTCTTTGTTTCTTGGGACCTAGAACAAGCATCTCTGTTTTGTCCGAGTTTAAAAGTAGAAAGTTTGCAGCCATCCACTTCCTTATGTCTGAAACACATTCTTCTAGCAAGGGCAATTTTGGGGCTTCACCATGTTTAATTGAAATGTACAGCTGTGTGTCATCTGCATAGCAGTGAAAGTTAACATTATGTTTTCGAATAACATCCCCAAGAGGTAAAATATATAGTGAAAACAAAAGTGGTCCTAAAACGGAACCTTGAGGAACACCGAAATTTACAGTTGATTTGTCAGAGGACAGACCATTGACAGAGACAAACTGATATCTTTCCGACAGATAAGATCTAAACCAGGCCAGAACTTGTCCGTGTAGACCAATTTGGGTTTCCAATCTCTCCAAAAGAATGTGGTGATCGATGGTATCAAAAGCAGCACTAAGGTCTAGGAGCACGAGGACAGATGCAGAGCCTCGGTCCGATGCCATTAAAATGTCATTTACCACCTTCACAAGTGCCGTCTCAGTGCTATGATGGGGTCTAAAACCAGACTGAAGCATTTCATATACATTGTTTGTCTTCAGGAAGGCAGTGAGTTGTTGCGCAACAGCCTTTTCTAAAATTTTTGAGAGGAATGGAAGATTCGATATAGGCCGATAGTTTTTTATATTTTCTGGGTCAAGGTTTGGCTTTTTCAAGAGAGGCTTTATTACTGCCACTTTTAATGAGTTTGGTACACATCCGGTGGATAGAGAGCCGTTTATTATGTTCAACATAGTAGGGCCAAGCACAGGAAGCAGCTCTTTCAGTAGTTTAGTTGGAATAGGGTCCAGTATGCAGCTTGAAGGTTTAGAGGCCATGATTATTTTCATCATTGTGTCAAGAGATATAGTACTAAAACACTTGAGTGTCTCTCTTGATCCTAGGTCCTGGCAGAGTTGTGCAGACTCAGGACAACTGAGCTTTGAAGGAATACGCAGATTTAAGGAAGAGTCCGTAATTTGCTTTCTAATAATCATAATCTTTTCCTCAAAGAAGTTCATGAATTTATCACTGCTAAAGTGAAAGTCATCCTCTCTTGGGGAATGCTGCTTTTTAGTTAGCTTTGCGACAGTATCAAAAAGGAATTTCGGATTGTTCTTATTTTCCTCAATTAAGTTAGAAAAATAGGATGATCGAGCAGCAGTAAGGGCTCTTCGGTACTGCACAGTACTGTCTTTCCAAGCTAGTCGGAAGACTTCCAGTTTGGTGTGGCGCCATTTCCGTTCCAATTTTCTGGAAGCTTGCTTCAGAGCTCGGGTATTTTCTGTGTACCAGGGAGCTAGTTTCTTATGAGAAATGTTTTTAGTTTTTAGGGGTGCAACTGCATCTAGGGTATTGCGCAAGGTTAAGTTGAGTTCCTCAGTTAGGTGGTTAACTGATTTTTGTCCTCTGGCGTCCTTGGGTAGGCAGAAGGAGTCTGGAAGGACATCAAGGAATCTTTGTGTTGTCTGTGAATTTATAGCACGACTTTTGATGATCCTTGGTTGGGGTCTGAGCAGATTATTTGTTGCAATTGCAAACGTAATAAAATGGTGGTCCGATAGTCCAGGATTATGAGGAAAAACATTAAGATCCACAACATTTATTCCATGGGACAAAACTAGGTCCAGCGTATGACTGTGACAGTGAGTGGGTCCAGAGACATGTTGGACAAAACCCACTGAGTCGATGATGGCTCCGAAAGCCTTTTGGAGTGGGTCTGTGGACTTTTCCATGTGAATATTAAAGTCACCAAAGATTAGAATATTATCCGCTATGACTACAAGGTCCGATAGGAATTCAGGGAACTCAGTGAGGAACGCTGTATATGGCCCAGGAGGCCTGTAAACAGTAGCTATAAAAAGTGATTGAGTAGGCTGCATAGATTTCATGACTAGAAGCTCAAAAGACGAAAACGTCATTTTTTTTTTTGTAAATTGAAATTTGCTATCGTAAATGTTAGCAACACCTCCGCCTTTGCGGGATGCACGGGGGATATGGTCACTAGTGTAGCCAGGAGGTGAGGCCTCATTTAACACAGTAAATTCATCAGGCTTAAGCCAGGTTTCAGTCAGGCCAATCACATCAAGATTATGATCAGTGATTAGTTCATTGACTATAATTGCCTTTGAAGTAAGGGATCTAACATTAAGTAGCCCTATTTTGAGATGTGAGGTATCATGATCTCTTTCAATAATGACAGGAATGGAGGTGGTCTTTATCCTAGTGAGATTTCTAAGGCGAACACCGCCATGTTTAGTTTTGCCCAACCTAGGTCGAGGCACAGACACGGTCTCAATGGTGATAGCTGAGCTGACTACACTGACTGTGCTAGTGGCAGACTCCACTATGCTGGCAGGCTGGCTAACAGCCTGCTGCCTGGCCTGCACCCTATTTCATTGTGGAGCTAGAGGAGTTAGAGCCCTGTCTATGTTGGTAGATAAAATGAGAGCACCCCTCCAGCTAGGATGGAGTCCGTCACTCCTCAGCAGGTCAGGCTTGGTCCTGTTTGTGGGCGAGTCCCAGAAAGAGGGCCAATTATCTACAAATTCTATCTTTTGGGAGGGGCAGAAAACAGTTTTCAACCAGCGATTGAGTTGTGAGACTCTGCTGTAGAGCTCATCACTCCCCCTAACTGGGAGGGGGCCAGAGACAATTACTCGATGCCGACACATCTTTCTAGCTGATTTACACGCAGAAGCTATGTTGCGCTTGGTGATCTCTGACTGTTTCATCCTAACATCGTTGGTGCCGACGTGGATAACAATATCTCTATACTCTCTACACTCGCCAGTTTTAGCTTTAGCCAGCACCATCTTCAGATTAGCCTTAACGTCGGTAGCCCTGCCCCCCGGTAAACAGTGTATGATCGCTGGATGATTCTCAAGTCTAATACTGCGGGTAATGGAGTCGCCAATGACTAGAGTTTTCAATTTGTCAGAGCTAATGGTGGGAAGCTTCGGCGTCTCAGACCCCGTAACGGGAGGAGTAGAGACCAGAGAAGACTCGGCCTCTGACTCCGACCCGCTGCTTAATGGGGAAAACCGGTTGAAAGTTTCTGTCGGCTGAATGAGCGACACCGGTTGAGCGTTCCTACAGCATTTCCTTCCAGAAACCGTGAGAAAGTTGTCCGGCTGCGGGGACTGTGCCAGGGGATTTATACTACTATCTGTACTTACTGGTGGCACAGACGCGGTCTCATCCTTTCCTACACTGAAATTACCCTTGCCTAGCGATTGCGTCTGAAGCTGGGCTTGTAGCACAGCTATCCTCGCCGTAAGGCGAGTACAGCGACTACAATTAGAAGGCATCATGTTAATGTTACTACTTAGCTTCGGCTGTTGGAGGTCCTGACGAATCGTGTCCAGATAAAGCGTCCGGAGTGAAAAAGTTGAGTAGGAAAAAACAAAAATAGTGCACTATGTAGGGAATAGGTTGCCATTTGGGACAGATGATCAGAATGGTTTCTGAATAATTCACAGCCTGACTCTGTTGCTTGATGTGTGGCAGGTTGTTATAACCCTGTCCTAGCCTGCTTCAGGTTGTTATAACCCTGTCCTAGCCTGCTTCAGGTTGTTATAACCCTGTCCTAGCCTGCTATACTATACACCCCCTGCCTGGGTCTATGCTATACTAGACACCCCCTGCCTGGGTCTATGCTATACTAGACACCCCCTGCCTGGGTCTATGCTATACTAGACACCCCCTGCCTGGGTCTATGCTATACTAGACACCCCCTGCCTGGGTCTATGCTATACTAGACACCCCCTGCCTGGGTCTATGCTATACTACTAGACACCCCCTGCCTGGGTCTATGCTATACTAGACACCCCCTGCCTGGGTCTATGCTATACTAGACACCCCCTGCCTGGGTCTATGCTATACTAGACACCCCCTGCCTGGGTCTATGCTATACTAGACACCCCCTGCCTGGGTCTATGCTATACTAGACACCCCCTGCCTGGGTCTATGCTATACTAGACACCCCCTGCCTGGGTCTATGCTATACTAGACACCCCCTGCCTGGGTCTATGCTATACTAGACACCCCCTGCCTGGGTCTATGCTATACTAGACACCCCCTGCCTGGGTCTATGCTATACTAGACACCCCCTGCCTGGGTCTATGCTATACTAGACACCCCCTGCCTGGGTCTATGCTATACTAGACACCCCCTGCCTGCGTCTGTGCTATACTAGACACCCCCTGCCTGGGTCTGTGCTATACTAGACACCCCCTGCCTGGGTCTGTGCTATACTAGACACCCCCTGCCTGGGTCTATGCTATACTAGACACCCCCTGCCTGGGTCTATGCTATACTAGACACCCCCTGCCTGGGTCTATGCTATACTAGACACCCCCTGCCTGGGTCTATGCTATACTAGACACCCCCTGCCTGGGTCTATGCTATACTAGACACCCCCTGCCTGGGTCTATGCTATACTAGACACCCCCTGCCTGGGTCTATGCTATACTAGACACCCCCTGCCTGGGTCTATGCTATACTAGACACCCCCTGCCTGGGTCTATGCTATACTAGACACCCCCTGCTTGGGTCTATGCTATACTACTAGACACCCCCTGCCTGGGTCTATGCTATACTAGACACCCCCTGCCTGGGTCTATGCTATACTAGACACCCCCTGCCTGGGTCTATGCTATACTAGACACCCCCTGCCTGGGTCTATGCTATACTAGACACCCCCTGCCTGGGTCTATGCTATACTAGACACCCCCTGCCTGGGTCTATGCTATACTAGACACCCCCTGCCTGGGTCTATGCTATACTAGACACCCCCTGCCTGGGTCTATGCTATACTAGACACCCCCTGCCTGGGTCTGTGCTTGACAGGTCCCGAATAATGGCTGTGGAGGAGGGGGTCTATACTAGATAGGTCCTGAATAATGGCTGTGGAGGAGGGGGTCTATACTAGACAGGTCCTGAATAATGGCTGTGGAGGAGGGGGTCTATACTAGATAGGTCCTGAATAATGGCTGTGGAGGAGGGGGTCTATACTAGACAGGTCCTGAATAATGGCTGTGGAGGAGGGGGTCTATACTAGACAGGTCCTGAATAATGGCTGCTGAAGGCATGTTGTTGGGAGGAATATAGAGTTGTTTGACACTTCTATAAATATCAACCTGACTACAGGAAATCTATTTCCACTGTCAGACTGTGATGAATATCTCTGTCCGTTGGTTGTCTCTTCTCCTGTGAGGAGAGGAGGAGCCTCCTGAACCTGACGCTAGTGAGAGAGTGTAGTTACCCAATGAAATGACATATTTGGGCGTTCGTTGAAACAATGTAAAATACAGTGTTTTATTTGATACACCTTATCGTAACCTTGCTCTGTCTATATATACAGACGCATACAGTTGGAGTCAAAAGTTTGGACACACTTACTCATTCCTCATGGTTTTTTCTTTATTTTTACTATTTTCTACATTGTGGAATAATAATGAAGACATCAAAACTATGAAATAACACATGGAATCATGTAGTAACCAAAAAATGTTAATCAAAATATATTTTATATTTGAGATTCTTCAAAGTAGCCACCCTTTGCCTTGATGACAGCTTTGCACAAGCTTGGCATTCTCTCAACCAGCTTCATGAGGTAGTCACCTGTAATACATTTCAATTAACATGTGTGCCTAGTTCAAAGTTCATTTGTGGAGTTTCTTTCCTTCTTAATGGGGCCAATCATGTGTGTTGTGACAAGGTAAGGGGGTACACAGAAGATAGCCCTAATTGGTAAAAGACCAAGTCCATATTATGGCAAGAACAACTCAAATAAGCAAATAGAAATGACAGTCTGTCATTACTTTTTAAGACATGAAGGTCAGTCAATCCAATTTCAAGAACTTTGAAAGTTTCTTCAAGTGCAGTCGCAAAAACCATCAAGCGCTATGATGAAACTGGCTCTCATGAGGACCGCCACAGGAAAGGAAGACCCAGAGTTACCTCTGCTGCAGAGGATAAGTTCATTAGAGTTAACTGGCTCTCAGGAGGACCGCCACAGGAAAGGAAGACCCAGAGTTACCTCTGCTGCAGAGGATAAGTTCATTAGAGTTAACTGCACCTCAGATTGCAGCCCAAACAAATGCTTTTCAGAGTTCAAGTAACAGACATTTCAACATCAACTGTTCAGAGGAGACTGTGTGAATCAGGTCTTCATGGTTGAATTGCTGCAAAGAAACCACTACTAAAGGACACCAATAAGAAGAAGAGGCAATGGACATTTGACCGGTTGCAAACATCGTGTCTTTGTGAGAAAGAGTAGGTGAACGGATGATATCTGCATGTGTGGTTTCCACCGTGAAGCATGGAGGAGGAGGTGTGATGGTGCTTTGCTGATGACACTGTCTGTGATTTATTTAGAATTCAAGGAACACTTAACCAGCAGGGCTACCACAGCATTATGAAGCGATACACCATCCCACCTGGTTTTCGCTTACTGGGACTGACATTCGTTTTTTAATAGGACAATGACCCAAAACACACCTCCAGGCTGTGTAAGGTCTATTGACTAAAGAGGAGAGTGATGGAAAGGGGGATACCTAGTCAGTTGTACAACTGAATGCCTTCATCTGAAATTTGTCTTCTGCTTTCAATCCAACCCCTTTGAATCAGAGAGGTGTGGGGGGCTGCCATAATCGACATCCACGTCTTCGACGCCCGGGGAGCAGTGGGTTAACTGCCTTTACTTATGGGCTGAAGGACAGATTTTTACCTTGTCAGCTCGGGAATTTGATCCAGCAACGTTTCGGTGACTGGCCCAACGCTCTAACCACTAGGCTACCTGCCGCCCTGCATCAGATGACCTGGCCTCCACAATCATTCGACCTTAACCCAATTGTGATGGCTCGGGATGAGTTGGACAGCAGAGTGAAGGAAAAGCAGCCAACAAGTTGTTAGCATATGTGGGAACTCCTTCAGACTGTTGGAAAAGCATTCCTCATGAAGCTGGTTGAGAGAATGCCAAGAGTGTGCAAAGTTGTCATCACGGCAAATGGTGGCTACTTTTTTTTAAAGAATCTCAAATATAAAATATATTTGGATTTGTTCAAAACTTTTTTGCCTACTACAAGATTCCATATGTGTTATTTCATAGTTTTGACATTTTCAATATTATTCTACAATAAAGAAAAACCCTTGAATGAGTTGTTGTATCCAAACGTTTGACTGGTTCTGTAGGTGGGAAACCATGATACGACTGCTCTAATTCTCTGTGCGTCTCCAGGACTACACGTTGACCATGTACTTCCAGCAGTACTGGAGGGACAAGAGGCTGGCGTACGCTGGGATCCCCCTCAACCTGACGCTGGATAACCGGGTCGCTGACCAGCTCTGGGTCCCCGACACCTACTTCCTCAATGATAAGAAGTCCTTTGTGCATGGGGTCACCGTGAAGAACCGTATGATCCGACTGCATCCGGACGGCACCGTGCTCTACGGACTGAGGTTAGTACTGTCTCTCCACACATACAGTGCCTTGCGAAAGTATTCGGCCCCCTTGAACTTTGCGACCTTTTGACACATTTCAGGCTTCAAACATAAATATATAAAACTGTATTTTTTTGTGAAGAATCAACAACAAGTGGGACACAATCATGAAGTGGAACGACATTTATTGGATATTTCAAACTTTTTTAACAAATCAAAAACTGAAAAATTGGGCGTGCAAAATTATTCAGCCCCCTTAAGTTAATACTTTGTAGCGCCACCTTTTGCTGCGATTACAGCTGTAAGTCGCTTGGGGTATGTCTCTATCAGTTTTGCACATCGAAGACTGACATTTTTTCCCATTCCTCCTTGCAAAACAGCTCGAGCTCAGTGAGGTTGGATGGAGAGCATTTGTGAACTGCAGTTTTCAGTTCTTTCCACAGATTCTCGATTGGATTCAGGTCTGGACTTTGACTTGGTCATTCTAACACCTGGATATGTTTATTTTTGAACCATTCCATTGTAGATTTTGCTTTATGTTTTGGATCATTGTCTTGTTGGAAGACAAATCTCCGGCCCAGTCTCAGGTCTTTTGCAGACTCCATCAGGTATTCTTCCAGAATGGTCCTGTATTTGGCTCCATCCATCTTCCCATCAATTTTAACCATCTTCCCTGTCCCTGCTGAAGAAAAGCAGGCCCAAACCATGATGCTGCCACCACCATGTTTGACAGTGGGGATGGTGTGTTCAGCTGTGTTGCTTTTACGCCAAACATAACGTTTTGCATTGTTGCCAAAAAGTTCAATTTTGGTTTCATCTGACCAGAGCACCTTCTTCCACATGTTTGGTGTGTCTCCCAGGTGGCTTGTGGCAAACTTTAAACGACACTTTTTATGGATATCTTTAAGAAATGGCTTTCTTCTTGCCACTCTTCCATAAAGGCCAGATTTGTGCAATATACAATTGTGCAATTGTTGTCCTATGGACAGTCTCCCACCTCAGCTGTAGATCTCTGCAGTTCATCCAGAGTGATCATGGGCCTCTTGGCTGCATCTCTGATCAGTCTTCTCCTTGTATGAGCTGAAAGTTTAGAGGGACGGCCAGGTCTTGGTAGATTTGCAGTGGTCTGATACTCCTTCCATTTCAATATTATCGCTTGCACAGTGCTCCTTGGGATGTTTAAAGCTTGGGAAATCTTTTTGTATCCAAATCCGGCTTTAAACTTCTTCACAACAGTATCTCGGACCTGCCTGGTGTGTTCCTTGTTCTTCATGATGCTCTCTGCGCTCTGAGACTATCACAGTGCAGGTGCATTTATATGGAGACTTGATTACACACAGGTGGATTGTATTTATCATCATTAGTCATTTAGGTCAACATTGGATCATTCAGAGATCCTCACTGAACTTCTGGAGAGAGTTTGCTGCACTGAAAGTAAAGGGGCTGAATAATTTTGTACGCCCAATTTTTCAGTTTTTGATTTGTTAAAAAAGTTTGAAATATCCAATAAATGTCGTTCCACTTCATGATTGTGTCCCACTTGTTGTTGATTCTTCACAAAAAAATACAGTTTTATATCTTTATGTTTGAAGCCTGAAATGTGGCAAAAGGTCGCAAAGTTCAAGGGGGCCGAATACTTTCGCAAGGCACTGTATGTCCCAGTATATTATATATGGTATATGTAGCAGTATATTATATATGGTATATGTAGCAGTATATTGTACATGTAGCAGTATATTATATATGTTATATGTAGCAGTATATTGTATATGTAGCACTATATGCAGCAGTATATTATAAATGGTATATGTAGCAGTATATTGTATATGTAGCAGTATATTATAAATGGTATATGTAGCAGTATATTATATATGGTATATGTAGCAGTATATTATAAATGGTATATGTAGCAGTATATTGTATATGTAGCAGTATATTATAAATGGTATATGTAGCAGTATATTATATATGTTATATGTAGCAGTATATTGTATATGTAGCAGTATATTATATATGGTATATGTAGCAGTATATTGTATATGTAGCAGTATATTATATATGGTATATGTATATGTATCAGTATATTATATATGTTATATGTAGCAGTATATTATATGTTATATGTAGCAGTATATTATATATGTTCCATGTTATATGTAGCAGTATATTGTATATGTAGCAGTATATTGTATATGGTATATGTAGCAGTATATTATATATGGTATATGTATATGTATCAGTATATTATATATGTTATATGTAGCAGTATATTATATGTTATATGTAGCACTATATTGTATATGTTCCATGTTATATGTAGCATTATATTATATATGTTATATGTAGCAGTATATTGTATATGTAGCAGTATATTATATATGGTATATGTAGCAGTATATTGTATATGTAGCAGTATATTATATATGGTATATGTATATGTATCAGTATATTATATATGTTATATGTAGCACTATATTATATATGTTATATGTAGCAGTATATTATATATGTTCCATGTTATATGTAGCAGTATATTGTATATGTAGCAGTATATTGTATATGGTATATGTAGCAGTATATTGTATATGTAGCAGTATATTATAAATGGTATATGAATCAGTATATTATATATGTTATATGTAGCAGTATATCGTATATGTAGCAGTATATTGTATATGGTATATGTAGCAGTATATTATAAATGGTATATGAATCAGTATATTATAAATGGTATATGTAGCAGTATATCGTATATGTAGCAGTATATTATATATGGTATATGTAGCAGTATATTGTATATGTTCCATGTTATATGTAGCAGTATATGTAGCAGTATATTATATATGGTATATGTAGCAGTATATTATATATGGTATATGTAGCAGTATATTATATATGTTATATGTAGCAGTATATTATATATGTTCCATGTTATATGTAGCAGTATATTGTATATGTAGCAGTATTCTGTATATGGTATATGTAGCACTATATGTAGCAGTATATTATATATGGTATATGTAGCAGTATATTATATATGTTATATGTAGCAGTATATTGTATATGTAGCAGTATATTGTATATGGTATATGTAGCACTATATGTAGCAGTATATTATAAATGGTATATGTATCAGTATATTATATATGTTATATGTAGCAGTATATTGTATATGTTCGATGTCATATGTAGCAGTATATTATATATGGTATATGTAGCAGTATATTGTATATGTATCAGTATATTATATATGTTATATGTAGCAGTATATTGTATATGTTCGATGTTATATGTAGCAGTATATTATATATGGTATATGTAGCAGTATATTGTATATGTAGCAGTATATTATATATTGTATATTGTATATGTAGCAGTATATTCTATATGGTATATGTAGCAGTATATTGTATATGTAGCAGTATATTATATATGGTACATGTAGCAGTATACGGTATATGTAGCAGTATATTGTATCAGTATATTATATATGTTATATGTAGCAGTATATTATATATGTTATATGTAGCAGTATATTGTATATGTAGCAGTATATTATATATGTTATATGTAGCAGTATATTGTATATGTTATATGTAGCAGTATATTGTATATGTTATATGTAGCAGTATATTGTATATGTAGCAGTATATTATATATGTTATATGTAGCAGTATATTGTATATGTAGCAGTATATTATATATGTTATATGTAGCAGTATATTGTATATGTTATATGTAGCAGTATATTGTATATGTTATATGTAGCAGTATATTATATATGTTATATGTAGCAGTATATTGTATATGTAGCAGTATATTATATATGTTATATGTAGCAGTATATTGTATATGTTATATGTAGCAGTATATTAATAATGTTATATGTAGCAGTATAATATATATGTTATATGTAGCAGTATATTGTATATGTTATATGTAGCAGTATATTATATATGGTATATGTAGCAGTATATTATATGTAGCAGTATATTATATATGGTATATGTAGCAGTATATTATATATGTTATATGTAGCAGTATATTGTATATGTAGCAGTATATTGTATATGTAGCAGTATATTATATATGGTAAATGTAGCAGTATATTATATATATGTTATATGTAGCAGTATATTATATATATGTTATATGTAGCAGTATATTATATATGGTATATGTAGCAGTATATTATATATATGTTATATGTAGCAGTATATTTTATATATATGTTATATGTAGCAGTATATTGTATATGTTATATGTAGCAGTATATTATATATATGTTATATGTAGCAGTATATTATATATGGTATATGTAGCAGTATATTTTATATATATGTTATATGTAGCAGTATATTATATATATGTTATATGTAGCAGTATATTATATATGGTATATGTAGCAGTATATTTTATATATATGTTATATGTAGCAGTATATTATATATGGTATATGTAGCAGTATATTATATATATGTTATATGTAGCAGTATATTTTATATATATGTTATATGTAGCAGTATATTATATATGGTATATGTAGCAGTATATTATATATATGTTATATGTAGCAGTATATTTTATATATATGTTATATGTAGCAGTATATTGTATATGTTATATGTAGCAGTATATTATATATATGTTGTAAGTAGCCGTATATTATATATGTTGCAGTATATTGCAGTGAATATAGTGCAATATAATAAATAGTGTACTCAGGTTCTCCCTTAGTTAAAGAGGCACAGACCTGTTACACTTTTTTAAGTAAAAATGTTTTTTTACTGATGAAGAGGCAAAGTGCAATCACTTGGTCTGTATAGTAGCAGACCAGAATTACATAATTTAGGAAGAGTGCTTAATGTGAAGACGTGGATGTCGATTATGGCAGCCCCCCCCCCCCCCCCCCCCCCCCCACCTCTCTGATTCAGAGGGGTTGGGTTAAATGCAGAAGACACACCTCTCTGATTCAGAGGGGTTGGGTTAAATGCAGAAGACACACCTCTCTGATTCAGAGGGGTTGGGTTAAATGCAGAAGACACATTTCAGTTGAAGGCATTCAGTTGTACAACTGACTAGATATCCCCCTTTTCCCTTTTCCTATCAGTAGCTTGTATTAGCAATAGGCCATCGGATGCATCATGGCATCCCAACAGAGTACTAACAACTCAGGAAGAGAAGAGATCAACCTATCCAGGAAGGAAGAGACGGATCTGATTTAATGGATAGCGGAAGAGAGGATTTGCTGGTCTGTTAGGAGGCCGTTAATGGAGAAATGCTCATGTGTTTTCCTGGTAAAGTGGTCGTATTGTTACATTCAGAGACTCACACACATCTCTCCGTCCTGGACATCTAACTGATGCAGGAAGCCATTTTGGGATGCCCCTCAGGGTGTGTTCCAAATGGAACTCTATTTCCTGTATAGTACACTACTTTTGACCAAAGCACCATGCGGGCCCCGGCCAAAAGTAGTGTACTACTTAGGAAATAGGGGGTCATTCGGGACACAGTCGGGGAGCCTCTCAGACCGAGGCTAAACCACCACAGTCGGGGAGCCTCTCAGACCGAGGCTAAACCACCACGGTCTGGGAGCCTCTCAGACCGAGGCTAAACCACCACGGTCGGGGAGTCTCTCAGACCGAGGCTAAACCACCACAGTCGGGGAGCCTCTCAGACCGAGGCTAAACCACCACAGTCGGGGAGCCTCTCAGACCGAGGCTAAACCACCACAGTCGGGGAGCCTCTCAGACCGAGGCTAAACCACCACAGTCGGGGAGCCTCTCAGACCGAGGCTAAACCACCACAGTCGGGGAGCCTCTCAGACCGAGGCTAAACCACCACAGTCGAGGAGCCTCTCAGACCGAGGCTAAACCACCACGGTCGGGGAGCCTCTCAGACCGAGGCTAAACCACCACAGATATGTAATCTCAGAATATCCAGTGTTTTAGAGGTAGGCCATCTGATAAAGCCATTCAGGATCAGTTTAGATAGGAATATCTGGGTTCCTAGTCTCTGCCCCGTTTAGTGAACCTAGTCTCTGCCCCGTTTAGTGAACCTAGTCTCTGCCCCGTTTAGTGAACCTAGTCTCTGCCCCGTTTAGTGAACCTAGTCTCTGCCCCGTTTAGTGAACCTAGTCTCTGCCCCGTTTAGTGACAGGCAGTGTGTTGGTTCATTGAGACCAGGCCACGTCGGACCAGACAGGCAGTGTGTTGGCTCATTGAGACCAGGCCACATCGGACCAGACAGGCAGTGTGTTGGTTCATTGAGACCAGGCCACATCGGACCAGACAGGCAGTGTGTTGGCTCATTGAGACCAGGCCACATCGGACCAGACAGGCAGTGTGTTGGCTCATTGAGACCAGGCCACGTCGGACCAGACAGGCAGTGTGTTGGTTCATTGAGACCAGGCCACGTCGGACCAGACAGGCAGTGTGTTGGTTCATTTCAACAGGCCACATCGGACCAGACAGGCAGTGTGTTGGTTCATTTCAACAGGCCACATCGGACCAGACAGGCAGTGTTTTGGCTCATTGAGACCAGGCCACATCGGACCAGACAGACAGTGTGTTGGTTCATTGAGACCAGGCCACGTCGGACCAGACAGGCAGTGTGTTGGTTCATTTAAACAGTCCACATCGGACCAGACAGGCAGTGTGTTGGTTCATTTAAACAGGCCACATCGGACCAGACAGGCAGTGTGTTGGTTCATTGAGACCAGGCCACATCGGACCAGACAGGCAGTGTTTTGGTTCATTGAGACCAGGCCACATCGGACCAGACAGGCAGTGTTTTGGCTCATTTAAACAGGCCACATCGGACCAGACAGACAGTGTGTTGGTTCATTGAGACCAGGCCACATCGGACCAGACAGGCAGTGTGTTGGCTCATTTAAACAGGCCACATCGGACCAGACAGACAGTGTGTTGGCTCATTGAGACCAGGCCACATCGGACCAGACAGGCAGTGTGTTGGTTCATTGAGACCAGGCCACATCGGACCAGACAGGCAGTGTGTTGGCTCATTGAGACCAGTCCACATCGGACCAGACAGGCAGTGTGTTGGCTCATTGAGACCAGGCCACATCGGACCAGACAGGCAGTGTGTTGGCTCATTGAGACCAGGCCACGTCGGACCAGACAGGCAGTGTGTTGGTTCATTTCAACAGGCCACATCGGACCAGACAGGCAGTGTGTTGGTTCATTTCAACAGGCCACATCGGACCAGACAGGCAGTGTGTTGGTTCATTTCAACAGGCCACATCGGACCAGACAGGCAGTGTGTTGGCTCATTGAGACCAGGCCACATCGGACCAGACAGGCAGTGTGTTGGCTCATTGAGACCAGGCCACATCGGACCAGACAGGCAGTGTGTTGGCTCATTGAGACCAGGCCACATCGGACCAGACAGGCAGTGTTTTGGCTCATTGAGACCAGGCCACATCGGACCAGACAGGCAGTGTGTTGGCTCATTGAGACCAGTCCACATCGGACCAGACAGACAGTGTGTTGGTTCATTGAGACCAGTCCACATCGAACCAGACAGACAGTGTGTTGGTTCATTGAGACCAGTCCACATCGAACCAGACAGACAGTGTGTTGGTTCATTGAGACCAGGCCACATCGGACCAGACAGGCAGTGTGTTGGTTCATTGAGACCAGTCCACATCGGACCAGACAGGCAGTGTTTTGGCTCATTGAGACCAGGCCACATCGGACCAGACAGGCAGTGTGTTGGTTCATTGAGACCAGGCCACATCGGACCAGACAGGCAGTGTTTTGGTTCATTGAGACCAGGCCACATCGGACCAGACAGACAGTGTTTTGGCTCATTGAGACCAGGCCACATCGGACCAGACAGGCAGTGTGCTGGCTCATTGAGACCAGGCCACATCGGACCAGACAGGCAGTGTGTTGGTTCATTGAGACCAGGCCACATCGGACCAGACAGGCAGCGTGTTGGTTCATTGAGACCAGTCCACATCGGACCAGACAGGCAGCGTGTTGGTTCATTGAGACCAGGCCACATCGGACCAGACAGACAGTGTGTTGGCTCATTTAAACAGGCCACGTCGGACCAGACAGGCAGTGTGTTGGTTCATTGAGACCAGGCCACATCGGACCAGACAGGCAGTGTGTTGGCTCATTGAGACCAGGCCACATCGGACCAGACAGGCAGTGTTTTGGCTCATTGAGACCAGGCCACATCGGACCAGACAGGCAGTGTGTTGGTTCATTGAGACCAGGCCACATCGGACCAGACAGGCAGTGTTTTGGCTCATTGAGAACAGGCCACATCGGACCAGACAGGCAGTGTGTTGGTTCATTTCAACAGGCCACATCGGACCAGACAGACAGTGTGTTGGCTCATTTAAACAGGCCACGTCGGACCAGACAGGCAGTGTGTTGGTTCATTGAGACCAGGCCACATTGGACCAGACAGGCAGTGTGTTGGCTCATTGAGACCAGGCCACATCGGACCAGACAGGCAGTGTTTTGGCTCATTGAGACCAGGCCACATCGGACCAGACAGGCAGTGTGTTGGTTCATTGAGACCAGGCCACATCGGACCAGACAGGCAGTGTTTTGGCTCATTGAGAACAGGCCACATCGGACCAGACAGGCAGTGTGTTGGTTCATTTCAACAGGCCACATCGGACCAGACAGGCAGTGTGTTGGTTCATTTCAACAGTCCACATCGGACCAGACAGGCAGTGTTTTGGCTCATTGAGACCAGGCCACATCGGACCAGACAGGCAGTGTTTTGGCTCATTTAAACAGGCCACATCGGACCAGACAGGCAGTGTTTTGGTTCATTGAGACCAGGCCACATCGGACCAGACAGGCAGTGTGTTGGCTCATTGAGACCAGGCCACATCGGACCAGACAGGCAGTGTGTTGGTTCATTGAGACCAGGCCACATCGGACCAGACAGGCAGTGTGTTGGTTCATTTAAACAGGCCACATCGGACCAGACGGGCAGTGTTTTGGATCATTGAGACCAGGCCACATCGGACCAGACGGGCAGTGTTTTGGCTCATTGAGACCAGGCCACATCGGACCAGACAGGCAGTGTGTTGGTTCATTGAGACCAGGCCACATCGGACCAGACAGGCAGTGTGTTGGTTCATTTAAACAGGCCACATCGGACCAGACGGGCAGTGTTTTGGATCATTGAGACCAGGCCACATCGGACCAGACAGGCAGTGTTTTGGCTCATTGAGACCAGGCCACATCGGACCAGACAGGCAGTGTGTTGGTTCATTGAGACCAGGCCACATCGGACCAGACAGGCAGTGTTTTGGCTCATTGAGAACAGGCCACATCGGACCAGACAGGCAGTGTGTTGGTTCATTTCAACAGGCCACATCGGACCAGACAGACAGTGTGTTGGCTCATTTAAACAGGCCACGTCGGACCAGACAGGCAGTGTGTTGGTTCATTGAGACCAGGCCACATTGGACCAGACAGGCAGTGTGTTGGCTCATTGAGACCAGGCCACATCGGACCAGACAGGCAGTGTTTTGGCTCATTGAGACCAGGCCACATCGGACCAGACAGGCAGTGTGTTGGTTCATTGAGACCAGGCCACATCGGACCAGACAGGCAGTGTTTTGGCTCATTGAGAACAGGCCACATCGGACCAGACAGGCAGTGTGTTGGTTCATTTCAACAGGCCACATCGGACCAGACAGGCAGTGTGTTGGTTCATTTCAACAGTCCACATCGGACCAGACAGGCAGTGTTTTGGCTCATTGAGACCAGGCCACATCGGACCAGACAGGCAGTGTTTTGGCTCATTTAAACAGGCCACATCGGACCAGACAGGCAGTGTTTTGGTTCATTGAGACCAGGCCACATCGGACCAGACAGGCAGTGTGTTGGCTCATTGAGACCAGGCCACATCGGACCAGACAGGCAGTGTGTTGGTTCATTGAGACCAGGCCACATCGGACCAGACAGGCAGTGTGTTGGTTCATTTAAACAGGCCACATCGGACCAGACGGGCAGTGTTTTGGATCATTGAGACCAGGCCACATCGGACCAGACGGGCAGTGTTTTGGTTCATTGAGACCAGGCCACATCGGACCAGACAGGCAGTGTTTTGGATCATTGAGACCAGGCCACATCGGACCAGACAGGCAGTGTTTTGGCTCATTTAAACAGGCCACATCGGACCAGACAGGCAGTGTGTTGGTTCATTGAGACCAGTCCACATCGGACCAGACAGGCAGTGTGTTGGCTCATTGAGACCAGGCCACATCGGACGAGACCAGGCCACATCGGACCAGACAGGCAGTGTGTTGGCTCATTGAGACCAGGCCACGTCGGACCAGACAGGCAGTGTGTTGGCTCATTGAGACCAGGCCACATCGGACCAGACAGGCAGTGTGTTGGTTCATTTCAACAGGCCACATCGGACCAGACAGGCAGTGTGTTGGTTCATTTCAACAGGCCACATCGGACCAGACAGGCAGTGTGTTGGTTCATTTCAACAGGCCACATCGGACCAGACAGGCAGTGTGTTGGCTCATTGAGACCAGGCCACATCGGACCAGACAGGCAGTGTGTTGGCTCATTGAGACCAGGCCACATCGGACCAGACAGGCAGTGTTTTGGCTCATTGAGACCAGGCCACATCGGACCAGACAGGCAGTGTTTTGGCTCATTGAGACCAGGCCACATCGGACCAGACAGGCAGTGTGTTGGCTCATTGAGACCAGGCCACATCGGACCAGACAGGCAGTGTTTTGGCTCATTGAGACCAGGCCACATCGGACCAGACAGGCAGTGTGTTGGCTCATTGAGACCAGGCCACATCGGACCAGACAGGCAGTGTGCTGGCTCATTGAGACCAGTCCACATCGGACCAGACAGGCAGTGTGTTGGTTCATTTCAACAGGCCACATCGGACCAGACAGGCAGTGTGCTGGCTCATTGAGACCAGTCCACATCGGACCAGACAGGCAGTGTGTTGGTTCATTTCAACAGGCCACATTGGACCAGACAGGCAGTGTGCTGGCTCATTGATACCAGTCCACATCGGACCAGACAGGCAGTGTGTTGGTTCATTTCAACAGACCACATCGGACCAGACAGGCAGTGTGTTGGCTCATTGAGACCAGGCCACATCTGACCAGACAGGCAGTGTTTTGGCTCATTGAGACCAGGCCGCATCGGACCAGACAGACAGTGTGTTGGTTCATTTCAACAGGCCACATCGGACCAGACAGGCAGTGTGTTGGCTCATTGAGACCAGGCCACATCTGACCAGACAGGCAGTGTTTTGGCTCATTGAGACCAGGCCACATCGGACCAGACAGGCAGTGTGTTGGTTCATTTCAACAGGCCACATCGGACCAGACAGGCAGTGTGTTGGTTCATTGAGACCAGGCCAATGGCTCTCTATTAACGTATGTGTCGTCTTAGTGAGTCAGACCAGTTCCAGGGCACACCTCCAGAAGAGACTGCTGTAGTGGGTTCATGTTTCAACCAGAGGTTTCTTCAGGACCTGCGTGTTCAGGGCTTCATGTTGTTGGTTCAACACAGACAAATAGAACCCACACAGCTCTTTCTAGCTCTGGAGGTGGCAGCTGGAAAAGGGCTGACATTCTCATTGCTGTGTGTGTGTGTGTGTGTGTGTGTGTGTGGTGTGTGGTGTGTGGGGGGGGGGGGGGTAATAAGTGGGTGGGTGTGTGCATGTGTGCTAAGGTACGGAGAATCCGAGCATGTCAGTCCTGTTCAGGTGGCCGGTCCTGTTCAGGAGGCCAGTCCAGAATCTTTACTCTGTCTATCAGGGCTCCCGAGTGGCGCAGCAGTCTAAGGCACTGCATCTCATTGCTTGAGGCGTCACCACAACCGGCCGTGATTGGGAGTCCCATAGTTGTGGGAACCCACAATTGGCCCAACGTAGTCCGGGTTTGGCTGGTGTTGGCCGTCATTGTAAATAAGAATTTGTTCTTAACTGACTTTCCTGGTTAAATTAAATAAATAAATATCAGCATGTCTGTACCTTTCTGTAGGATGTGTTTGCCTATCTTTTATTCAGTCCCAAATGGCACCCTATTCCCTAGTGTACTAGTTTTCACCAGAGGGGCCTTGGTCAGAAGTAGTGCACTATAAAGGGAAACGTTAATGGACTCGCACCATGCCTGTTTCTTAATCTGTGTCATAATGTTGGTCTGTTTGATGTAGGATAACAACGACGGCTGCCTGTATGATGGACCTGAGGAGATACCCACTGGACGAACAGAACTGTACTCTGGAGATAGAGAGCTGTGAGTAAACTAGATATCAAACCAAATCAAATTATTGGTCACATACACATATTTAGCAGATCTTATTGCGGGTGTAGGGACATGCTGTAGTGTTCCTAGCTCCAACAGTGCAGTAATATCTAACAATTCACAACAATACACACAAGATAAAAGTAATATAATTAAATTAAGAAATATATATATTAGGACAAGCAATGTCGGAGTCCGGTGTATAAAAAATATATATGTGATGCGATGTATAGACACTATACTATATATTCTATCCACATACTGTCCATATTAGGATCGAATAGTACATTTCCAGCCATAGTTGAATAGGATGAGCATTGACTATAATACAGTATATACATATGAAATGAGTAAAACAGTATGTAAACATTATTAAAGTGACCAGTGATTCCATGTCTATGTACATAAGGCAGCAGCCTCTAAGGTGCAGGGTTGAGTAACCAGGTGGTAACCGTCTAGTGACGATGACTAAGCTCAGGGCAGGGTACTGGACGGGGGTCAGCTAGTGACGGTGACTAAGCTCAGGGCAGGGTACTGGACGGGGGCCAGCTAGTGACGGTGACTAAGCTCAGGGCAGGGTACTGGACGGGGGCCAGCTAGTGACGGTGACTAAGCTCAGGGCAGGGTACTGGACGGGGGTCAGCTAGTGACGGTGACTAAGCTCAGGGCAGGGTACTGGACGGGGGCCAGCTAGTGACGGTGACTAAGCTCAGGGCAGGGTACTGGACGGGGGTCAGCTAGTGACGGTGACTAAGCTCAGGGCAGGGTACTGGACGGGGGCCAGCTAGTGACGGTGACTAAGCTCAGGGCAGGGTACTGGACGGGGGTCAGCTAGTGACGGTGACTAAGCTCAGGGCAGGGTACTGGACGGGGGCCAGCTAGTGACGGTGACTAAGCTCAGGGCAGGGTACTGGACGGGGGTCAGCTAGTGACGGTGACTAAGCTCAGGGCAGGGTACTGGACGGGGGCCAGCTAGTGACGGTGACTAAGCTCAGGGCAGGGTACTGGACGGGGGCCAGCTAGTGACGGTGACTAAGCTCAGGGCAGGGTACTGGACGGGGGTCAGCTAGTGACGGTGACTAAGCTCAGGGCAGGGTACTGGACGGGGGTCAGCTAGTGACGGTGACTAAGCTCAGGGCAGGGTACTGGACGGGGGCCAGCTAGTGACGGTGACTAAGCTCAGGGCAGGGTACTGGACGGGGGTCAGCTAGTGACGGTGACTAAGCTCAGGGCAGGGTACTGGACGGGGGTCAGCTAGTGACGGTGACTAAGCTCAGGGCAGGGTACTGGACGGGGGCCAGCTAGTGACGGTGACTAAGCTCAGGGCAGGGTACTGGACGGGGGCCAGCTAGTGACGGTGACTAAGCTCAGGGCAGGGTACTGGACGGGGGCCAGCTAGTGACGGTGACTAAGCTCAGGGCAGGGTACTGGACGGGGGTCAGCTAGTGACGGTGACTAAGCTCAGGGCAGGGTACTGGACGGGGGCCAGCTAGTGACGGTGACTAAGCTCAGGGCAGGGTACTGGACGGGGGCCAGCTAGTGACGGTGACTAAGCTCAGGGCAGGGTACTGGACGGGGGCCAGCTAGTGACGGTGACTAAGCTCAGGGCAGGGTACTGGACGAGGGTCAGCTAGTGACGGTGACTAAGCTCAGGGCAGGGTACTGGACGGGGGCCAGCTAGTGACGGTGACTAAGCTCAGGGCAGGGTACTGGACGGGGGCCAGCTAGTGACGGTGACTAAGCTCAGGGCAGGGTACTGGACGGGGGCCAGCTAGTGACGGTGACTAAGCTCAGGGCAGGGTACTGGACGGGGGCCAGCTAGTGACGGTGACTAAGCTCAGGGCAGGGTACTGGACGGGGGTCAGCTAGTGACGGTGACTAAGCTCAGGGCAGGGTACTGGACGGGGGCCAGCTAGTGACGGTGACTAAGCTCAGGGCAGGGTACTGGACGGGGGTCAGCTAGTGACGGTGACTAAGCTCAGGGCAGGGTACTGGACGGGGGCCAGCTAGTGACGGTGACTAAGCTCAGGGCAGGGTACTGGACGGGGGTCAGCTAGTGACGGTGACTAAGCTCAGGGCAGGGTACTGGACGGGGGCCAGCTAGTGACGGTGACTAAGCTCAGGGCAGGGTACTGGACGGGGGCCAGCTAGTGACGGTGACTAAGCTCAGGGCAGGGTACTGGACGGGGGCCAGCTAGTGACGGTGACTAAGCTCAGGGCAGGGTACTGGACGGGGGTCAGCTAGTGACGGTGACTAAGCTCAGGGCAGGGTACTGGACGGGGGCCAGCTAGTGACGGTGACTAAGCTCAGGGCAGGGTACTGGACGGGGGCCAGCTAGTGACGGTGACTAAGCTCAGGGCAGGGTACTGGACGGGGGCCAGCTAGTGACGGTGACTAAGCTCAGGGCAGGGTACTGGACGGGGGCCAGCTAGTGACGGTGACTAAGCTCAGGGCAGGGTACTGGACGGGGGCCAGCTAGTGACGGTGACTAAGCTCAGGGCAGGGTACTGGACGGGGGCCAGCTAGTGACGGTGACTAAGCTCAGGGCAGGGTACTGGACGGGGGCCAGCTAGTGACGGTGACTAAGCTCAGGGCAGGGTACTGGACGGGGGTCAGCTAGTGACGGTGACTAAGCTCAGGGCAGGGTACTGGACGGGGGCCAGCTAGTGACGGTGACTAAGCTCAGGGCAGGGTACTGGACGGGGGCCAGCTAGTGACGGTGACTAAGCTCAGGGCAGGGTACTGGACGGGGGCCAGCTAGTGACGGTGACTAAGCTCAGGGCAGGGTACTGGACGGGGGCCAGCTAGTGACGGTATAATTGCACCAGAGGGGATGGCTGTCGTTTTACTGGCTCCTAACCAACTGTGCTGTTTTTCCACATTGTTTGTAACTTATTTTGTACATAATGATGCTGCTATCGTCTCTTATGACCGAAAAGAGCTTCTGGACATCAGAACAGCGACTACTCACCTCGAACTGAATGAAGAGTTTTTTTTCTTTAATGAGTCTAACTCGAAGGATATACTGCTTTGTCAAGACAAGGCCCAAATCCCCATCATCAGCGTGAGGAAAAGACGGAGGAAAAGCGGGAGGAGGGCGGGTTGCAAGGCTTTCGCCGACGAATAGGTAAACCACCACTACCCTCCGTACTATTGGCCAACGTGCAGCCAATCATTGGAAAACAAACTGGACGATCTACGATTAAGACTATTCTACCAACGGGACATAAAAAACTGTCATCTTATGTTTCACCGAGACGTGGCTGAACGACGACACGGATAATATAGAGCTGGCTGACTTCTCCATGAATCGGCAGGACAGAGCAGCTACATCTGTTAAGACGAGGGGCGGGGGTGTGTATTTGTCAATAACTGCTGGTGCACGTCGTCTAATATTAAAGAAGTCTCGAGGTAGAATACCTCATGATAAGCTGTAGACCACATTATCTACCAAGAGTTATCATCTATATTATTCGTAGCCATCTATTTACCACCACAAACCGACGCTGGCACTAAGACCACATTCAACCAACTCTATAAGGCCATAAGCCAGCAATAAAATGCTCATCCAGATGTGGCACTCCTAGTGGCCGGGGACGTTAATGCAGGGAAACTTAAATCCATTTGACCTAATTTCTATCAGTATGTTACATGTGCAACCAGAGGGGAAAAAACTCTAGACCACCTTTACTCCATACACAGAGACGCATACAAAGCTCTCCCTCGACCTCCATTTGGCAAATCTAACCATAATTCTATCCTCCGGATCCCTGCTTACAAGCAAAAACTAAAGCAGGAAGTACCAGTGACTCAGTCAATACGGAACTGGTCAGATGACGCGGATGATAAACTACAGGACTGTTTTCCTGCACAGACTGGAATATGTTCCCGGATCCATCCAATTGCATGCCAGTCACCGGCTTCATAAATAAGTGCATCAACGACGTTGTCCCCACAGTGACTGTACGTACATTTCCCAACCAGAAGCCATGGATTACACGCAACATCAGCACTAAGCTAAAGGCTAGAGCGGCAGGTAGCCTAGTGGTTAGAGCATTGGGCCAGTAACTGAAAGTTTGCTGACTCGAATCCCCAAGCTATTAAGAAATCCCGCTATGCCCTCAGACAAATCATCAAACAGGCAAAACGCCAATACAGGACTATTATGGGCTACAAAGGGAAACCGAGTCGCGAGCTGCCCAGTGATGCGAGCCTACCAGACTAGCTAAGTGCCTTTTATGCTCGCTTCGAGGCAAGCAACACTGAAGCATGTATGAGAGCACCAGCTGTTCCGGATGACTGTGTGATCACACTCCCTGTAGCTGATGTGAGCAAGACCTTTAAATAGGTCAACATCCACAAAGCTGCGGGACCAGACAGATTACCAGGACATGTACTCAAAGCATGCATGGACCAACTGGCAAGTGTCTTCACTGACATTTTCAACCTCTCCCTGACTGAGTCTATAGTACTTACATGTTTCAAACAGACCATCTCGGTGCCCAAGAAAGCGAAGGTAACCTGCCTAAATGATTACCGCCCCGTAGCACTCACGTCGGTAGCCATGAAGTGCGTTGAAAGGCTGGTCATGGCTCACATCAACACCATCATGCCGGAAACCCTAGACCTACTCCAATTTGCATACTGCCCCAACAGATCCACAGATAACAAAATCTCAATCGCACTCCACACTGCCCTTTCCCACCTGGACAAAAGGAACACCTATGTGAGAATGCTGTTCATTGACTACAGCTCTGCGTTATGGTGCCCACAAAGCACCATAGTGCCCACAAAGCTCATCACGAAGCTAAGGACCCTGGGACTGAACACCTCCCTCTGCAACTGGATCCTGGACTTCCTGACTGGCTGCCCCCAGGTGGTAAGGGTAGGCAGCAACACATCTGCCACGCTGATCCTCAACACTGGGGCCCTTCAAGGGTGCGTGCTCAGTCCCCTCACCGCCTGGTATGGCAACTGCTCTGCATCTGACCGTAAGGCTCTACAGAGTGCCATCACTGGGTCCAAGCTTCCTGCCATCCAGGACCTCTATACCAGGCGGTGTCAGAGGAAGGCCCTAAAAATTGTCAGACTCCAGTCACCCAAGGTATAGACTGTTCTCTCTGCTACCGCACGGCAAGCGGTACCAGAGCACCAAGTCTAGGACCAAAAGGCTCCTTAACAGCTTCTACCCCCAAGCCATAAGACTGATGAACAATTAATAAAATGGCCACCCAGACTATTTACACATTGACCCCCCCCCCCCCCCCCCTCTTTGTTTTTACACCATCATGCCGGAAACCCTAGACCCATTCCAATTTGGGGGTGGGTCCAATTTGCATTCTTGAATGTTCCAAATAGAAATTCCCTTTTAATAGAGTCAATGTTATTTCTTATTCAACAAGTCAGAGAGGCATTTTTGTTCTACATAGCCTACTTTTTACCTATTTTTCTGTTACTACTCGCTGTTTATTATCTATTCATAGTCACTTCACGAATTACCTTGACTAACCTGTATCCCCGTTAACTCAGTACCGGTACCACCTGTAAATAGCCTTGTTATTGTTATGTACATTTCTTGTGTTACTCATTTTTGTATAATTTTTTTATCGCTTTAGTTTATTTAGTAAATATTTTATTATGAACTGCGCTGTTGGCCTGTAAGTAAGCATTTCATGGTCTACACCTGTTGTATGGCTATTTAACAGTCTGAAATGTAAGGTGTTTTTCAGTCTCTCGGTCCCATCTTTGATGCACTTGTACTGACCTCGCCTTCTGGATGGTAGCGGGTTGAACAGGCCTTTTCTCGGGTGGCTGAGGTCCTTGATGATCTTTTTGCCCTTTCTGTGACATCCAGTGCTGTAGGTGTCCTGAAGGGCAGGTAGTGTGCAGTTGCCATACCAGGCGGTGCAGTTGCCATACCAGGCGGTGATAGAGTCCTCTGAAGAGGAGATCAAGAGAGAGATCGATAGAGTGGACTCTGTACTTTATCCATGATGTCTCCTAACTCATCAGTACATGTCTCCCCATAAAACTGCTGAAGGTCACTTATGAACAGCCGTAAACAGCGTATCTGTTGGTCTGCCTACCAATGAGACTGGAAACACTGTCAGGCTATCTCCAAAATGGCACCCTGTTCCCTATGTAGTGCACTACTTTAGACCAGAGCCCTGTTCCCTATATAGTGCACTACTTTAGACCAGAGGCCTGTTCCCTATATAGTGCACTACTTTAGACCAGAGCCCTGTTCCCTATATAGTGCACTACTTTAGACCAGAGCCCTATTCCCTATATAGTGCACTACTTTAGACCAGAGCTCTATTCCCTATATAGTGCACTACTTTAGACCAGAGCCCTATTCCCTATGTAGTACACTACTTTAGACCAGAACCCTATTCCCTATATAGTACACTACTTTAGACCAGAACCCTATTCCCTATATAGTACACTACTTTTGATCTGGAATAGGGTGCTATTGGGGACACAAACGCTTTGTCAGCTAGACATCAGGCTAATAGTAGATTTACGTCAGCCTCATGTAACTAACTATCTATTACCCACGAGCCTCTGCTCTTTCTGTGATTCACAGGACTTCATCATACTCTGTCATCACGAGCCACAAATATCACTTAGCCTGAATGCTAATGAAATAGATGAGTCATCTTAATGTGTCAACTAAATTAATGACAAGGCTAGTGTAAGTTAGTGCTTTAGTGTGTTGGCTTGGGTTACATAACCTATATTTTACTTTCATTCGCACATATTTAGTAGTTCACTGCATTCAATAATCTACAATACGTTATTTCTCGTCAGACTCGCATAGTTAACTAGATTCAACTATGATTTCTATTATGTTGAGTAATGAACTAAGTATGGCGCATGCCTGTGTGTTTCTGTGTGACAGATGGCTACACCACAGATGACATCGAGTTCTACTGGAAAGGGGGGGAGAATGCTGTGACAGGAGTGACTCGCATCGAGCTGCCTCAGTTCTCCATCGTGGACTACAAACTGGTTTCCAGGAATGTGGTCTTTTCCACAGGTACAGTAACGGCCATGGAGAGCCACGATTAGGGTTGCTTTTACAGAAAACGTAGGTTTGACGGTTCCCGGAATCAGGAGGGAATCTAGAATCCTCCAACTAGGATTTCTGGGAAACCTGGGAGTTTTGTGGAAGTTAATGTAATATTGCAAAACGTATCATGATCATATTATACAGTCCCCGTGTTTGGTATCATGATCATATTATACAGTCCCCGTGTTTGGTATCATTATCAAAAAAATTGGCGCACTCTTTTGTGATTTGTTTTTTGTTTGTTAGACAAAACCAGACCAACAGCCTCTGATGAAGTTTCTGTTTTGTTAGAGAAACCAGACCAACTGCCTCTGATGAAGCTTCTGTTTTGTTAGAGAAACCAGACCAACTGCCTCTGATGAAGCTTCTGTTGTTTGTTAGAGAAACCAGACCAACTGCCTCTGATGAAGCTTCTGTTTTGTTAGAGAAACCAGACCAACTGCCTCTGATGAAGCTTCTGTTTTGTTAGAGAAACCAGACCAACTGCCTCTGATGAAGCTTCCGTTGTTTGTTAGAGAAACCAGACCAACAGCCTCTGATGAAGTTTCTGTTTTGTTAGAGAAACCAGACCAACTGCCTCTGATGAAGCTTCTGTTTTGTTAGAGAAACCAGACCAACTGCCTCTGATGAAGCTTCCGTTGTTTGTTAGAGAAACCAGACCAACAGCCTCTGATGAAGTTTCTGTTGTTTGTTAGAGAAACCAGACCAACTGCCTCTGATGAAGCTTCCGTTGTTTGTTAGAGAAACCAGACCAACTGCCTCTGATGAAGCTTCCGTTGTTTGTTAGAGAAACCAGACCAACTGCCTCTGATGAAGTTTCTGTTGTTTGTTAGAGAAACCAGACCAACTGCCTCTGATGAAGCTTCCGTTGTTTGTTAGAGAAACCAGACCAACTGCCTCTGATGAAGTTTCTGTTGTTTGTTAGAGAAACCAGACCAACTGCCTCTGATGAAGCTTCCGTTGTTTGTTAGAGAAACCAGACCAACTGCCTCTGATGAAGCTTCCGTTGTTTGTTAGAGAAACCAGACCAACTGCCTCTGATGAAGCTTCCGTTGTTTGTTAGAGAAACCAGACCAACTGCCTCTGATGAAGCTTCCGTTGTTTGTTAGAGAAACCAGACCAACTGCCTCTGAAGTTGCCATTGCCTCGAACTTTATTGTAACTTTTTTTTTTACTACGCAACAATCTCTCTCCCAGCTCCCTCCAAAATGTTATGTTCCTGTGTATTGTATTGTGATGTCGTTTTCAGGTACTCAAACACTCCATTGAAGAGTGATCCAGAATAATAGTTATTGTCTGGGGTCCTGTAGTGTAGTGGTCCTGTGCTGTGATCCAGAATAATAGTTATTGTCTGGGGTCCTGTAGTGTAGTGGTCCTGTCCTGTGATCCAGAATAATAGTTATTGTCTGGGGTCCTGTAGTGTAGTGGTCCTGTGCTGTGATCCAGAATAATAGTTATTGTCTGGGGTCCTGTAGTGTAGTGGTCCTGTGATCCAGTATTAGAGAGTTATTGTCTGGGGTCCTGTAGTGTAGTGGTCCTGTGATCCAGAATAATAGTTATTGTCTGGGGTCCTGTAGTGGTCCTGTGATCCAGAATAATAGTTATTGTCTGGGGTACTGTAGTGTAGTGGTCCTGTGCTGTGATCCAGTATAATAGTTATTGTCTGGGGTCCTGTAGTGTAGTGGTCCTGTGCTGTGATCCAGTATAATAGTTATTGTCTGGGGTCCTGTAGTGTAGTGGTCCTGTGCTGTGATCCAGAATAATAGTTATTGTCTGGGGTCCTGTAGTGTAGTGGTCCTGTGATCCAGAATAATAGTTATTGTCTGGGGTCCTGTAGTGTAGTGGTCCTGTGATCCAGAATAATAGTTATTGTCTGGGGTCCTGTAGTGTAGTGGTCCTGTGATCCAGAATAATAGTTATTGTCTGGGGCCCTGTAGTGTAGTGGTCCTGTGATCCAGTATTAGAGAGTTATTGAAGCTATAGACTACTGTCTACTCTATTACTGAAGCGATAGCCTACTGTCTACTCTATTACTGAAGCGATAGCCTACTGTCTACTCTATTACTGAAGCTATAGACTACTGTCTATTCTGAGTATTTGATGAATGTATTTGCAATTTTGATGGTATAATATAGTTTTGATGAACTTATTTATGTTTTGAGAAGGCAACTACATTTTAGAAATGCATTGACTGTTTAGCAAAAGGCCAGAGTTCTTTGTCTAGTGTACTGTTTTGAAAATCGATTGTTCCAGAAAATGATTGTACGCGATTGAGAAACTGTAATGTCATCGAAGCATAAACATTTATTATTATTATTATACTGAGAAATGTAAATTTCCATTTCCATTGTGGTCTCAATGCTAAGTTGCGAACAAATCATTTGGACTTTGGTCCAGGGTTGCTTGTTACCATGGTGACACAAACTGCCGTTGCTATGGGAACGTGAAACAAGCCACAAAATAAGATAAGCCTATCACTGTGTTTGTGCCGCTCGAGCTAAGCAGCAGTTCTGTCACCTTTTTCCATCTTCTCCCTCTTTTTTACTACGTTGTGTTTCTATAGACAGGTGCCTACCCAAGACTGTCTCTAGGTAGTACAGTCTAGTCTAGTCCAGTCCATTCTGTATGTCTGTCTTGAAATAAGACGCAATATTGTTTTCCCTACAGGTGCCTACCCACGTCTGTCTCTGAGCTTCAAGCTAAAGAGGAACATCGGCTACTTCATCCTGCAGACGTACATGCCCTCCATCCTGATCACCATCCTGTCCTGGGTCTCCTTCTGGATCAACTACGACGCCTCCGCTGCCAGAGTGGCTTTAGGTACTGCCTTTAAAACTGATCTGGAGAGAGAGAGAGAGCGAGACGGGGATAGTGTGACTGTCCCCTCTGAGCCAGTGCATTGGGACACAGAATGCCAGGGGGGTGCTGTGGGGTTATTTAAGATACTCTTTGAAGAGGTAGGGTTTCAGATGTTTTCGGGAACATGGGCAGGGACTCTGCTGTCCTAGCTTCAGGGGGAACCTGGTTCTACCAGAACGGAGTGCTCGGGTTGGGGTGTAGGGTTTGATCATAGCCTGAAGGTAGGGAAGGGCAGTTTCTCTTGCTGCTCCGTAGGTAAACACCATGGTGTTGTAGTGGATGTGAGTTTCGACTGGAAGCCAGTGGAGTGTGCGGAGGAGTGCGGTAACATGGGAGAATTGAGGAAGGTTGAAAACCAAGTGGATTGCAGTGTTTGGGATAAATTGCAGGGGTTTAATGGCACAAGCTGGGAGCCCAGACAACACTGAGTAGAGCAGGAACCTGCAGGAGTGAATCACTGTTTTGATGTTTGCAGAGAATGACAGTGTGTTATCCAGGGTCATGCCAGGTTCTTTGCACTCTGGGAGGACAACACTGTGGAGTTGTCAACTGTGATGGCAAGGTCTTTGAACGGGCAAGCATTCCCCGGGAGTAAGAGCAGCTCTGTCTTGTCGATATTGACCTTGACGTGGTGGACCGACATCCAAGTTGAAATATGCGTGCCGCCACCTGGGAGTCAGAGGGGAGGAAGGATAAAAGTAGTTGAGTGTCATCTGTATAGCAAATGTAGGAGAGACCATGTGAGGACATGACAGAGCTGAGTGACTTGGTCTATAGAGAGGAGAGGAGAGGTCCATCCTCATAGCAGTGATAGGAGAGACCATGTGAGGATATGACCAGTGACTTGGTATATAGAGTGTTACGTGGAGTGGAACAGGGAAACCAAAGAGCAGACTCAGACGAGGAGACTGGGATCAAGTCACCAAGGTATTTATTAAAACGAAGCAGGAAGATGGAGAGCAGTCCAGGGGAAGCTCGGGCGGGTTGCAGGAAACCAGGTGCGGAGAATGAGGCTGGAGCGAGAGGGGTTGGGACAGGGTAACCAGGTGAGGAGACTGAGGCTAGAGCGAGAGGGGTTGAGACAGGGTAACCAGGTGAGGAGAATGAGGCTGGAGCGAGAGGGGTTGAGACAGGGTAAGCAGGTCTGGGGGGGGAATCCAAGGGAGTAGTAGAGTGGGGATTCCAGGACAGAGTAGCAGGATGACGAGACGTGGGACTGGAGACGGGGACCAGAGTCAGAGCGGGCAGAACTGTAGCGGAGAGGAAAACCGTATCAGGCAAGGAAAACAGGCATAACAGGATCTAAATAGTAATAAACGGCTAGAAACATAGACTGGCTGAGCAGAGATTACGATCTGGCAGTGTGGAAGTGGCAGGACTGAGTATTTGTAGAGGTCTTGGTTATGGAACAGGTTGCAGCTGGTGGGGATCTGCTCTGACTCCAGCACACCTGTCTCCAACCACACAATCACACAGAGAGGGAGAGAGAGAGCACTGGGGGAGTGGCGGCAGGTAAAGGAGACACAGGATGAGCAGTAGAGGGCGTGGCAGGAGCAGATGTAACGTAGAGCAAAGAGGATAGGCCTAGAACCGAGTCCTGGGGGACACCAGTAGTGAGACTACGTGGTGCAGTCATAGATCCTCTCCATGTCACCTGGTAGGAGTGGCCTGCCAAGTAGGATGCAATCCAATAGTGTGTAGAGCCTGAGATGCCTAGCCCTGAGAGGGTGGTGGGGAGGATCTCATAGAGCCTGAGAGGGTGGAGAGGGGGAGCTGATGGTTCACGGGGTGAAAGGCAGCGGCTGGATCTAGGAGGATGAGAACAGAGGAGAGAGAGTCAGCTTTGGCAGAGAGTCTCCATGACACAGAGAAGAGCAGTCTCAGTTGAGTGACCCATCTTGAGGAGGAGGTCAGAGACCTGGCCTTCTGGTGTCAGGACAACAACCTCTCCCTCAACGTGATCAAGACTAAGGAGAAGATTGTGGACTACAGGAAAAGGAGGACCGAGCACTCCCCCATTCTCATCGACGGGGCTGTAGTGGAGCAGGTTGAGAGCTTCAAGTTCCTTGGTGTCCACATCACCAACAAAATATAATGGTCCAAGCACACCAAGACAGTTGTGAAGAGGGCACGACAAAACCTATTCCCCCTCGGGAGACTGAAAAGATTTGGCAAGGGTCCTCAGATACACAAACAGTTCTACAGTTGCGCCATTGAGAGCATCCTGACCAGTTGCATCACCGCCTGGTATGGCAATTGCTCTGCATCTGACCGTAAGGATCTACAGAGTGCCATCACTGGGGCCAAGCTTCCTGCCATCCAGGACCTCTACACCAGGCGGTGTCAGAGGAAGGCCCTAAAAATTGTCAAAGACTACAGCCACCCCAGTCATAGACTGTTCTCTCTGCTACCGCACGGCAAGCGGTACTGGAGCGCCAAGTCTAGGTCCAAGAGGCTTCTAAACAGCTATGACCCCCAAGCAATAAGACTCCTGACCATCTAATCAGACTATTTGCATTACCCCCCCCCCTTTTGCGCTGCTGCTACTCTCTTTTATTATCTATGCATAGTCACTTAACTCTACTTAACTCTACCCACATGTACATATTACCTCAATTACCTCAACTAACCAGTGCCCCCACACATTGACTCTGTACCGGTACCCTCCTGTATATAGCCTTCACATTGACTCTGTACCGTAACACCCTGTATATAGCCTCCACATTGACTCTGTACCTTTGCCCCCTGTAATAGCCTCCACATTGACTCTGTACCGGTGCCCCCTGTATATAGCCTCCACATTGACTCTGTACCGGTACCCCCTGTATATAGCCTCCACATTGACTCTGTACCGGTACCGGTACCCCCTGTATATAGCCTCCACATTGACTCTGTACCGGTACCCCCTGTATATAGTCTCCACATTGACTCTGTACTGGTACCCCCTGTATATAGCCTCCACGTTGACTCTGTACCGTAATACCCTGTATATTGACTCTGTACCGTAATACCCTGTATATAGCCTCCACATTGACTCTGTACCGGTACCCCCTGTATATAGCCTCCACATTGACTCTGTACCGTAATACCCTGTATATAGCCTCCACATTGACTCTGTACCGTAATACCCTGTATATAGCCTCCACATTGACTCTGTACCGTAATACCCTGTACATAGACTCCACATTGATTCTGTACCGTAATACCCTGTATAAAGCCTCCACATTGACTCTGTACCGGTACCCCCCTGTATATAGCCTCCACATTGACTCTGTACCGTAATACCCTGTACATAGCCTCCACATTGATTCTGTACCGTAATACCCTGTATAAAGCCTCCACATTGACTCTGTACCGGTACCCCCCTGTATATAGCCTCCACATTGACTCTGTACTGGTACCCCTTGTATATAGCCTCGCTATTGTTATTTTACAGCTGTTCTTTAACTTCTTGTTACTTTTATTTATGTTTCTTATTGATCTTTTTTAAACTGCATTGTTGGTTAAGAGCTTGTAAGTAAGCATTTCACTGTAAGGTCTACGACACCTGTTGTTTTTGTGACTAATACAATTTGATTTGATTTGATTTGAAAAAGCACTTCAGGCAAACAGATTGTAATTTTGGTGCACACAGAATGGAGTCGTGAGTGCATTAAAGTGCCTCTTCTGTTTTCTTCACAATACAACAAACGGGTTCATTCTGTCCAGGACAATCCAGGGTTTAACACATCATCTTATGACTGTGGATCAAACATTACAGCATCCTCAAAATCTCATCTGTCAACACATTCTCACCTCTCTATTTACAGCATCCTCAACGTCTCATCTGTCAACACATCCTCCCCTCTCTATTTACAGCATCCTCAACATCTCATCTGTCAACACATCCTCCCCTCTCTATTTACAGCATCCTCAACGTTTCATCTGTCAACACATCCTCCCCTCTCTATTTACAGCATCCCCAACGTCTCATCTGTCAACACATCCTCTCCTCTCTTTTACAGCATCCTCAACGTCTCATCTGTCAACACATCCTCTCCTCTTTTACAGTATTCTCAACGTCTCATCTGTCAACACATCCTCCCCTCTCTATTAACAGCATCCCCAACGTCTCATCTGTCAACACATCCTCCCCTCTCTATTTACAGCATCCTCAACGCCTCATCTGTCAACACATCCTCCCCTCTCTCTATTTACAGCATCCTCAACGTCTCATCTGTCAACACATCCTCCCCTCTCTATTTACAGCATCCTCAACGTCTCATCTGTCAACACATCCTCCCCTCTCTATTTACAGCATCCTCAACGTCTCATCTGTCAACACATCCTCTCCTCTCTATTTACAGCATCCCCAACATCTCATCTGTCAACACATCCTCTCCTCTCTATTTACAGCATCCCCAACATCTAATCTGTCAACACATCCTCTCCTCTCTTTTACAGCATCCTCAACGTCTGTATTTGCTGCTACAGTATATATCAGGATGTGCAGTATGTGACTGTTACAGTATATATCAGGATGTACAGTATGTGACTGTTACAGTATATATCAGGATGTGCAGTATGTGACTGTTACAGTATAAGTCAAATGAAATGTTATTTGTCACATACACATGGTTAGCAGATGTTAATGCGAGTGTAGTGAAATGCTTGTGCTTCTAGTTCTGACAATGCAGTAATAACCAACGAGTAATCTATCTAACAATTCCAAAACTACTACCTTATACACACAAGTGTAAAGGGATAAAGAATATGTACATAAAGATATATGAATGAGTGATGGTACAGAGTGGCATAGGCAAGATGCAGTAGATGGTATCGAGTACAGTATATACATATGAGATGAGATAAATAATGTAGGGTATGTAAACATTATATTAAGTAGCATTGTTTAAAGTGGCTAGTGATATATTTTACATCAATTCCCATCAATTCCCATTATTAAAGTGGCTGGAGTTGAGTCAGTGTGTTGGCAGCAGCCACTCAATGTTAGTGGTGGCTGTTTATATATCAGGATGTGCAGTATGTGACTGTTACAGTATATCAGGATGTGCAGTATGTGACTGTTACAGTATATATCAGGATGTGCAGTATGTGACTGTTACTGCACATCCTGATATATACTGTAACAGTCACATACTGCACATCCTGATATATACTGTATGTGACTGTTACAGTATATATCAGGATGTGCAGTATGTGACTGTTACAGTATATATCAGGATGTGCAGTATGTGACTGCTACAGTATATATGAGACTGGGAGGTGGGAGGCATTCTAGGCTACTGCATTTAAATTATATTGATTTTCTTTTGATTAACAATAAGCTTCAAACGATTAGAAATAGCTTTTCATTGATGCTATTACTCTCAAAGTTACTGTTAGTTCAGTTTGTGTTATGTCCTCTGTTTACTTCGTGTGAATAGTTCATTCTAATTCTAAAGCTGAAGTTTGATTACCTTATTAGATTACTATAATGACTGGTCAACCAAATAACACACTTTACTTCACTACCTGGAATGTAAAAGGGCTCAATCACCCTGTTAAGAGAAACAAAATCTTTGCTCACCTTATTTGATCGGCTCTACTTAGAACCCACTTGTGTAAATAGGATTAGTATAAATAGGATCTGGGTATTGGCCATCTATACTGACCAAGTTTATTAGATTTAGTTTTGTCAATAAACCCCAATATCCCAGAGGTAGAGCAAATCAGATATTTTCTTATAGGTGGGCGAACTCCGCTCTTGTGCCGTGATGCCTATTGTTTCAAACCAAGGAACTTTCCGCTCCAGGTATCACCACGGTGTTGACCTTGACCACCATCAACACCCATCTGAGAGAGACGCTCCCTAAGATCCCCTATGTCAAGGCCATAGACATGTACCTGATGGGCTGCTTCGTGTTCGTCTTCCTGGCTCTGCTGGAGTACGCCTTCGTCAACTACGTCTTCTTCGGACGGGGCCATCGGATGCAGAAGAAGTTGGCAGAGAAGGTCAACAATGACAGGGCGGCCAAGTTCGACGGCAACAGGGTAACGTTTACCCCCTCAGAAATGGTCAGTAGGTTTATTTTTTATTATTCTGTAATTGGACATCTTGGATTGTTAACTGTGGGTCCCTGTTTTATCTACAGTACATTTTAAGTCACATAACAACGGACAGAGATTGAGACTAATTGTACTCAACGATATGTTGATTGTTCAAATTTGATTGGTCACATGCGACGAATACAACAGGTGTAGACTTTACCGTGAAATGCTTACTTACGAACCCATTCCCAACAATGCAGAGTTTAAAAAATATATATATATTTTCTCAATCAAAACTAAATCAAAACATTGTTTTCTGGGGGACTCTTCCCATTGACCTCCACAGACCTGTAAGTACTAGTACACTATACACAGTATTAGGAGGGCCCTAGGTGAAAGGATGATATTGCCACTAAGATAAACTGACATATAGCATCATAGAGATGAAAGTAACATTGATAAGTCCAGACGTGGATCTTCACAGTAACAGTGTTAGAGTCAGTTCAGTATTAAGTTCCTATATTCAGTTATTCTTCTCTAGGAGAGTGCTGTCAAATGGATGGACATCAATCAGATTCACATGCAGTGGTAGATTCAGTTACAGCATCTAGGTATGAATTCCAAATGGAACCATATTCCGTATATAGTGCACTAGCTGACAAGGTAAAAATCTGTTGTTTTGACCCTGAGCAAAGAAGTTAACCCACTGTTCGCCACTGTTCCCCGGGCGCTGAAGACGACAATGTCCATTAAGGCAGCCCCCCCTGGCACCTCTCTGATTCAGAGGGGTTGGGTTAAATGCGGAAGACACATTTCAGTTGAATGCATTCAGTTGTACAACTGACCAGGTATTCCCCTTTCCCTGTCCCTTACTTTTGACCACAGCCCAATGAGCCCTGGTCAAGAGTAGTGCACTATATAGAGACTACTGTGCCATTTGGGATTCATTCCTAGTATTCTCCAACACTTTCAACATACCTAGCATTAGTATTTTGGCTGCCCTGGTCCAGTATTCATTATTAGATGTCTGAAACGGAGGTCCAGTATTCATTATTGGATATCTGGCTTAACTCGGCTTGAAAATCTATGGCAAGTCTTAAATGGCTGTCTAGCAATAATCAACAACCAACTAGACACTATGGAACACAAAGCTTTTACTATCTCATCCTGGAACTTAAAAGGTCGGAGGTCATCTGACTTTGTCCTAAAGAGCAGGAACCTGGACTTCACCAAATAAATTAGAAGTACAGACATTGTCATCCTTCAAGAAACCTGGTATAGAGCAGACGGACCCAGTGGGTTACAGAGAGCTGGTAGTCCAATCCACCAACCTACCAGGTGTGAAACAGGGAAGAGATGCAGGGGGTATGATAACTTGGTATAAAGCAGACCTAACCCACTCTATTAAATTCATCAAAACAGGAACATTTTACATCTGGTTAGAAATAAATACATAAATAATCTCAACTGAGAAAAATTTCCTCTTGTGTGCTACCTATATCCCCCCCACTAGAATCCCCATACTTTAACGAAGACAGCTTCTCCATCCTGGAGGGGTAAATCAATCATTTCCAGACCCGGGGACATGTACTAGTCTGTGGTGACCTACATGCCAGAACCGGACAAGAACCTGACACCCTCAGCACACAGGGGGACAAACACCTACCTGGAGGTGACAGCATTCCCTCCCCTGTATGCCCTCCTAGACACAACTACGACAACATAACCAACAAAAACAGGTCACAACTGCTGCATGTCTGTCGCGTGCTGGTTCTGTACATAGTGGATGGTAGGCTTCGAGGGGACCACGTTGTTTACGTTCCCCTCTTTGTCACAATCAGCAAATAGTGTCTCTGGAACTTATTTGTGTACTTATTCCTTGCAGTGTTCTTTTTTTTATATCCAAGGGGAAGTGGGATGATCTCTACACGGGGGAGTCATGGAGCCTCAGAGGCCCCTGCATTTGGGTGGGGGAGGCTGTGACGCTCTGCTGCCATTGTTGAGATCAAGGGGCTTTCATATCTCTCACTTCACATCTGTGCAAATTGTCGTTGCAGCCGCAATGCCCGTCCTGTCCTAGCAAGCTTGGTAGCTTAGTGGCCTTACCTTAGCATGAGGTCTGTATATTACAAAATATTTACAGATGATTTTACTTTTTGGATTCAGAAGTAGGTTGACTGAACTCACTCGGTTTTGTGTTGGATGTTATCTCCAGGTTTCTGCTTTTGCAGGTTTTGGTTTGTTAGAAGAAAAAAAATCTGGATAGTCCTTCCAGGTAATCTGGATCAAAATAAGGTTTTAGGTTTGAAATGTAGATTTGGAGTGAAGGTTTTGATGTATAGGTTTGTATCCTATATTTAAAAAAATCCAAGTTTTCAAAGTTCAGCCAAATAATTAATTTTTTTGCAGAAAAGTTCAGAAGGCCATGAGCTCATGACCTCTCTTCTCTTGCTGTCCTTTCCTCTGATAGGTTGACTCTCAGGGCAACATCCTCCTGACAACCCTGGAGATCCACAACGAAGTTGGCGCCGGCAATGAGATCACAACCAGCATCACCGAGACAACTACACGGAACTCCACCTCCATGATATTCAACCAATCAGGCCTCCAGTACCGAAAACCGAGTGCTCTGAGTGGCCGGGAGAGAAACGCCCATGCTCACGTGAAGAAGGCACGGCTACGCAGGCGGTCCTCTCAATTCATAATCAAAATCCCCAACCTGACGGACGTGAACTCCATCGATAGATGGTCACGGGTTGTCTTCCCCTTCACCTTTACCCTCTTCAACTTCATCTACTGGCTTTACTACGTGAACTAGTGGTCTTCAAGCCTCTCCTCAGGGACCCCCAGCCGTTAAATTTTAGATCCACTGAACTAAGTAACAGAAGGGATTTTCACTCCTTAAACTTCTCTTGTTTCTCTAAAGAGTAAAGAAACCCATCTGTATTCGGAGGACATATGACTACGCAGTCCATACTGAGTGCAGAGAAACACTACTACAACACTGAGTTGTGGGGTCTCTTGAACTGTACGTTCAGACGAGCAGAGACAGACGCTTTGTGGAAATACTATCCTTCTGAACACTCCTCTGTACAAACAAGAGGGGGACACAGTAAATGGTATGGGGTTTTCAGAAGCGTTATTTACTTTGATTTATGCCAATTATTGTGACTCTACCCCCTTATTTTAGTGTGAGAAATTCATTGAGCTAAATGAATTCAGTATGCTATTTATCATAGCCCGTTATAAACTGAATGAGAAATGAATTCAGTGTGCTATTTATCATATCCCGTTATAAACTGAATGAGAAATTAATTCAGTGTGCTATTTATCATAGTAGCCCATTATAAACTGAATGAGAAATTAATTCGGTGTGCTATTTATCATAGCCCGTTATAAACTGAATGAGAAATTAATTCGGTGTGCTATTTATCATAGTAGCCCATTATAAACTGAATGAGAAATTAATTCAGTGTGCTATTTATCATAGTAGCCCATTATAAACTGAATAAGAAATTAATTCAGTGTGCTATTTATCATAGTAGACATTATAAACTGAATGAGAAATTAATTCAGTGTGCTATTTATCATAGTAGCCCGTTATAAACTGAATGAGAAATTAATTCAGTGTGCTATTTATCATAATAGCCCGTTATAAACTGAATGAGAAATTAATTCAGTGTGCTATTTATCATAATAGCCCGTTATAAACTGAATGAGAAATTCATTCAGTATGCTATTTATCATAGTAGCCCATTATAAACTGAATGAGAAATTAATTCCGTATGCTATTTATCATAGTAGCCCATTATAAACTGAATGAGAAATTAATTCCGTATGCTATTTATCATAGTAGCCCATTATAAACTGAATGAGAAATTAAATGCACAGCCTTTGAGTCAGGATATGTCTGGTTTATCTGTTGGGATATTACCATTCCAGTCATGTCTATGTTCTATGGACTGTCAGAACAGGATCATATGTACTGTATAGGGTTGCATATGAGCTGAATATTATAGTCATGAATAGTCATTAACAGTCATGAATAGCCATGAATAGTCATTAACAGTCATGAATAACCATGAATAGTCATTAACAGTCATGAATAACCATGAATAGTCATTAACAGTCATGAATAACCATGAATAGTCATTAACAGTCATGAATAACCATGAATAGTCATGTACTGAATCACTTTTGGATACTAATTCCATTGGCTTGGGTCTGACTATTCTGCAAACGATTTACTTTAAAAAAATATATATAAGTACTGAAGTAACCTCTATGTTATCTTGATCTATATTTCACTGTACATTGGAGACAACGTAATGTCAACTCTGCTCTCACCAACCCACACCTCAGTATCACTGTAGTTCATAGGTCACGCCTAACATCCACACTGCCAAGATAAGCATGTCATGGAACTTGAATCATCCATTTTTATTCATTAAACCAGACTTACTTTTATTAATTTTACAATAATCAATGTAAGTCATTTACCTTCCCTGAGTGAAATTATGTTTTCTGATCACAAGAAAACGTGTGTTCCGATCTGCTGTCATGCAATGCTCAATCAAGGCTTTGATGTGGGCCTTACATGTGTTGGCAATACAGTAGGCTCTGACCTTCGTCTGACCTAAACTGTACCCATATCTTTATGAATAGCCTAATGAATTTTGAATTATGTTATTTTTTACAATGTACATACATACCGTAGCCATAGAAAACACAACTCAGGTTCTGAATGGAGAGGTTCCTTATCACAATACACATGATCTATTGTCTGATTGTGTTATTACACAGTATTCCTATACATTTCCCTATGATTGGTTTATAATGTAGCCATACTATATACTACACATGACTACTGCTTTATAATTTCTCAGTGAAGTATCCTGTCCTTTAAGATCTCAGAGAACTGACACTAGGGGTTCTGCTCATACACACTACAACAACATCCCCCTGGTCCAAGACAGACATCGCACATTAGAGGCTCTGTATAGGGAATAGGGTGCTGTTTGAGATGCAGACTTTACACTAGACCCCCCTACAGAGAGTCTAGGCCCCCCTACAGAGAGTCTAGGCCCCCCTACAGAGAGTCTAGGCCCCCCTACAGAGAGTCTAGGCCCCCCTACAGAGAGTCTAGGCCCCCCTACAGAGAGTCTAGGCCCCCCTACAGAGAGTCTAGGCCCCCCTACAGAGAGTCTAGGCCCCCCTACAGAGAGTCTAGGCCACCCTACAGAGAGTCTAGACCCCCCTACAGAGTCTCTACCACCCTACAGAGAGTCTAGACCCCCCTACAGAGTCTCTACCACCCTACAGAGAGTCTAGGCCACCCTACAGAGAGTCTAGGCCACCCTACAGAGAGTCTAGGCCACCCTACAGAGAGTCTAGACCCCCTACAGAGAGTCTAGACCCCACTACAGAGAGTCTAGGCCACCCTACAGAGAGTCTAGGCCACCCTACAGAGAGTCTAGGCCAACCTACAGAGAGTCTAGGCCACCCTACAGAGAGTCTAGGCCACCCTACAGAGAGTCTAGGCCACCCTACAGAGAGTCTAGGCCACCCTACAGAGAGTCTAGGCCACCCTACAGAGAGTCTAGACCCCCCTACAGAGAGTCTAGACCCCCCTACAGAGAGTCTAGACCCCCCTACAGAGAGTCTAGACCCCCCTACAGAGAGTCTAGACCCCCCTACAGAGAGTCTAGACCCCCCTACAGAGAGTCTAGACCCCCCTACAGAGAGTCTAGACCCCCCTACAGAGAGTCTAGACCCCCCCTATGGAGAGTCTAGACCCCCCTATAGAGAGTCTAGACCCCCCTTCCATAGAGTCTAGACCCCCCTAAAGACTCTAGACCCCGAAACAGAGAGTCTAGACCACCCTACAGTCCATACCCCCCTACAGAGAGTCTAGACCCCCCTACAGAGAGTCTAGACCCCCTACAGACAGTCTCATTTTGAGTGTGATTCCATATTTAGGCTAGTTGAGCTGGGAGCATTGAGCATGATTGCAGAGAGAGTAAGCATGCCATAGAACCCTAATCATCTGTTTTTATCCATAACAGAGACTTACCTTCATTCATTTCACATAATCTTAATCATTAACTTCCCTGAGTGAGTAGGACATGAAAACACTTTTAAATTAAACTTAGTGTTTAAAAAAACATTATGAAACATGTATACAAATGGTTATTTTGTCAATAGTACAACAATTTGAATAAAGAAAGGTGAATGAATCCCTCATGAGTCATGTGTTTCTACTCTGTACTCTGACCATTTGTGTGCATCCACACCACATATTACAGTATGCTGTTACTGACCCACATACAGTAGGACGGGCTGTTACTGACCCACATACAGTAGGAAGGGCTGTTACTGACACATACAGTAGGCAGGGCTTTTACTGACACACATACAGTAGGAGGGGCTGTTACTGACACACATACAGTAGGAGAAGCTGTTACTGACCCACATACAGTAGGAAGGGCTGTTACTGACCCACATACAGTAGGAAGGGCTGTTACTGACACACATACAGTAGGAGGGGCTGTTACTGACCCACATACAGTAGGAGGGGCTGTTACTGACCCACATACAGTAGGAGGGGCTGTTACTGACCCACATACAGTAGGAAGGTCTGTTACTGACCCACATACAGTAGGAGGGGCTGTTACTGACCCACATACAGTAGAAAGGGCTGTATGTGGGTCAGTAGGAAGGGCTGTTACTGACCCACATACAGTAGGAAGGTCTGTTACTGACCCACATACAGTAGGAGGGGCTGTTACTGACCCACATACAGTAGGAGGGGCTGTTACTGACCCACATACAGTAGGAAGGGCTGTATGTGGGTCAGTAGGAAGGGCTGTTACTGACCCACATACAGTAGGAAGGTCTGTTACTGACCCACATACAGTAGGAGGGGCTGTTACTGACCCACATACAGTAGGAGGGGCTGTTACTGACCCACATACAGTAGGAAGGTCTGTTACTGACCCACATACAGTAGGAGGGGCTGTTACTGACCCACATACAGTAGGAGGGGCTGTTACTGACCCACATACAGTAGAAAGGGCTGTATGTGGGTCAGTAGGAAGGGCTGTTACTGACCCACATACAGTAGGAAGGTCTGTTACTGACCCACATACAGTAGGAGGGGCTGTTACTGACCCACATACAGTAGGAGGGGCTGTTACTGACCCACATACAGTAGGAAGGGCTGTATGTGGGTCAGTAGGAAGGGCTGTTACTGACCCACATACAGTAGGAAGGTCTGTTACTGACCCACATACAGTAGGAGGGGCTGTTACTGACCCACATACAGTAGGAGGGGCTGTTACTGACCCACATACAGTATGAAGGTCTGTTACTGACCCACATACAGTAGGAGGGGCTGTTACTGACCCACATACAGTAGGAGGGGCTGTTACTGACCCACATACAGTAGGAGGGGCTGTTACTGACCCACATACAGTAGGAGGGGCTGTTACTGACCCACATACAGTAGGAGGGGCTGTTACTGACCCACATGGGGCCATATACAGCATTCCTCACTAATATTCCTTGAATTCATATTGGACCTTGTAGTCATGGCAGGTAATATTCCCTGGATCAGTCATACCCTGGATCAGTCATACCCTGAATCTGTCATATTCTGGATCAGTCATATCCTGGATCAGTCATACCCTGGATCAGTCATATCAAGGATCAGTCATATCCAGGATCAGTCATACCCTGGATCAGTCATATCCAGGATCAGTCATACCCTGGATCTGGGTTTGTCCTGTGGAATAAATATTGTAGATCTAAACGTTTTTTTCTCATAATCCTGGACTATCAGACTAGCATCTTATTATGTTTGCAATCTCAACAAATAATCTGCTCAGACGGCAACCAAACATTATCAAAATCTAGGCTATACATTCTCAGACAACCCAAAAATGCCCTTCCAGACTCCCTCCACCTCCCCAAGGGCGTCGAAGTTAACCACCTAACCGAGGATCTAAACTAACCTAACCACTTTGATGTCCTAACCCTGACCACTTTGATGTCCTAACCACTTTGATGTCCTAACCCTAACCACTTTGATGTCCTAACCCTAACCACTTTGATGTCCTAACCCTAACCACTTTGATGTCCTAACCCTAACCACTTTGATGTCCTAACCCTAACCACTTTGATGTCCTAACCCTAACCACTTTGATGTCCTAACCCTAACCACTTTGATGTCCTAACCCTAACCACTTTGATGCCCTAACCCTGACTACTTTGATGCCCTGACCCTGACCACTTTGACCTAACTCTAACACAGAGGTTGGAACCAAAAATCTCAAATTTGGACTCATTAGACCAAAGCACACATTTCCACCGGTCTAATGTCCATTGATCGTGTTTCTTGGTCCAAGTAAGTCTCTTCTTCTTATTGGTGTCCTTTAGGAATTCGACCATGAAGGCCTGATTCACACAGTCTCCTCTGAACAGTTTATGTTGAGATGTCTGTTACTTGAACTCTGTGAAGCATTTATTTGGGCTACAACTTCTGATGCTGGTAACTCTAATGAAGTTATCCTCTGCAGCAGAGGTAACTCTGGGTCTTCCTTTCCTGTGGCGGTCCTCCTGAGAGCCAGTTAACTCTAATGAACTTATCCTCTGCAGCAGAGGTAACTCTGGGTCTTCCTTTCCTGTGGCGGTCCTCATGAGAGCCAGTTTCATCATAGCAGAAGTAACTCTGGGTCTTCCTTTCCTGTGGCGGTCCTCATGAGAGCCAGTTTCATCATAGCAGAAGTAACTCTGGGTCTTCCTTTCCTGTGGCGGTCCTCATGAGAGCCAGTTTCATCATAGCAGAAGTAACTCTGGGTCTTCCTTTCCTGTGGCGGTCCTCATGAGAGCCAGTTTCATCATAGCAGAAGTAACTCTGGGTCTTCCTTTCCTGTGGCGGTCCTCATGAGAGCCAGTTTCATCATAGCAGAAGTAACTCTGGGTCTTCCTTTCCTGTGGCGGTCCTCATGAGAGCCAGTTTCATCATAGCAGAAGTAACTCTGGGTCTTCCTTTCCTGTGGCGGTCCTCATGAGAGCCAGTTTCATCATAGCAGAAGTAACTCTGGGTCTTCCTTTCCAGTGGCGGTCCTCATGAGAGCCAGTTTCATCATAGCGCTTAATGGTTTTTGCATCTGCACTTGAAGAATCTTTCAAAGTTCTTGAATTGTTCCGTATTGCCTGACCTAAATGTCTTAAAGTATTGATGGACTTTGGTTTCTCTTTGCTTATTTGAGCTGTTCTTGCAATAATATGGACTTGGTATTTTACCAAATAGGGCTATCTTCTGTATACCACCTCTACCTTGTCACAACACAACTGATTGGCTCAAACGCATTAAGAAGGAAAGAAGTTCCACAAATGAACTTTTAAGAAGGTTTACAGTTTTTGAACATCTACATCTACTGTAATCTCTAATATACTACTGTCTGACACATACTACTGTCATCTCTAATATACTATCTGTCACATTCTACTGTAATCTCTAATATACTATCTGACACATTCTATAGTAATCTCTAATATACTATCTGTCTCATTCTACTGTAATCTCTAATATACTATCTGTCTCATTCTACTGTAATCTCTAATATACTATCTGTCTCATTCTACTGTAATCTCTAATATACTATTATATGTCACAATCTACTGTAATCTCTAATATACTATATGACACATTCTACTGTAATCTCTAATATACTATCTGTCTCATTCTACTGTAATTTCCAATATACTACCATCTGTCTCATTCTACTGTAATCTCTAATATACTATATGACACATTCTACTGTAATCTCTAATATACTATTTGTCTCATTCTACTGTAATCTCTAATATACTACTATCTGTCACATTCTACTGTAATCTCTAATATACTACTGTTTGACAAATTCTACTGTAATCTCTAATATACTGTCTCATTCTACTGTAATCTCTAATGTACTACTGTTTGACACATTCTACTGTAATCTCTAATATAATACTGTCTGACACATTCTACTGTAATCTCTAATATACTATATGACACAATCTACTGTAATCTCTAATATACTATCTGTCTCATTCTATTGTAATCTCTAATATACTACTATCTGTCACATTCTACTGTAATCTCTAATGTACTACTGTTTGACACATTCTACTGTAATCTCTAATATACTGTCTCATTCTACTGTAATCTCTAATATACTACTGTCTGACACATGTGCTCCCTCTCCGGCCTCTTTATCACCAGGATACTCGTTTGTGGCGTACACCTGTCACCATTGTTACGCACATTTAGGCATAATGACATTCACCTGGACTCCATCACCTCCTTGATTACCTGGCCTTTATATATCCTGTTTGGCCCTGTCCGAGGGTGTCCTCGGATGGGGCCACAGTGTCTCCTGACCCCTCCTGTCTCAGCCTCCAGTATTTATGCTGCAGTAGTTTATGTGTCGGGGGGCTAGGGTCAGTTTGTTATATCTGGAGTACTTCTCCTGTCCTATTCGGTGTCCTGTGTGAATGTAAGTGTGCGTTCTCTAATTCTCTCCTTCTCTCTTTCTCTCTCTCGGAGGACCTGAGCCCTAGGACCATGCCCCAGGACTACCTGACATGATGACTCCTTGCTGTCCCCAGTCCACCTGGCCGTGCTGCTGCTCCAGTTTCAACTGTTCTGCCTTATTATTATTCGACCATGCTGGTCATTTATGAACATTTGAACATCTTGGCCATGTTCTGTTATAATCTCCACCCGGCACAGCCAGAAGAGGACTGGCCACCCCACATAGCCTGGTTCCTCTCTAGGTTTCTTCCTAGGTTTTGGCCTTTCTAGGGAGTTTTTCCTAGCCATCGTGCTTCTACACCTGCATTGCTTGCTGTTTGGGGTTTTAGGCTGGGTTTCTGTACAGCACTTTGAGATATCAGCTGATGTATGAAGGGCTATATAAATCAATTTGATTTGATTTGATTTGATATCACTCCCTTTGGTTCCTTCCTCAGTCGTTGTTCCTGTTTCATGTCGGTGCGGCTGTTGGTTCTTGTTTTGTTAATTTATTAAATGTATTCACTCCCCGAACGTGCTTTCCGACTCGCAGCATTACAATAGTAGAGATCAATCAATCAAATGTATTTATAAAGCCCTTCTTACATCAGCTGATATCTCAAAGTGCTGTACAGAAACCCAGCCTAAAACCCCAAACAGCAAGCAATGCAGGTGTAGAAGCACGGTGGCTAGGAAAAACTCGAGGAAGAAACCTAGAGAGGAACCAGGCTATGAGGGGTGGCCAGTCCTCTTCTGGCTGTGCCGGGTGGAGATTATAACAGAACAAGGCCAAGATGTTCAAATGTTCATAGATGACCAGCAGGGTCAGATAATAATAATCACAGTAGTTGTAGAGGGTGCCTATACAAGTCCAGGTTAAACTATTCCTAATGTTCGAAACCCTCACCTCCCCTTCCTTTGTGTTTTTCCACCTGGATGATCATGTTGTGAAAACATGCTTATATTTATATTACTGTACCCTGAGAGATGAAGTGAATGAAATGAAACGGTGTGGAATGATTCGACGATGTATAACGCAGCAAAGTATTTTTGCAGAGTTGGAGATTGAAAGCACTTAGTCGGTTCCACTGTTTTCAAGTTTCCATCAACTTCTACATCAGGAGTTGAGAAACGCTCAGTAAGCAGTTTTAAAAAACACAAACATTTCAAAAAAGCACTCCTTGAAAGGCTGAAGCCAATGATTTGTGTTTTAAGCAACTTCGAAGGAGGCTACTTTTTTGTTGGTGAAGTCCAGATTTCCAAAACCAAGATTGATCATCAATTATAGGTGCCTCCACACTGCTTCACAATGTAGACAGATCCCTCAAATATTCATCTGGGTGTCCTCTCTGAGGTGGTCTCCCTTTGTCCTTGTTGTGGACACATTTCAAAAACTACTATGTTAGACTGAAGATAATTGCTTTTTTAATGACTTGTGTTTTAATGACTTGTGTTTTAGGCCTGTTGTGAATGAACTTTGAGGCTACTTTTTTGGGGGAATTTATCTAAAATTGGAGACTTCCAAAGTAAGAGTGATCAAACATGCAGTCTAGAGACATCCCCATTGTAAGTCTCCATGCTGTTTCACTGTACAAAATCCTCACAAAAAGTTCCCCCTGTTCTTCTTGTGGGAAGCAGTGAGCAACATTGTCTTAATGTTGTCTTAATGTTGTCTTAATGTTGTAGCAACATTGTCTTAATGTTGAGGCATCCAACAGAAGACCTGACATGCTTCTTCCCTGACTGGCCATCTTTACACCAGACCTGACATGCTTCCTCCCTGACTGGCCATCTTTACACCAGACCTGACATGCTTCCTCCCTGACAGGCCATCTTTACACCAGACCTGACATGCTTCCTCCCTGACAGGCCATCTTTACACCAGACCTGACATGCTTCCTCCCTGACAGGCCATCTTTACACCAGACCTAACATGCTTCCTCCCTGACAGGCCATCTTTACACCAGACCTGACATGCTTCCTCCCTGACTGGCCATCTTTACACCAGACCTGACATGCTTAATCCCTGACTGGCCATCTTTACACCAGACCTGACATGCTTCCTCCCTGACAGGCCATCTTTACACCAGACCTGACATGCTTCCTCCCTGACAGGCCATCTTTACACCAGACCTGACATGCTTCCTCCCTGACTGGCCATCTTTACACCAGACCTGACATGCTGCCTCCCAGACTGGCCATCTTTACACCAGACCTGACATGCTCCCTCCCTGACTGGCCATCTTTACACCAGACTTTACATGCTTCCTCCCTGACAGGCCATCTTTACACCAGACCTGACATGCTTCCGCCCTGACTGGCCATCTTTACACCAGACCTGACATGCTTCCTCCCTGACTGGCCATCTTTACACCAGACCTGACATGCTTCCTCCCAGACTGGCCATCTTTACACCAGACCTGACATGCTTCCTCCCTGACTGGCCATCTTTACACCAGACCTGACATGCTTAATCCCTGACTGGCCATCTTTACACCAGACCTGACATGCTTCCTCCCTGACAGGCCATCTTTACACCAGACCTGACATGCTTCCTCCCTGACAGGCCATCTTTACACCAGACCTGACATGCTTCCTCCCTGACTGGCCATCTTTACACCAGACCTGACATGCGTCCTCCCAGACTGGCCATCTTTACACCAGACCTGACATGCTCCCTCCCTGACTGGCCATCTTTACACCAGACTTGACATGCTTCCTCCCTGACAGGCCATCTTTACACCAGACCTGACATGCTTCCTCCCTGACTGGCCATCTTTACACCAGACCTGACATGCTTCCTCCCTGACTGGCCATCTTTACACCAGACCTGACATGCTTCCTCCCAGACTGGCCATCTTTACACCAGACCTGACATGCTCCCTCCCTGACTGGCCATCTTTACACCAGAATTGACATGCTCCCTCCCTGACAGGCCATCTTTACACCAGACCTGACATGCTTCCTCCCTGACAGGCCATCTTTACACCAGACCTGACATGCTTCCTCCCTGACTGGCCATCTTTACACCAGACCTGACATGCTTCCTCCCAGACTGGCCATCTTTACACCAGACCTGACATGCTTCCTCCCTGACTGGCCATCTTTACACCAGACCTGACATGCTTCCTCCCAGACTGGCCATCTTTACACCAGACCTGACATGCTCCCTCCCTGACTGGCCATCTTTACACCAGACTTGACATGCTCCCTCCCTGACAGGCCATCTTTACACCAGACCTGACATGCTTCCTCCCTGACTGGCCATCTTTACACCAGACCTGACATGCTTCCTCCCAGACAGGCCATCTTTACACCAGACTTGACATGCTTCCTCCCAGACAGGCCATCTTTACACCAGACCTGACATGCTTCCTCCCTGACTGGCCATCTTTACACCAGACCTGACATGCTTCCTCCCTGACTGGCCATCTTTACACCAGACCTGACATGCTTCCTCCCTGACTGGCCATCTTTACACCAGACCTGACATGCTTCCTCCCAGACTGGCCATCTTTACACCAGACCTGACATGCTCCCTCCCTGACTGGCCATCTTTACACCAGACTTGACATGCTCCCTCCCTGACAGGCCATCTTTACACCAGACCTGACATGCTTCCTCCCTGACTGGCCATCTTTACACCAGACCTGACATGCTGCCTCCCAGACTGGCCATCTTTACACCAGATCTGACATGCTTCCTCCCAGACTGGCCATCTTTACACCAGACCTGACATGCTTCCTCCCTGACTGGCCATCTTTACACCAGACCTGACATGCTTCCTCCCAGACTGGCCATCTTTACACCAGACCTGACATGCTCCCTCCCTGACTGGCCATCTTTACACCAGACCTGACATGCTTCCTCCCAGACTGGCCATCTTTACACCAGACCTGACATGCCTCCTCCCTGACTGGCCATCTTTACACCAGACCTGACATGCTTCCTCCCAGACTGGCCATCTTTACACCAGATCTGACATGCTTCCTCCCAGACTGGCCATCTTTACACCAGACCTGACATGCTTCCTCCCTGACAGGCCATCTTTACACCAGACCTGACATGCTCCCTCCCAGACTGGCCATCTTTACACCAGACCTGACATGCTTCCTCCCTGACTGGCCATCTTTACACCAGACTTGACATGCTCCCTCCCTGACAGGCCATCTTTACACCAGACCTGACATGCTCCCTCCCTGACTGGCCATCTTTACACCAGACCTGACATGCTTCCTCCCAGACTGGCCATCTTTACACCAGACCTGACATGCTTCCTCCCAGACTGGCCATCTTTACACCAGACCTGACATGCTCCCTCCCTGACTGGCCATCTTTACACCAGACTTGACATGCTCCCTCCATGACAGGCCATCTTTACACCAGACCTGACATGCTTCCTCCCAGACTGGCCATCTTTACACCAGACCTGACATGCTTCCTCCCTGACTGGCCATCTTTACACCAGACCTGACATGCTTCCTCCCAGACTGGCCATCTTTACACCAGACCTGACATGCTTCCTCCCAGACTGGCCATCTTTACACCAGACCTGACATGCTCCCTCCCTGACTGGCCATCTTTACACCAGACTTGACATGCCTCTGTATTTGTATTGTTCAAATATAATAATTAAGTGTTACTACAGTGTTTCCTAGCATGGCATGAACCATACTTTCCCATGATTCCATTCTCTGATCCCAACATTCCCATGAGCCTCTGTGTTCCAGTAAGTGGTGACGCTGAGGAACCTGTGGTCGCTGGGTTACCAGGTGATTGTCTCCTGTGAGCACAGCATGGTCAGCCTCTATAGCGACCTTTGGGCCAACAAGTGTAAAGCCGAGGATCTGATCCAAGAGTTCGAACACAGGAAAAACATGGCCGCACAGGTAACCTGCAGATGGTTACATATTGCTATGAAATATTGTGCAGAGTAAGGATTATCTAACACTGCCAATCATGGGGCAGCTGGTAGCCTAGTGGTTAGAGCATTGGACTAGTAACCGAAAGGTTGCAAGATCAAATCCCCGAGCTGACGAGGTAAAAATCTGTGCCCCTGAACAAGGCAGTTAACCCACCGTTCCTAGGCCGTCATTGTAAATAAGAATTTCTTCCTAACTTTCTTGCCCAGTTAAATAAAGGTTAAAATAGAAGTGCTGCTGTGCACTTATAAGGGCCGATAATGTACGCACTTCTCAGTATAATGTATTCACTTCTCAGTATAATGTACGCACAATAATGTACGCACTTCTCAGTATAATGTACGCACTTCTCAGTATAATGTACGCACAATAATGTACGCACTTCTCAGTATAATGTACGCACTTCTCAGTATAATGTACGCACTTCTCAGTATAATGTACGCACAATAATGTACGCACTTCTCAGTATAATGTACGCACTTCTCAGTATAATGTACGCACTTCTCAGTATAATGTATGCACTTCTCAGTATAATGTACGCACTTCTCAGTATAATGTACGCACTTCTCAGTATAATGTACGCACTTCTCAGTATAATGTACGCACTTCTCAGTATAATGTATGCACTTCTCAGTATAATGTACGCACTTCTCAGTATAATGTACGGACTTATCAGTATAAGGGACGCACTTCTCAGTATAATGTACGCACTTCTCAGTATAATGTACGCACTTCTCAGTATAATGTATGCACTTCTCAGTATAATGTACGCACTTCTCAGTATAATGTACGCACTTCTCAGTATAATGTACGCACTTCTCAGTATAATGTACGCACTTCTCAGTATAATGTACGCACTTCTCAGTATAATGTACGCACTTCTCAGTATAATGTACGCACTTCTCAGTATAATGTACGCACTTCTCAGTATAATGTACGCACTTCTCAGTATAATGTATGCACTTCTCAGTATAATTGTCACACCCTGGTCAAAGTATTTTGTGTTTATCTTTATTTATTTGGTCAGGCCAGGGTGTGGCATGGGTTTTTGTATGTGGTGTGTATTTATGGGGATTGTAGCTAGTGGGGTGTTCTAGCTAAGTCTATGGCTGTCTGAAGTGGTTCTCAATCAGAGGCAGGTGTTTATCGTTGTCTCTGATTGGGAACCATATTTAGGCAGCCATATTCTTTGAGTTTGTCGTGGGTGATTGTCCTTAGTGTCCTGATGTCATTGTTCTGTGTTAGGTTACACAAGTATAGGCTGTTTCGGTTTTCGTTAAGTTTATTGTTTTGATAGTGTTTGTGTTTAGTGTGTTACTTCATTAAACATGGATTGCAATAGACACGCCGCATTTTGGTCCGACTCTCCTTCTCACCAATAAAACCGTTACAGAATCACCCACCACCAACGGACCAAGCAGCGTGTCAACAGGCAGGAGCAGCGCGAGGAGAAGCGCAATAAGGATTTCTGGACATGGGAGGAAATCCTCGACGGGAGAGGACCCTGGGCTAAACCAGGGGAGTGTAGCCGCACTAAGGTGCAGCGGGAGAAGAAACAACAGGAACAGCCCAAGGAGGAGTACAGTATGGAGTATACTACTTGGGAGGAGATCGACAGGTGGGCGGCCGACCCAGGGAGAGTGCCGGAGCCCGCCTGGGATTCGCTGGAGCAGTGCGAGGAAGGTTACCGTAGAATGGAGGCGGTGAAAGCAGAGAGGCGCTGGTATGAGAAGGCAGCTCGGCGACGCGGATGGAAGCTTGAGAGGCAGCCCCAAAAATTTCTTGGGGGGGGGCTAACAGGGAGTATGGCTATGCCAGGTAGGAGACCTGGGCAGACTCCCTGTGCTTACCGGGGGGCTAGAGAGACCGGACAGGCACCGTGTTATGCAGTGGTGCGCACGGTGTCTCCAGTGCGGGTGCATAGCCCGGTGCGGTATATTCCAGCTCCGCGTGTCTGCCGGGCTAGATTGAGCGTCGAGCCTAATGCCATGAAGCCGGCTCTACGCAGCTGGTCCCCAGTGCGTCTCCTTGGGCCGGTTTACATGGCACCAGCCTTGCGCTCGGTGTCTCCGGTTCGCCTGCATAGTCCAGTGCGGGCTATTCCACCTCGCTGCACTGGCAGGGCGACCGTGAGCATTCAACCAGGTAAGGTTGGGCAGGCTCGGTGCTCAAGAGCTCCAGTGCGCCTGCACGGTCCGGTTTTTCCAGTACCACCTCCACACCCCAGCCCTCCGGTAGCAGCTCCCCGCACCAGGCTTCCTGTGCGTGTCCTCGGCCCAGTACCACCAGTGCCAGCACCACGCATCAGGCCTACAGTGCGCCTCGCCTGTCCAGCGCTGTCGGAGCCCTCCTCCTCTCCAGCGCTGTCGGAGTCTCCCGCCTGTTCAGAGCTGCCAGTTAGCATAGAGCTGCCAGTTAGCATAGAGCTGCCAGTTAGCATAGAGCTGCCAGTTAGCATAGAGCTGCCAGTTAGCATAGAGCTGCCAGTTAGCAAGGAGCTGCCAGTCTGCAAGGAGCTGCCAGTCTGCATGGAGCTGCCAGTCTGCATGGAGCTGCCAGTCTGCATGGAGCTGCCAGTCTGCAAGGAGCCGCCAGAGCTGCCTGTCTGCAGGATGCCGCCAGAGCTGCCAGTCTGCAAGGAGCCGCCAGAGCTGCCAGTCTGCAAGGAGCCGCCAGAGCTGCCAGTCTGCAAGGAGCCGCCAGAGCTGCCAGTCTGCAAGGAGCCGCCAGAGCTGCCAGTTAGCATGGAGCAGCCAGGGCCGCCAGTCAGCATGGAGCAGCCAGGGCCGTCAGTCAGCATGGAGCAGCCAGGGCCGCCAGTCAGCATGGAGCAGCCAGGGCCGCCAGTCAGCATGGAGCAGCCAGGGCCGCCAGTCAGCATGGAGCAGCCAGTCAGCATGGAGCAGCCAGAGCAGCCAGTCAGCATGGAGCAGCCAGAGCTGCCAGTCAGCATGGAGCAGCCAGTCAGCATGGAGCAGCCAGGGCTACCAGTCATCATGGAGCAGCCAGTCAGCATGGAGCAGCCAGTCAGCATGGAGCAGCCAGAGCTGCCAGTCAGCATGGAGCAGCCAGTCAGCATGGAGCAGCCAGAGCTGCCAGTCAGCATGGAGCAGCCAGAGCTGCCAGTCAGCATGGAGCAGCCAGAGCTGCCAGTCAGCATGGAGCAGCCAGAGCTGTCAGTCAGCATGGAGCAGCCAGTCAGCATGGAGCAGCCAGGGCCGCCAGTCAGCATGGAGCAGCCAGAGCAGCCAGGGCCGCCAGTCAGCATGGAGCAGCCAGAGCAGCCAGAGCTGTCAGTCAGCATGGAGCAGCCAGAGCAGCCAGGGCCGCCAGTCAGCATGGAGCAGCCAGAGCTGCCAGTCAGCATGGAGCAGCCAGAGCAGTCTGCCAGCATGGAGCAGCCAGAGCTGTCAGTCAGCATGGAGCAGCCAGAGCAGCCAGTCTGTGTCGACCAGTCTCTTCCAGATCTGCCAGTCGTCCAGACTCTTCCAGATCTGCCAGTCGTCCAGACTCTTCCAGATCTGCCAGTCGTCCAGACTCTTCCAGATCTGCCAGTCGTCCAGACTCTTCCAGATCTGCCAGTCGACCAGACTCTTCCAGATCTGCCAGTCGACCAGACTCTTCCAGATCTGCCCGTCGTCCAGACTCTTCCAGATCTGCCCGTCGTCCAGACTCTTCCAGATCTGCCCGTCGTCCAGACTCTTCCAGATCTGCCAGTCGACCAGACACTTCCAGATCTGCCAGTCGACCAGACTCTTCCAGATCTGCCAGTCGACCAGACTCTTCCAGATCTGCCAGTCGACCAGACTCTTCCAGATCTGCCAGTCGTCCAGACTCTTCCAGATCTGCCAGTCGTCCAGACTCTCTCAGATCTGCCAGTCGTCCAGATTCTCCCAGATCTGCCAGTCGACCAGATTCTCCCAGATCCGCCAGTCGACCAGATTCTCCCAGATCCGCCAGTCGACCAGATTCTCCCAGATCCGCCAGTCGACCAGATTCTCCCAGATCCGCCAGTCGACCAGATTCTCCCAGATCCGCCAGTCGACCAGATTCTCCCAGATCCGCCAGTCGACCAGATTCTCCCAGATCCGCCAGTCGACCAGATTCTCCCAGATCCGCCAGTCGACCAGATTCTTCCAGATCTGCTAGTCGACCAGGATCTGCTGAAACCGCCAGCCAGCCAGGTTCTGGTAGTTTCTACTACCTGCCTGGGCTTCCTCTCACTCCTGAGCTTCCTCTCACTCCTGAGCTTCCTCTCACTCCTGAGCTTCCTCTCACTCCTGAGCTTCCCCTCAGTCCCGAGCTGCCTCAGTCCCGAGCTGCCCCTCAGTCCCGATCTGCTCCTCAGTCCAGTGGGGTTCTGGGTGAGGACTACTAGGCCATGGTCGGCGGCGAGGGTGGACTATCCAGGGACGCGAGGAGAAGGGACTAAGACATTGATTGAGTGGGGTCCACGTCCCGCGCCGGAGCCGCCACCATGGACAGACGCCCACCCGGACCCTCCCTATTGTTTTGAGGTGCGTTCGGGAGTCCGCACCTTAGGGGGGGGGTTCTGTCACACCCTGGTCAAAGTATTTTGTGTTTATCTTTATTTATTTGGTCAGGCCAGGGTGTGGCATGGGTTTTTGTATGTGGTGTGTATTTATGGGGATTGTAGCTAGTGGGGTGTTCTAGCTAAGTCTATGGCTGTCTGAAGTGGTTCTCAATCAGAGGCAGGTGTTTATCGTTGTCTCTGATTGGGAACCATATTTAGGCAGCCATATTCTTTGAGTTTGTCGTGGGTGATTGTCCTTAGTGTCCTGATGTCATTGTTCTGTGTTAGGTTACACAAGTATAGGCTGTTTCGGTTTTCGTTAAGTTTATTGTTTTGATAGTGTTTGTGTTTAGTGTGTTACTTCATTAAACATGGATTGCAATAGACACGCCGCATTTTGGTCCGACTCTCCTTCTCACCAAGAAAACCGTTACAATAATGTACGCACTTCTCAGTATAATGTACGCACTTCTCAGTATAATGTACGCACTTCTCAGTATAATGTATTCAGTTGCTTTGATGATCGGATGTTGTTGTTGTGTGTATGTTCTGTCATTTGTTTTATTTATTATACAAAGTATTATATACAACAATGTGACTTGTGCCTTCACTTTCCACATTTTGTGTTACAGCCTGAATTGAATATGAATTAAATTCTGATTTGGTGTCACTGGCCTACACACGATATACACACCTCATATTGTCAAAGTGGAATTATGTTTTTATAAATGTTAACTAAAGAATTAAAAATGAAATGCTGAAATGTCTTGAGTCAATAAGTATTCAACCCCTTTGTTATGTCAAGCCTAAATAAGTTCAGGAGTAAATATTAGCTTAACAAGTCACATAATAAGTTGCATGGACTCACTCTGTGTGCATTACTAGTAGTTAACATGATTTTTGAATGACTACCTCATCTCTGTACCCTACACATACAATTATCTGTAAAGTCCCTCATCTCTCTACCCTACACATACAATTATCTGTAAAGTCCCTCAGTCCAGCAGTGCGTTTCAAACACAGATTCAACCACAAAGACCAGGAATGTTTTCAACCACGAAGACCAGGGAGGTTTTCAATCACAAAAACCAGGGAGGTTTTCAATCACAAAGACCAGGGAGGTTTTCAACCTCAAAGACCAGGGAGGTTTTCCAATGCCTCTCAAAGAAGGGAACCTACTTCTAAAAACACGTTTTCACTTTGTCATTGGATGAGAATTTTTTTATTTCAGGCTGTAAAACAACAAAATGTGTAATAAGTCCAGGGGTCTGAATACATCCTGAAGGCCCTGTCTGTGTAGTGTCACTGTCAACACTGCCAGCTTCAACACCAGTGGTGTAGTGGTGGCCATACGCAGGCCCCTATTTCTCTACAGATAGACTATAGAGCAGGGTATTCAACTCTGACCACTACAAGGTCATGAGACTGAGGGTTTTCTGTTCCATCTGAAAATGAATTACACCCACCTGGTGTCCCAGGTCTAAATCAGGCCCTGATTAGAGTGGAATCACCCACCTGGTGTCCCAGGTCTAAATCAGGCCCTGATTAGAGGGGAATCACCCACCTGGTGTCCCAGGTCTAAATCAGTCCCTGATTAGAGGGGAATCACACACCTGGTGTCCCAGGTCTAAATCAGTCCCTGATTAGAGGGGAACAATGGAAAAATGCAGTGGGTCGGGCTTCACGGTCCTCGGGTGGGTTTGAGGGCTATAGAGTGTACTCACCTATACTAATTACCATGGAGAATAATTGAACATTTGAATGATCCATCTTAATTCCCTTCATCTCTGTCATTATTAGGTGGAGGGAAGGACCAGATATAGCTAGCTAGCTACACCATATAGACAATTGCTGCTAATTAGTTCACACTCACTTGATGGCAGAGAGAGGGGGATGGTCAAAACTTGGTATGTCAAGCAGTGTTAGCTGGGGCTGAACGATCCTTGGACAGTGTACAGACAGACAGACAGACAGAAAGACAGACAGACAGACAGACAGACAGACAGAGAGAGAGAGAGAGAGAGACATATACACACCAGTTTGATATGATAGCTAGCTAGCTTTTGCCTTTAGCTCAATGCTTGGTGGCTTTCAATATAAGTCCCTGTCTTGTCTGTCATTAGTGACAGACAGACAGACAGACAGACAGACAGACAGACAGAGAGAGAGAGACATATACACACCAGTTTGATATGATAGCTAGCTAGCTTTTGCCTTTAGCTCAATGCTTGGTGGCTTTCAATATAAGTCCCTGTCTTGTCTGTCATTAGTGCCACCAAGCATTGAAGCAAGGCAGCTAACTAGCTAGTTAGCTAACTAACTAATGTTACTTGTTGGGGGCCCTTATTATAACTAACCTGGCGAAAGCTACTTGGCTGGAGCGATAGTCAGTGAACGTATCCAGTTGTTTTACTTGTTAAACCGCTACGAACACGTAACCTGTTGCTCCTCCTCTCCCCACCCACACGTCTCTGTTTATTCATTCAATCTTGTGGACGGCATTAGAAAAATGTATTAATGTAGTCAAAATTATTATCTGTCTTCGTTATTTAATTTTGGATATTGATTGAACGAACGATACACAGATAGCCTAGGTTCTATTTCCACTGGTTAATATTTTCTCATGGCCACAGGTCTGTTATAATACAGGCAACAGGTATGTTATAATACAGGCAACAGGTCTGTTATAATACAGGTAACAGGTCTGTTATAATACGGGCAACAGGTCTGTTATAATACGGGCAACAGGTCTGTTATAATACGGGCAACAGGTCTGTTATAATACGGGCAACAGGTCTGTTATAATACAGGCAACAGGTCTGTTATAATAACAGGTCTGTTATAATATGGGCAACAGGTCTGTTATAATACAGGCAACAGGTCTGTTATAATACAGGCAACAGGTCTGTTATAATACAGGCAACAGGTCTGTTATAATAACAGGTCTGTTATAATACGGGCAACAAATCTGTTATAATACGGGCAACAGGTCTGTTATAATACATGCAACAGGTCTGTTATAATAACAGGTCTGTTATAATACGGGCAACAGGTCTGTTATAATACAGGCAACAGGTCTGTTATAATACGGGCAACAGGTCTGTTATAATACGGGCAACAGGTCTGTTATAATAACAGGTCTGTTATAATACGGGCAACGGGTCTGTTATAATACGGGCAACAGGTCTGTTATAATACGGGCAACAGGTCTGTTATAATACGGGCAACAGGTCTGTTATAATAACAGGTCTGTTATAATACGGGCAACAGGTCTGTTATAATACAGGCAACAGGTCTGTTATAATACGGGCAACAGGTCTGTTATAATACGGGCAACAGGTCTGTTATAATACGGGCAACAGGTCTGTTATAATAACAGGTCTGTTATAATACAGGCAACAGGTCTGTTTTAATACGGGCAACAACTAACATTTTGATGAATGAACACTGCATTATCTCACCTAACAAATATGGGAGCCTGTCAAAATTTAATTTGTTTTCTAATTATTTGTGTGTCCTTGCATCTGAGGGAAATATGTGTGTCTCTCATATGGTCATACATTTGGCAGGAGGTTAGGAAGTGCAGCTCAGTTTCCACCTCATTTTGTGGGCAGTGTACAGTGCAATAAAAAAAACTGTTTAGGGCTAAATCGAATTTTAGTTTACTTTGAGATTTTGTGATGTCTACCCACTAGGGAATATCATTTTATTTTTGTTTGGTGATAATTCGTGCCAGATTGTCCGAGTGCAGTCCTGAGACTTTGTTGGGTTGGTCATTAGACAACTGAGCCTCAGAACAAGCTGGCTGAGGGGACTCTTCTCTATGGTCACCTCTTGGTATCTGAAGTTTTTGTTTTTGGTAGGAGTGGAGACTGCTTGTGTAGTAACCTGGTATATATTGCGAAAGTATTCGGCCCCCTTGAACTTTGTGACCTTTTGCCACATTTCAGGCTTCAAACATAAAGATATAAAACTGTATTTTTTTGTGAAGAATCAACAACAAGTGGGACACAATCATGAAGTGGAACGACATTTATTGGATATTTCAAACTTTTTTAACAAATCAAAAACTGAAAAATTGGGCGTGCAAAATTATTCAGCCCCTTTACTTTCAGTGCAGCAAACTCTCTCCAGAAGTTCAGTGAGGATCTCTGAATGATCCAATGTTGACCTAAATGACTAATGATGATAAATACAATCCACCTGTGTGTAATCAAGTCTCCGTATAAATGCACCTGCACTGTGATAGTCTCAGAGGTCCGTTAAAAGCGCAGAGAGCATCATGAAGAACAAGGAACACACCAGGCAGGTCCGAGATACTGTTGTGAAGAAGTTTAAAGCCGGATTTGGATACAAAAAGATTTCCCAAGCTTTAAACATCCCAAGGAGCACTGTGCAAGCGATAATATTGAAATGGAAGGAGTATCAGACCACTGCAAATCTACCAAGACCTGGCCGTCCCTCTAAACTTTCAGCTCATACAAGGAGAAGACTGATCAGAGATGCAGCCAAGAGGCCCATGATCACTCTGGATGAACTGCAGAGATCTACAGCTGAGGTGGGAGACTCTGTCCATAGGACAACAACCACTCGTATATTGCACAAATCTGGCCTTTATGGAAGAGTGGCAAGAAGAAAGCCATTTCTTAAAGATATCCATAAAAAGTGTTGTTTAAAGTTTGCCACAAGTCACCTGGGAGACACACCAAACATGTGGAAGAAGGTGCTCTGGTCAGATGAAACCAAAATTGAACTTTTTGGCAACAATGCAGAACGTTATGTTTGGCGTAAAAGCAACACAGCTGAACACACCATCCCCACTGTCAAACATGGTGGTGGCAGCATCATGGTTTGGGCCTGCTTTTCTTCAGCAGGGACAGGGAAGATGGTTAAAATTGATGGTAAGATGGATGGAGACAAATACAGGACCATTCTGGAAGAAAACCTGATGGAGTCTGCAAAAGACCTGAGACTGGGACGGAGATTTGTCTTCCAACAAGACAATGATCCAAAACATAAAGCAAAATCTACAATGGAATGGTTCAAAAATAAACATATCCAGGTGTTAGAATGGCCAAGTCAAAGTCCAGACCTGAATCCAATCGAGAATCTGTGGAAAGAACTGAAAACTGCTGTTCACAAATGCTCCCCATCCAACCTCACTGAGCTCGAGCTGTTTTGCAAGGAGGAATGGGAAAAAATGTCAGTCTCTCGATGTGCAAAACTGATAGAGACATACCCCAAGCGACTTACAGCTGTAATCGCAGCAAAAGGTGGCGCAACAAAGTATTAACTTAAGGGGGCTGAATAATTTTGCACGCCCAATGTTTCAGTTTTTGATTTGTTAAAAAAGTTTGAAATATCCAATAAATGTCGTTCCACTTCATGATTGTGTCCCACTTGTTGTTGATTCTTCACAAAAAAATATAGTTTTATATCTTTATGTTTGAAGCCTGAAATGTGGCAAAAGGTCGCAAAGTTCAAGGGGGCCGAATACTTTCGCAAGGCACTGTATATCTGTTTACCAATAGATGGCAGTATTGACTCAAGACGGGGGTTTGCTTCCCACTATCCGTAGCCATTCCCTATGTCTGCCTATATAACCATGATTAGGAAAGCTTCAGGTAGCTTAAGCCAGGTGCATAAGAGAATCTAATTCTAAGTTACAATAATACTAAACCGTACTGACGTCTCATAAGTCATCAATCTAAGAAGCCTCTAAAGGATACCATAGCTTGTTTTTAAGTAGTTATAGAATTTGATGACTCATTTTTGGATATGAATTTGCAATGATGGATATTGGCCTGCGTGCGTTATTCTTTATTTTAGTGAAGAGGCGACTCCGGGATACTGGCCTTCTAGGCAGACTTGCATAGAAAAATCCATATCTCAGACTGGCCAGTAAAAAGAAAAGATGAAGATGGGCAAAAGAACACAGACACTGGACAGAGCAAGTCTGCCTAGAATGCCAGCATCCCGGAATCGCCTCTTCACTTTTGACGTTGAGACTGGTGTTTTGCAGGTACTATTTAATGAAGCTGCCAGTTGAGGACTTGTAAGGCGTCTGTTTCTCAAACTAGACACTCTAATGTACTTGTCCTCTTGCTCAGTTGTGCACCGGGGCCTCCCACTCCTCTTTCTATTCTGGTTAGAGACAGTTTGCACTGTTCTGTGAAGGGAGTAGTACACAGCGTTGTACGAGATCTTCAGTTTCTTGGCAATTTCTCATATGGAATAGCCTTCATTTCTCAGAACAAGAATAGACTGACAAGTTTCAGAAGAAAATGCTTTGTTTCTGACCATTTTGAGCCTGTAATCGAACCCACAAATGCTGATGCTCCAGATACTCAACTAGTCTAAAGGCCAGTTTTATTGCTTCTTTAATCAGAACAACAGTTTTCAGCTGTGCTAACATAATTGCAAAAGGGTTTTCTAATGATCAATTAGCCTTTTAAAATGATAAACTTTGATTAGCTAACACAACGTGCCATTGGAACATGGATTGGGTCATTGTCCTGTTGAAAAACAAACGATGGTCCCACTAAACCCAAACCAGGTGGAACGGCATATCGGCATATCAGAGTCAAATGAAGCCCTTTATCTACTGACCCGGAGTCAGATAAGGCCCTTTATCTACTGACCCAGAGTCAGGTGAGGCCCTTTATCTATTGACCCAGAGTCAGATGAAGCCCTTTATCTACTGACTCAGAGTCAGATGAGGCCCTTTATCTACTGACCCAGAGTCAGACGAGGTCCTTTATCTACTGACCCAGAGTCAGATGAACTCCTTTATCTACGGACCCAGAGTCAGATGAGGTCCTTTATCTACTGACCCAGAGTCAGATGAACTACTTTATCTACTGACCCAGAGTCAGATGAAGCCCTTTATCTACTGACCCAGAGTCAGATGAACTACTTTATCTACTGACCCAGAGTCAGATTCAATTTTTTTTGTGGAAGTCTATGGGTATCTGTTAGCATAGTAGTACATACCAATAGACTTCCAGTCATTGCGCGGAAGTTAGCAATGGCTCGCAAAACTACCTCTTAACTTCAATACCTTTTAGGTCACCACATACCAGCACATTACCTTCAAAATGGCAGTTCTCAATTACAGGTCAAAGAATGTGATGTAAATAGTCTGGATACTCAGAGGGTGGTACATACAGTTAAAGTGGGAAGTTTACATACACTTAGGTTGGAGTCATTAAAACTCGTTTTTCAACCACTCCACAAATTTCTTGTTAACATACTATAGTTTAGGCAAGTCGGTTAGGACATCTACTTTGTGCATGACACAGATCATCTTTCCAACAATTGTTTACAGACAGATTATTTCATTTATAATTCACTGTATCACAATTCCAGTGGGCATGAAGTTTACAAACACTAAGTTGACTGTCCCTTTAAACAGCTTGGAAAATTCCAGAAAAAAATATGTCATGGCTTTAGAAGCTTCTGATAGGCTAATTTACATAATTTGAGTCAATTGGAGGTATACCTGTGGATATATTTCAAGGCCTACCTTTAAACTCAGTGCCTCTTTGCTTGCCATCATGGGAAAATCAAAAGAACTCAGCCAAGACCTCAGAAAAAATATTGTAGACCTCCAAGTCTGGTTCATCCTTGGGAGCAATTTCCAAATGCCTGAAGGAACCACGTTCATCTGTACAAACAATAGTACGCAAGTATAAACACCATGGAACCACGCAGCCGTCATACCGCTCAGGAAGGAGACGTGTTCTGTCTCCTAGAGATTAACGTACTTTGGTTCGAAAAGTGCAAATCAATCCTAGAACAACAGCAAAGGACATTGTGAAGATGCTGGAGGAAACAGGTACAAAAGTATCTATATCCACAGTAAAACGAGTCCTATACCGACATTACCTGAAAGGCTGCACAGCAAGGAAGAAGCCACTGCTCCAAAACTGCCATAAAAAAGCCAGAATACGGTTTGCAACTGCACATGGGGACAAAGATCATACTTTTTGGAGAAATGTCCTCTGGTCTGATGAAACAAAAATAGAACTGTTTGGCCATAATGACCATCGTTATGTTTGGAGAAAAAAGGGGGGGCTTACAAGCCGAAGAACACCATCCCAACCATGAAGCACGGGGGTGGCAGCATCATGTTGTGGGGATGATTTGCTGCTGGAGGGACTGGTGCACTTCACAATATATATGGCATCATGAGGCAGGAAAATTATGTGGATATATTGAAGCAACATCTCAAGACATCAGTCAAGTTAAAGCTTGGTTGCAAATGGGTCTTCCAAATGGACCCCAAGCATACTTGCAAAATGGCTTAAGGACAACAAAGTCAAGGTATTGGAGTGGCCATCACAAAGCCCTGACCTCAATCCCATAGAAACATTTTGGGCAGAACTGAAAAAGCTTGTGCGAGCAAGGAGGCCTACAAACATGACTCGGTTAAACCAGCTCTGTCAGGAGGAATGGGCCAAAATTCACCCAACTCATTGTGGGAAGCTTGTGGAAGGCAGCCTGAAATGTTTGACCAAAGTTAAACAATTTAACCACAATGCTACCAAATACTAATTGAGTGTATGTAAACTTCTGACCCACTGGGAATGTGATGAAAGAAATAAAAGCTGAAATAAATCATTCTCTCTACTATTATTCCAACTTTTCACATTCTTTTACTAGGATTAAATGTAAGGAATTGTGAAAAACTGAGTTTAAATGTATTTGGCTAAGGTGTATGTAAACTTCCGACTTCAACTGTATGTGGAACAGAAAAATACATCTCTTTGTGAGGGAATTCATTATTTTGGGATTTTCAACCAATGTGATTTTTTCCCATTTTTAGTGTTTGTTTGTTTGCTGAAGAGTTAAAGCCCTGTAAATTCCAGCAACTGATATTGAAAGAATGCCTTCTAAACAAAAACAATTATTTTCAGTTAAAAGATGAACGAAACATATTGTCACGATCGTTGAAAGATGGATTAGACAGTGCAGCGTGGTAAGCGTACATATTCTTTACTTGATTAACACCAAAAACCCACCAAAAACGAACTAACGTAACTTATTGTAGCGCTAACACAGCAACTATACAAAAAAAAACAAGATCCCACAAACTAAAGGTGGAAAAAAGGCTGCCTAAGTATGATCCCCAATCAGAGACAATGATAGATAGCTGCCTCTGATTGGGAACCATACCAGGCCAACAAAGAAATTAGAATGCCCACCCAAATCACACCCCGACCTAACCAAATAGAGAAATAAAAAGTATCTCTAAGGTCAAGGTCACATATAAAAGCTCTCTCTCTCTCTCTCTCTCTCTCTCTGTCTCTCTCTCTGTCTCTCTGTCTCTCTGTCTCTCTCTCTCTCTCTCTCTCTCTCTGTCTCTCTCTCTCTCTCTCTCTCTGTCTCTCTCTCTGTCTCTCTGTCTCTCTGTCTGTCTCTCTCTCTCTCTCTCTCTCTCTCTCTCTCTCTCTCTCTCTGTCTCTCTCTCTGTCTCTCTGTCTCTCTGTCTGTCTCTCTCTCTCTCTCTCTCTCTCTCTGTCTCTCTCTCTCTCTCTCTCTCTGTCTCTCAATTCAATTTCAATTTAAGGGTCTTTCTTAGCATGGGGAACATAGGTTACATTGTCAAAGCAATTTAATAGATAACAAAAAATAAACATTACACTCACAAAATACATATAAAATGTTATATTATGCATATATGCAGTGTTGTAATGTTATGCAAATAGTTAAAGTACAAAAGGGAAAATAAATAAACATAAATATGGGTTGTTTTTACAATGGTGTTTGTTCTTCACTGGTTGACCTTTTCTTGTGGCAACAGGTCACACATCTTGCTGCTATGATGCAACACTGTGGTATTTCACCCAGTAGATATGGGAGTTTATAGAAATTGGATTTGTTTTCAAATTATTTGTGGGCAGCTCAGTTTCCACCTTATTTTGTGGGCAGTGGGCACATAGCCTGTCTTCTCTTGAGAGCCAGGTCTGAGTCTGTACATGGTCAATGCTTTCCTTAATTTTGAGTCAGTCACAGTGGTCAGGTATTCTACAACTGTGTACTCTCTGTTTAAGTCCAAATAGCATTCTAGTTTGCTCTGTTTTTGTTGTTAATTCTTTCCAATGTGTCAAAGTAATTATCGTTTTATTTTCTCATGATTTGGTTGGGTCTAATTGTGTTGCTATCCTGGGGCTCTGCGGGGTGTGTTTGTGAACAGAGCCTCAGGACCAGCTTGCTTAGGGGACTCTTCTCCAGGTTCATCTCTCTGTTGGTGATGGCTTTGTTATGGAAGGTTTGGGAATCACTTCCTTTTAGGTGGTTGTAGAATTTAACGGCTCTTTTCTGGATTTTGATAATTAGCGGGTATCGGCCTAATTCAGCTCTGCATAAATTATTTGGTGTTTTAGGTTGTACACTGAGGATATTTTGCTGAAATTTTGTCCCATTTAGTGAATTATTGGTTGGTGAGTGGACCCAGACCTCACAACAATAAAGGTAAATGGGTTATTTTGCCAGATCCTAATTGGTATGTCGAAGTTTATGTTCTTTTTGATGGCATAGGAGGCCCTTCTCGCCTTGTTTCTCAGATCGTTCACAGCTTTGTGGAAGTTACCTGTGGTGCTGATGTTTAGGCCGAGGTATGTATAGTTTTTAGTGTGCTCTAGGGCATCTAGATGGAATTTGTATCTGTGGTCTGTCTCTCTTTCTTTCTCTCTCTCTCAACCCTTATTTAACCCCCAGTGGTGTTACAAACCCATATTTCAACCCGTGATGTTACAACCCTTATACCCCCAGTGATGTTACAACCCTTATACCCCCAGTGAGGTTACCAACCCATATTTCAACCCGTGATGTTACCAACCCTTATACCCCCAGTGATGTTACCCAACCTTATCTAACCCCCAGTGATGTTACCAACCCTTATACCCCCAGTGATGTTACCAACCCTTATACCCCCAGTGATGTTACCAACCCATATTTCAACACGTGATGTTACCAACCCTTATACCCCCAGTGATGTTACAACCCTTATACCCCCAGTGATGTTACCAACCCATATTTCAACCCGTGATGTTACCATCCCTTATATCCCCAGTGATGTTACAACCCTTATACCCCCAGTGATGTTCCCAACCCATATTTCAACCCATGATGTTACCAACCCTTATAACCTCAGTGATGTTACAACCCTTATACCCCCAGTGATGTTACCCACCCTTATACCCCCAGTGATGTTACCAACCCTTATACCCCCAGTGACGTTACAACCCTTATAACCCCAGTGATGTTACCAACTCTTATTTAACCCCCAGTGATTGTACCAACCCTTATTTAACCCCTGGTGATGTTACCAACCCTTATTTAAACCCTGGTGATGTTACCAACCCTTATTTAAACCCTGGTGATGTTACCAACCCTTATTTATCCCCCAGTGATGTTACCCACCCTTATAACCCAAGTGATGTTACCAACCCTTACACCCCAGTGATGTTACCCACCTTTTATACCCCTAGTGATGTTACCCACCCTTATTTAACCCCAGTGATGTTACCAACCCTTATACCCCCAGTGATGTTACCAACCCTTATACTCCCAGTGATGTTACCAAACCTTATTTAACCCCTGGTGATGTTACAACCCTTATACCCCCAGTGATGTTACCAACCCTTATTTAACCCCTGGTGATGTTACAACCCTTATTTTGACCCTGGTGATGTTACCAACCCTTATACCCCCAGTGATGTCACCAACCCTTATACTCCCAGTGATGTTACCAAACCTTATTTAACCCCTGGTGATGTTACAACCCTTATACCCCAAGTGATGTTACCAAACCTTATTTAACCCCTGGTGATGTTACAACCCTTATTTAACCCCTGGTGATGTTACAACCCTTATACCCCCAGTGATGTTACCAACCCTTATTTAACACACAGTGATGTTACCAACTCTTATTTAGACCCTGGTGATGTTACCAACCCTTATTTTGACCCTGGTGATATTACCAACCCTTATTTTGACCCTGGTGATGTTACCAACCCTTATTTTGACCCTGGTGATATTATCAACCCTTATTTTGATTCTGGTGATATTACAACCCCTTATTTTGACCCTGATGATGTTACCAACCCTTATTTTGACCCTGGTGATGTTACCAACCCTTATTTTGACCCTGGTGATATTACCAACCCTTATTTTGACTCTGATGATGTTACCAACCCTTATTTTGACCCTGGTGATATTACCAACCCTTATTTTGACACTGATGATGTTACCAACTCTTATTTTGACCCTGGTGATGTTACCAACCCTTATTGATGATATACCAACCCTGGTGACGTTACAACCCTTATAACCCCAGTGATGTTACCAACTGTTATTTAACCCCCAGTGATTGTACCAACCCTTATTTAACCCCTGGTGATGTTACCAACTCTTATTTAACCCCCAGTGATTGTACCAACCCTTATTTAACCCCTGGTGATGTTACCAACCCTTATTTAAACCCTGGTGATGTTACCAACCCTTATTTAAACCCTGGTGATGTTACCAACCCTTATTTATCCCCCAGTGATGTTACCCACCCTTATAACCCAAGTGATGTTACCAACCCTTACACCCCAGTGATGTTACCCACCTTTTATACCCCTAGTGATGTTACCCACCCTTATTTAACCCCAGTGATGTTACCAACCCTTATACCCCCAGTGATGTTACCAACCCTTATACTACCAGTGATGTTACCAAACCTTATTTAACCCCTGGTGATGTTACAACCCTTATACCCCCAGTGATGTTACCAAACCTTATTTAACCCCTGGTGATGTTACAACCCTTATTTTGACCCTGGTGATGTTACCAACCCTTATACCCCCAGTGATGTTACCAACCCTTATACTCCCAGTGATGTTACCAAACCTTATTTAACCCCTGGTGATGTTACAACCCTTATACCCCCAGTGATGTTACCAAACCTTATTTAACCCCTGGTGATGTTACAACCCTTATTTAACCCCTGGTGATGTTACAACCCTTATACCCCCAGTGATGTTACCAACCCTTATTTAACACACAGTGATGTTACCAACTCTTATTTTGACCCTGGTGATGTTACCAACCCTTATTTTGACCCTGGTGATATTACCAACCCTTATTTTGACCCTGGTGATGTTACCAACCCTTATTTTGACCCTGGTGATATTACCAACCCTTATTTTGACACTGATGATGTTACCAACTCTTATTTTGACCCTGGTGATGTTACCAACCCTTATTGATGATATACCAACCCTGGTGACGTTACAACCCTTATAACCCCAGTGATGTTACCAACTGTTATTTAACCCCCAGTGATTGTACCAACCCTTATTTAACCCCTGGTGATGTTACCAACTCTTATTTAACCCCCAGTGATTGTACCAACCCTTATTTAACCCCTGGTGATGTTACCAACCCTTATTTAAACCCTGGTGATGTTACCAACCCTTATTTAAACCCTGGTGATGTTACCAACCCTTATTTATCCCCCAGTGATGTTACCCACCCTTATAACCCAAGTGATGTTACCAACCCTTACACCCCAGTGATGTTACCCACCTTTTATACCCCTAGTGATGTTACCCACCCTTATTTAACCCCAGTGATGTTACCAACCCTTATACCCCCAGTGATGTTACCAACCCTTATATTCCCAGTGATGTTACCAAACCTTATTTAACCCCTGGTGATGTTACAACCCTTATACCCCCAGTGATGTTACCAAACCTTATTTAACCCCTGGTGATGTTACAACCCTTATTTTGACCCTGGTGATGTTACCAACCCTTATACCCCCAGTGATGTTACCAACCCTTATACTCCCAGTGATGTTACCAAACCTTATTTAACCCCTGGTGATGTTACAACCCTTATACCCCCAGTGATGTTACCAAACCTTATTTAACCCCTGGTGATGTTACAACCCTTATTTAACCCCTGGTGATGTTACAACCCTTATACCCCCAGTGATGTTACCAACCCTTATTTAACACACAGTGATGTTACCAACTCTTATTTTGACCCTGGTGATGTTACCAACCCTTATTTTGACCCTGGTGATATTACCAACCCTTAGTTTGACCCTGGTGATGTTACCAACCCTTATTTTGACCCTGGTGATATTACCAACCCTTATTTTGATCCTGGTGATATTACAACCCCTTATTTTGACCCTGATGATGTTACCAACCCTTATTTTGACCCTGGTGATGTTACCAACCCTTATTTTGACCCTGGTGATATTACCAACACTTATTTTGAATCTGATGATGTTACCAACCCTTATTTTGACCCTGGTGATATTACCAACCCTTATTTTGACACTGATGATGTTACCAACTCTTATTTTGACCCTGGTGATGTTACCAACCCTTATTTAACCCCCAGTGATGTTACCAACCCTTATTTTTAGCCTGATGATATACCAACCCTTATACCCCTAGTGAAGTTACCAACCCTTATACCCCCAGTGATGTTACCAACCCTTATACTCCCAGTGATGTTACCAACCCTTATACCCCCAGTGATGTTACCAACCCTTATTTAACCCCTGGTGATGTTACAACCCTTATACCCCCAGTGATGTTACCAACCCTTATTTAACTCACAGTGATGTTACCAACCCTTATTTTGACCCTGGTGATGTTACCAACCCTTATTTTGACCCTGGTGATATTACCAACCCTTATTTTGATCCTGGTGATATAACAAACCCTTATTTTGACCCTGATGATGTTACCAACTCTTATTTTGACCCTGGTGATTTTACCAACCCTTATTTTGACCCTGGTGATGTTACCAACTCTTATTTTGACCCTGGTGATATTACCAACCCTTATATTGACTCTGATGATGTTACCAACCCTTATTTTGACCCTGGTGATATTACCAACCCTTATTTTGACACTGGTGATGTTACCAACCCTTATTTAACCCCCAGTGATGTTACCAACCCTTATTTTTACCCTGATGATATACCAACCCTTATACCCCTAGTGATGTTACCCACCCTTATACCCCCAGTGATGTTACCAACCCTTATACCCCCAGTGATGTTACCAACCCATATTTCAACACGTGATGTTACCAACCCTTATACCCCCAGTGATGTTACAACCCTTATACCCCCAGTGATGTTACCAACTTATATTTCAACCCGTGATGTTACCATCCCTTATATCCCCAGTGATGTTACAACCCTTATACCCCCAGTGATGTTCCCAACCCATATTTCAACCCATGATGTTACCAACCCTTATAACCTCAGTGATGTTACAACCCTTATACCCCCAGTGATGTTACCCACCCTTATACCCCCAGTGATGTTACCAACCCTTATACCCCCAGTGACGTTACAACCCTTATAACCCCAGTGATGTTACCAACTGTTATTTAACCCCCAGTGATTGTACCAACCCTTATTTAACCCCTGGTGATGTTACCAACCCTTATTTAAACCTTGGTGATGTTACCAACCCTTATTTAAACCCTGGTGATGTTACCAACCCTTATTTATCCCCCAGTGATGTTACCCACCCTTATAACCCAAGTGATGTTACCAACCCTTACACCCCAGTGATGTTACCCACCTTTTATACCCCTAGTGATGTTACCCACCCTTATTTAACCCCAGTGATGTTACCAACCCTTATACCCCCAGTGATGTTACCAACCCTTATACTCCCAGTGTTGTTACCAAACCTTATTTAACCCCTGGTGATGTTACAACCCTTATACCCCCAGTGATGTTACCAAACCTTATTTAACCCCTGGTGATGTTACAACCCTTATTTTGACCCTGGTGATGTTACCAACCCTTATACCCCCAGTGATGTTACCAACCCTTATACTCCCAGTGATGTTACCAAACCTTATTTAACCCCTGGTGATGTTACAACCCTTATACACCCAGTGATGTTACCAAACCTTATTTAACCCCAGGTGATGTTACAACCCTTATTTAACCCCTGGTGATGTTACAACCCTTATACCCCCAGTGATGTTACCAACCCTTATTTAACACACAGTGATGTTACCAACTCTTATTTTGACCCTGGTGATGTTACCAACCCTTATTTTGACCCTGGTGATATTACCAACCCTTATTTTGACCCTGGTGATGTTACCAACCCTTATTTTGACCCTGGTGATATTACCAACCCTTATTTTGACCCTGGTGATGTTACCAACCCTTATTTTGACCCTGGTGATATTACCAACCCTTGTTTTGACTCTGATGATGTTACCAACCCTTATTTTGACCCTGGTGATATTACCAACCCTTATTTTGACACTGATGATGTTACCAGCTCTTATTTTGACCCTGGTGATGTTACCAACCCTTATTTAACCCCCAGTGATGTTACCAACCCTTATTTTTAGCCTGATGATATACCAACCCTTATACCCCTAGTGAAGTTACCAACCCTTATACCCCCAGTGATGTTACCAACCCTTATACTCCCAGTGATGTTACCAACCCTTATACCCCCAGTGATGTTACCAACCCTTATTTAACCCCTGGTGATGTTACAACCCTTATACCCCCAGTGATGTTACCAACCCTTCTTTAACACACAGTGATGTTACCAACCCTTATTTTGACCCTGGTGATGTTACCAACCCTTATTTTGACCATGGTGATATTACCAACCCTTATTTTGATCCTGGTGATATAACAAACCCTTATTTTGACCCTGATGATGTTACCAACTCTTATTTTGACCCTGGTGATTTTACCAACCCTTATTTTGACCCTGGTGATGTTACCAACTCTTATTTTGACCCTGGTGATATTACCAACCCTTATTTTGACTCTGATGATGTTACCAACCCTTATTTTGACCCTGGTGATATTACCAACCCTTATTTTGACACTGGTGAAGTTACCAACCCTTATTTAACCCCCAATGATGTTACCAACCCTTATTTTTACCCTGATGATATACCAACCCTTATACCCCTAGTGAAGTTACCCACCCTTATACCCCCAGTGATGTTACCAACCCTTATACCCCCAGTGATGTTACCAACCCATATTTCAACACGTGATGTTACCAACCCTTATACCCCCAGTGATGTTACAACCCTTATACCCCCAGTGATGTTACCAACCCATATTTCAACCCGTGATGTTACCATCCCTTATATCCCCAGTGATGTTACAACCCTTATACCCCCAGTGATGTTCCCAACCCATATTTCAACCCATGATGTTACCAACCCTTATAACCTCAGTGATGTTACAACCCTTATACCCCCAGTGATGTTACCCACCCTTATACCCCCAGTGATGTTACCAACCCTTATAACCCCAGTGACGTTACAACCCTTATAACCCCAGTGATGTTACCAACTCTTATTTAACCCCCAGTGATTGTACCAACCCTTATTTAACCCCTGGTGATGTTACCAACCCTTATTTAAACCTTGGTGATGTTACCAACCCTTATTTAAACCCTGGTGATGTTACCAACCCTTATTTATCCCCCAGTGATGTTACCCACCCTTATAAACCAAGTGATGTTACCAACCCTTACACCCCAGTGATGTTACCCACCTTTTATACCCCTAGTGATGTTACCCACCCTTATTTAACCCCAGTGATGTTACCAACCCTTATACCCCCAGAGATGTTACCAACCCTTATACTCCCAGTGATGTTACCAAACCTTATTTAACCCCTGGTGATGTTACAACCCTTATTTTTACCCTGATGATATACCAACCCTTATACCCCTAGTGATGTTACCCACCCTTATAACCCCAGTGATGTTACCAACCCTTATACCCCCAGTGATGTTCCCAACCCATATTTCAACCCATGATGTTACCAACCCTTATAACCTCAGTGATGTTACAACCCTTATACCCCCAGTGATGTTACCCACCCTTATACCCCCAGTGATGTTACCAACCCTTATACCCCCAGTGACGTTACAACCCTTATAACCCCAGTGATGTTACCAACTCTTATTTAACCCCCAGTGATTGTACCAACCCTTATTTAACCCCTGGTGATGTTACCAACCCTTATTTAAACCTTGGTGATGTTACCAACCCTTATTTAAACCCTGGTGATGTTACCAACCCTTATTTATCCCCCAGTGATGTTACCCACCCTTATAAACCAAGTGATGTTAACAACCCTTACACCCCAGTGATGTTACCCACCTTTTATACCCCTAGTGATGTTACCCACCCTTATTTAACCCCAGTGATGTTACCAACCCTTATACCCCCAGTGATGTTACCAACCCTTATACTCCCAGTGATGTTACCAAACCTTATTTAACCCCTGGTGATGTTACAACCCTTATTTTGACCCTGGTGATGTTACCAACCCTTATACTCCCAGTGATGTTACCAACCCTTATACTCCCAGTGATGTTACCAAACCTTATTTAACCCCTGGTGATGTTACAACCCTTATACCCCCAGTGATGTTACCAAACCTTATTTAACCCCTGGTGATGTTACAACCCTTATTTAACCCCTGGTGATGTTACAACCCTTATACCCCCAGTGATGTTACCAACCCTTATTTAACACACAGTGATGTTACCAACCCTTATTTTGACCCTGGTGATATTACCAACCCTTATCTTGACTCTGATGATGTTACCAACCCTTATTTTGACCCTGGTGATGTTACCAACCCTTATTTTGACCCTGGTGATATTACCAACCCTTATTTTGACCCTGGTGATGTTACCAACCCGTATTTTGACCCTGGTGATATTACCAACCCTTATCTTGACTCTGATGATGTTACCAACCCTTATTTTGACCCTGGTGATGTTACCAACCCTTATTTTGACCCTGGTGATATTACCAACCCTTATTTTGACTCTGATGGTGTTACCAACCCTTATTTTGACCCTGGTGATATTACCAACCCTTATTTTGACACTGATGATGTTACCAACTCTTATCTTGACTCTGATGATGTTACCAACCCTTATTTTGACCCTGGTGATATTACCAACCCTTATTTTGATCCTGGTGATATTACAACCCCTTATTTTGACCCTGATGATGTTACCAACCCTTATTTAACACACAGTGATGTTACCAACTCTTATTTTGACCCTGGTGATGTTACCAACCCTTATTTTGACCCTGGTGATATTACCAACCCTTATTTTGACCCTGGTGATGTTACCAACCCCTATTTTGACCCTGGTGATATTACCAACCCTTATCTTGACTCTGATGATGTTACCAACCCTTATTTTGACCCTGGTGATATTACCAACCCTTATTTTGATCCTGGTGATATTACAACCCCTTATTTTGACCCTGATGATGTTACCAACCCTTATTTTGACCCTGGTGATGTTACCAACCCTTATTTTGACCCTGGTGATATTACCAACCCTTGTTTTGACTCTGATGATGTTACCAACCCTTATTTTGACCCTGGTGATATTACCAACCCTTATTTTGACACTGATGATGTTACCAACTCTTATTTTGACCCTGGTGATGTTACCAACCCTTATTTAACCCCCAGTGATGTTACCAACCCTTATTTTTAGCCTGATGATATACCAACCCTTATACCCCTAGTGAAGTTACCAACCCTTATACCCCCAGTGATGTTACCAACCCTTATACTCCCAGTGATGTTACCAACCCTTATACCCCCAGTGATGTTACCAACCCTTATTTAACCCCTGGTGATGTTACAACCCTTATACCCCCAGTGATGTTACCAACCCTTCTTTAACACACAGTGATGTTACCAACCCTTATTTTGACCCTGGTGATGTTACCAACCCTTATTTTGACCATGGTGATATTACCAACCCTTATTTTGATCCTGGTGATATAACAAACCCTTATTTTGACTCTGATGATGTTACCAACTCTTATTTTGACCCTGGTGATTTTACCAACCCTTATTTTGACCCTGGTGATGTTACCAACTCTTATTTTGACCCTGGTGATATTACCAACCCTTATTTTGACTCTGATGATGTTACCAACCCTTATTTTGACCCTGGTGATATTACCAACCCTTATTTTGACACTGGTGATGTTACCAACCCTTATTTAACCCCCAGTGATGTTACCAACCCTTATTTTTACCCTGATGATATACCAACCCTTATACCCCTAGTGATGTTACCCACCCTTATACCCCCAGTGATGTTACCAACCCTTATACCCCCAGTGATGTTACCAACCCATATTTCAACACGTGATGTTACCAACCCTTATACCCCCAGTGATGTTACAACCCTTATACCCCCAGTGATGTTACCAACCCATATTTCAACCCGTGATGTTACCATCCCTTATATCCCCAGTGATGTTACAACCCTTATACCCCCAGTGATGTTCCCAACCCATATTTCAACCCATGATGTTACCAACCCTTATAACCTCAGTGATGTTACAACCCTTATACCCCCAGTGATGTTACCAACCCTTATAACCTCAGTGATGTTACAACCCTTATACCCCCAGTGATGTTACCAACCCTTATAACCCCAGTGACGTTACAACCCTTATAACCCCAGTGATGTTACCAACCCTTATACCCCCAATGATGTTAGCCACCCTTATACCCCCAGTGATGTTACCCACCTTTATTATCACCCCAGTGATATTACCCACACTTATTTTGACCCTGATGATGTTACCAACCCTTATTTTGACTCTGATGATGTTACCAACCATTATTTTGATCCTGGTGATAATACCAACCCTTATTTAACCCCCAGTGATATTACCAACCCTTATTTTGACCCTGATGATGTTACCAACCCTTTTTAACCCCCAGTGATATTACCAACCCTTATTTTGACCCTGATGATGTTACCAACCCTTATTTTGACTCTGATGATGTTACCAACCCTTATTTTGACCCTGATGATATACCAACCCTTATACCCCCAGTGATGTTACCAACCCTTATTTAACCCCCAGCGATTTTACCAACCCTAATTTTGACCCTGGTGATATTACCAACCCTTATTTTGACTCTGGTGATATTACCAACCCTTATTTTGACCCTGATGACGTTACAAACCCTTATTCAACCCCCATTTATATTACCAACCCTTATTTTGACCCTGATGATGTTATCAACCCTTATTTTGACTCTGATAATGTTACCAACCCTTATTTTCACCCTGGTGATAATACCAACCCTTATTTTGACTCTGATGATGTTACCAACCCTTATTTTGATCCTGGTGATATTACCAACCCTTATTTTGACTCTGGTGATGTTACCAACACTTATTTTACCCCCAGTGATGTTACCAACCCTTATTTAACTCCCATTGATGTTACCAACCCTTTTTTAACCCCATTGATGTTACCAACCCTTATACCTCCAATGATGTTACCCACCCTTATACCCCCAGTAATGTTACCCACCTTTACTTAACCCCAGTAATATTAGCAACCCTTATTTTGACTCTGATGGTGTTACCAACCCTTATTATCACCCCAGTGATATTACCAACCCTTATTTTGACCCTGATGATGTTACCAACCCTTATCTTGACCCTGATGATATACCAACCCTTATACCCCCAGTGATGTTACCAACCATTATTTAACCCCCAGTGATATTACCAACCCTTATTTTGACTCTGATGATGTTACCAACCCTTATTTTGACTCTGATGATGTTACCAACCATTATTTTGATCCTGGTGATAATACCAACCCTTATTTTGACTTTGATAATGTTACCAACCCTTATTTAACCCCCAGTGATATTACCAACCCTTATTTTGACCCGGATGATGTTACCAACCCTTATTTTGACTCTGATGATGTTACCAACCCTTATTTTGACCATGATGATATACCAACCCTTATACCCCCGTGATGTTACCAACCCTTATTTAACCCCCAGTGATATTACCAACCCTTATTTTGACCCTGGTGATATTACCAACCCTTATTTTGACTCTGGTGATGTTACCAACCATTATTTTGATCCTGGTGATAATACCAACCCTTATTTTGACTCTGATGATGTTACCAACCCTTATTTCGACCCTGGTTATATTACCAACCCTTATTTTGACTCTGGTGATGTTACCAACACTTATCTTACCCCCAGTGATGTTACCGACCCTTATTTAACCCCCATTGATGTTACCAACCCTTATTTAACCCCAGTGATGTTACCCATCCTTATTTAACCCCCAGTGATATTACCAACCCTTATGTTGACCCTGATGATGTTACCAACCCTTATTTAACCCCCAGTGATATTACCAACCCTTATTTTGACCCTGATGATGATACCAACCCTTATTTTGACCCTGATGATAATACCAACCCTTTTTTTTTACTCTGATGATGTTACCAACCCTTATTTTGACCCTGGTGATATTACCAACCCGTATTTTGATCCTGATGATTTACAAACCCTTATTTAACCCCCATATATATTACCAACCCTTATTTTGACCCTGATGATGTTACTAACCCTTATACCCCCAGTGATGTTACCCACCTTTATTTAAACCCAGTAATATTACCAACCCTTATTTTGACTCTGATGATGTTACCAACCCTTATTTTGACTCTGATGATGTTACCAACCATTATTTTGATCTTGGTGATAATACCAACCCTTATTTTGACCCTGATTATGTTACCAACCCTTTTTTAACCCCCAGTGATGTTACCAACCCTTATTTTGACTCTGATGATGTTACCAACCTTCATTTTGACCCTGATGATATACCAACCCTTATACCCCCGTGATGTTACCAACCCTTTTTTTGACCCTGGTGATGTTACTAACCCTTATTTTGACCCTGATGATGTTACCAACCCTTATCTTGACCCTGATGATATACCAACCCTTATACCCCAGTGATGTTACCAACCATTATTTAACCCCCAGTGATATTACCAACCATTATTTTGATCCTGGTGATAATACCAACCCTTATTTTGACTCTGATGATGTTACCAACCATTATTTTGACCCTGGTGATATTACCAACCCTTAGATTGACCCTGATGATGTTACCAACCCTTATTTTTACCCTGGTGATGTTACCAACCCTTATTTTGACTCTGATGATGGTACCAACCCTTATTTAACCCCCAGTGATATTACCAACCCTTATTTTGACCCTGGTGATAATACCAACCCTTATTTTGACTCTGATGATGTTACCAACCCTTATTTAACCCCCAGTGATATTACCAACCCTTATTTTGACCCTGATGATGTTACCAACCCTTATCTAACCCCCATTTATATTACCAACCCTTATTTTGACCCTGATGATGTTACCAACCCTTATTTTGACCCTGGTCATGTTACCAACCCTTATTTTGACCCTGGTGATATTACCAACCCTTATTTTGACTCTGGTGATGTTACCAACACTTATTTTACCCCCAGTGATGTTACCCACCCTTATAACCCAAGTGATGTTACCAACCCTTACACCCCAGTGATGTTACCCACCTTTTATACCCCTAGTGATGTTACCCACCCTTATTTAACCCCAGTGATATTACCAACCCTTATTTTGACCCTGATGATGTTACCAACCCTTATCTAACCCCCATTTATATTACCAACCCTTATTTTGACCCTGATGATGTTACCAACCCTTATTTTGACCCTGGTGATGTTACCAACCCTTATTTTGACCCTGATGATGTTACCAACCCTTATTTTGACTCTGATGATGTTACCGACCCTTATTTAACCCCCATTGATGTTACCAACCCTCATTTAACCCCAGTGATGTTACCCATCCTTATTTAACCCCCAGTGATGTTACCAACCCTTATACCCCCAATGATGTTAGCCACCTTTATTATCACCCCAGTGATATTACCAACCCTTATTTTGACCCTGATGATGCTACCAACCCTTATTTAACCCCCAGTGATATTACCAACCCTTATTTTGACCCTGATGATGATACCAACCCTTATCTTGACCCTGATGATATACCAGCCCTTATACCCCCAGTGATATTACCAACCATTATTTAACCCCCAGTGATATTACCCACACTTATTTTGACCCTGATGATGTTACCAACCCTTATTTTGACTCTGATGATGTTACCAACCATTATTTTGATCCTGGTGATAATACCAACCCTTATTTAACCCCCAGTGATATTACCAACCCTTATTTTGACCCTGATGATGTTACCAACCCTTTTTAACCCCCAGTGATATTACCAACCCTTATTTTGACCCTGATGATGTTACCAACCCTTATTTTGACTCTGATGATGTTACCAACTCTTATTTTGACCCTGATGATATACCAACCCTTATACCCCCAGTGATGTTACCAACCCTTATTTAACCCCCAGCGATTTTACCAACCCTAATTTTGACCTTGATGATGTTACCAACCCTTATTTTGACTCTGATGATGTAACCAACCCTTATTTTGACCCTGGTGATGTTACCAACCCTTATTTTGACCCTGTTGATATTACCAACCCTTATTTTGACTCTGGTGATGTTACCAACCCTTATTTAACCCCCAGTGATGTTACCAACCCTTATTTAACCCCAGTGATGTTACCCATCCTTATTTAACCCCCAGTGATGTTACCAACCCTTATACCCCCAGTGATGTTACCCACCCTTATACCCCCAGTGATGTTACCCACCTGTATTTAACCCCAGTAATATTACCAACCCTTATTTTGACTCTGATGACGTTACCACCCCTTATTTTCACCCTGGTAATATTACCAACCCTTATTTTGACCCTGGTGATGTTACCAACCCTTATTTTGACCCTGGTGATATTACCAACCCTTAGTTTGACCCTGATGATGTTACCAACCCTTATTTTTACCCTGGTGATGTTACCAACCCTTATTTTGACTCTGATGATGGTACCAACCCTTATTTAACCCCCAGTGATATTACCAACCCTTATTTTTACCCTGATGATGTTACCAACCCTTATTTTGACTCTGATGATGTTACCAACCCTTATTTAACCCCAAGTTATATTACCAACCCTTATTTTGACCCTGATGATGTTACAACCCTTATTTTGACCCTGATGATGTTACAACCCTTATTTTGACCCTGATGATATTACCAACCCTTATTTTGACACTGAAGATGTCACCAACCCTTATTTTGACCCTGGTGATGTTACCAACCCTTATTTTGACCCTGATGATGTTACCAACCCTTATTTAACTCCCGATGATGTTACCAAGCCTTATTTTGACCCTGATGATGTTACAACCCTTATTTTGACCCTGGTGATGTTACCAACCCTTATTTTGACCCTGGTGATGTCACCAACCCTTATTTTGACCCTGGTGATGTTACCAACCCTTATTTAACCCCCAGTCATATTACCAACCCAGTCATGTGGGCCCCCCTGGGTGAAATCTTTCTCAGTCCTGGGGTTTCCATTGGGAGTAGTCTTTCTCAGTCCTGGGGGCCCACCTGGGAGAAATCTTCCTCAGTACTGGGGGCCCCCCTGGGAGTAGTCTTTCTCAGTCCTGGGGGGCCCCCTGGGAGTAGTCTTTCTCAGTCCTGGGGGCCCCCTTGGGAGTAGTCTTTCTCAGTCCTGGTCCTGGGGCCCCCCCTGGGATTAGTCTTTCTCAGTCCTGGGTGCCCCCCTGGTTGTAGTCTTTCTCAGTCCCGGGGGCCCCCCTGGGAGAAATCTTTCTCAGTCCTGGGGGCCTCCCTGGGAGTATTCTTTCTAAGCCCTGGTCCTGGGGGCCCCCCTGGGAGTAGTCTTTCTCAGTCCTGGGGGTCCCCCTGGGAGAAAGCTTTCTCAGTCCTGGGGGCTCCCCTGGGAGTAAGCATTACATGGGCTTGCTCCTACCTATCTCTCTGATTTGGTCCTGCCGTACATACCTACACGTACGCTACAGTCACAAGACGCAGGCCTCCTAATTGTCCTTAGAATTTCCAAGCAAACAGCTGGAGGCAGGGCTTTCTCCTATAGAGCTCCATTTTTATGGAATGGTCTGCCTACCCATGTGAGAGACGCAAACTCGGTCTCAACCTTTAAGTCTTTACTGAAGACTCATCTCTTCAGTGGGTCATATGATTGAGTGTAGTCTGGCCCATGAGTGTGAAGGTGAACGGAAAGGCTCTGGAGCAACGAAGCGCCCTTGCTGTCTCTGCCTGGCCGGTTCCCCTCTTTCCACTGGGATTCTCTGCCTCTAATGGTGTGGGGGCTGTGCTTTGGCAAAGTGGGTGGGGTTATATCCTTCCTGTTTGGCCCTGTCCGGGGGTGTCATCAGATGGGGCCGCAGTGTCTCCTGACCCCTCCTGTCTCAGCCTCCAGTATTTATGCTGCAGTAGTTTATGTGTCGGGGGGCTAGGGTCAGTTTGTTATATCTGGAGTACTTCTCCTGTCCTATCCGGTGTCCTGTGTGAATTTAAGTATGCTCTCTCTAATTCTCTCTCTTTTTTTTCTTTCTCTCTCTCGGAGGACCTGAGCCCTAGGAACATGTCCCCAGTCCACCTGGCCGTGCTGCTGCTCCAGTTTCAACTGTTCTGCATGTGATTATTATTATTTGACCATGTTATTTATGAACATCACTGCTATATACTACAATACTAAAAGTACTGTATAAATTGAATGGTAATATATATCACCCTCTCTCTCACAGCTGCAGGAATTTCCCCCTCATAGCATACACTCTGATTGCGTTTAGACACGCAGCCCAATTCATAATTTATTCATTTTGTATTTTTTTTATCTTGATTACGATCTTGTCTCATCTCTGCAATTCCCCAACGGGCTCGGGAGAGGCGAACGTCGAGTCATACGTGTCCTCCGAAACATGACCTACCAAACCGCGCTTCTTAACACCTGCTGGCTAAGCCAGCCGAACCGCCAAAAGGAGATGCTAGAGCGTGATGAGCCAAGTAAAGCCCCCCAGCCAAACCCTCCCCTAATCCAGGCGACGCTAGCCCAATTGTGCACCGCCCTATGGGACTCACGGTCACGACCGGTAATGACACAGCCTGGGATTGAACCCCAGGCTGTAGTGACGCTCAACACTGTGATGCAGTGCCTTACAACGCTGCGCCACTCGGGAGGCCCCACGCAGTCCAATTTGGATCTTTCGGTCAATCAGATCAGCTCTGAAAAGGATCTGATGTCAAAATATCAAATAATAATATCACATCAAATAATAATATCAAATATCAAATAAAGCAGCCTTAGCGGCACAGTGATGAGAGGTCATCTAAAGCGGTTGCCGACATGCTTTGGACTGGAGAATCAGATGAATTATCGGGAGTTAATCCAGAGTTAATGGTTTTCTGAGAATCAGGTGAATTTATCATTATTCAACTTCCTCAATTTCTCTCGGGGTAATTTATCTGGAAGTTATAGGCCTTGATAGCCTATTCCCTACCATTTGTATTTGTATTTGTATTTATTATGGATCCTGGGGTCCAGCAAAATTAAGGCAGTTTATTAGGCAGTTTCACAGCTAATACAGTGATCAGTTAATAATATGAATTATTGAATATGAATTGAAGTTCAGTGTCATAAAGCAACATGAGAGAGAGAGGACAGAGAGAGGACAGAGAGAGAGGACAGAGTGAGGGAGAGAGAGAGGACAGAGAGAGAGGACAGAGAGAGAGGACAGAGAGAGAGGACAGAGAGAGGGAGAGAGAGAGGACAGAGAGAGAGGACAGAGAGAGAGGACAGAGAGAGAGGACAGAGAGAGGGGACAGAGAGAGGACAGAGAGAGAGGACAGAGAGAGAGGACAGAGAGAGGACAGAGAGAGAGGACAGAGAGAGAGGACAGAGAGAGAGGACAGAGAGAGGACAGAGAGAGACAGAGAGAGCACAGAGAGAGGACAGAGAGAGAGAGACAGATAGAGAACAGAGAGAGGACAGAGGACAGAGAGAGGACAGAGAGAGAGACAGAGAGAGAGACAGAGAGAGGACAGAGAGAGAGGACAGAGAGAGAGGACAGAGAGAGAGGACAGAGAGAGGACAGAGAGAGAGGACAGAGAGAGATGACAGAGAGAGGACTGAGTGAGGACAGAGAGAGAGGACAGAGAGAGGACAGAGAGAGCGAGAGAGAGATGGAGAGAAAAAGAGACAGAGAGAAAGAGATATCATACAACATGGAGCTTCCAGGCCTCCCTCCCTGGTAAACAGTATCCTGGCCTCCCCCATGGTAAACAGTGTCCTGCCTCCCCCCTGGTAAACAGTGTCCTGGCCTCCCTCCCTGGTAAACAGCGTACAGGCCTCCCTCCCTGGTAAACAGTGTCCTGGCCTCCCTCCCTGGTAAACAGCGTACAGGCCTCCCCCCTGGTAAACAGTGTCCTGGCCTCCCTCCCTGGTAAACAGCGTACAGGCCTCCCTCCCTGGTAAACAGTGTCCTGGTCTCCCTCCCTGGTAAACAGTATCCTGGCCTCCCCCCTGGTAAACAGTGTCCTGGCCTCCCTCCTGGTAAACAGTGTCCTGGCCTCCCTCCCTGGTAAACAGTGTCCTGGCCTCCCTCCCTGGTAAACTGTGTCCAGGCCTCCCTCCCTGGTAAACAGTGTCCAGGCCTCCCTCCCTGGTAAACAGTGTCCTGGCCTCCCTCCCTGGTAAACAGTGTCCAGGCCTCTCTCCCTGGTAAACAGCGTACAGGCAGCCCTCCCTGGTAAACAGTGTCTTGGCCTCCCTCCTGGTAAACAGTGTCCTGGCCTCTCCCCTGGTAAACAGTGTCCTGGCCTCCCTCCCTGGTAAACAGTGTCCTGGCCTCCCTCCCTGGTAAACAGTGTCCAGGCCTCCCTCCCTGGTAAACAGTGTCCTGGCCTCCCTCCCTAGTAAACAGTGTCCTGGCTTCCCTCCCTGGTAAACAGTGTCTCATAAGTGATTAGATGACTCATAAGTGTCGTCTGTCACCTGTCATCGGAAGGAGTGGACCAAAGCGCAGTGTGAAAAGTGTTCATGATTTCTTTTATTATCAAAAAAACACTCTAACAAAGTAACAAAACGAAAGCGAACAGTTCTGTCAGGTAACAGAGACTAAACAGAAAATAACTACCCACAAACACAGGTGGGAAAAAGGCTGCCTAAGTATGATTCCCAATCAGAGACAACGATAGACAGCTGCCTCTGATTGGGAACCATACTCGGACAAAACAAAGAAATAGATCACATAGAATGCCCACCCCAAATCACACCCTGACCTAACCAAATAGAGAAATAAAACGGCTCTCTAAGGTCAGGGCGTGACAGTACCTCCCCCCCAAAGGTGCAGAATCCCGGCCTAAACCTGAACCTATAGGGGAGGGTCAAGGTGGGCATCTACCCTCGGTGGCGGCTCCGGTTCGGGACGTATCCCCCACTCCCTACGATGATCCCTCCGCTTCTGTGGAACCGGACCGTGGCTCGTCTCCGGGAACTCCGGACCGTGAATCGTTGCCGGAGGAACCGGACCGTGGATCATCGCCGGAGGCTCTGGACTGGGAACCTCCGCTGGAGGCTCTGGACTGCAGATCGTCGCTGAAGACTCCGGACTGTGGACCGTTGCTGGAGGCTCCGGACTGGGGACCGTCGCTGAAGACTCCGGACTGCAGCTCGTCGCTGAATACTCCGGACTGCGGACCATCGCTGCAGGCTCCTTGCCATGGATCATCACTGGAGGCTTTGTGCCATGGATTACCACTACAGGCTCCGGGCCATGGCACATCACTGGAGGCTTCATGCCATGGATCATCACTACAGGCGCCGGGCCATGGATCATCACTGGAGGCTTCGTGCCATGGATCATCACTACAGGCTCCGGGCCATGGATCCTCACTGGAGGCTTCGTGCCATGGATCATCACTGGTGCCTCCGGGCCATGGATCATCACTGGAGGCTTCGTGCCATGGATTATCACTGGAGGCTTCTTGCCATGGATCATCACTGGAGGCTTCTTGCGATGGATTATCACTGGAGGCTTCGTGCCATGGATCATCACTACAGGCTCCGGGCCATGGATCATCACTGGAGACTCCGGGCCATGGATCATCACTGGAGGCTTCGTGCCATGGCTCATCACTGGAGGCTTCGTGCCAAGGATCACCACTGGAGGCTTCGTACGTGGAGCCGGAACAGGTCTCACCGGACTGAGGAGACGTACTGGCAGCCTAGTGAGTGGAGCTGACACAACACGTCCTGGCCGAATACTCACTTTAGCTCGGTGAGCTGGCACAGGACGCACTGGGCTATGACGGTGCACTGGAGGCATAGTGCGTAGAGCCAGCGCAGGACACACCGGACCGTGGAGGGGCACCGGAGGTCCTGAATGCAGAGCTGGCACAACTCGTCCTGGCTGGATACCCCCCATAGCCCGGCATGTGCTGGGAGCTGAAACAGGCCGCACTGGGCTGTGCTGGCAAACCGGGGACACCGTGCGTAAAGCTGGCGCAGGATAACCTGGGCCGAAGAGACACACCGGAGGCCAGGAACGCTGAGCCGGAACAATCCGTCCTGGCTGAATGCCCACTCTGCTTTTTAAGTAGGAAAACCTGCAAAATCGGCAGTGTATCAAATACTTGTTCTCCCCACTGTATCTACCTCCACACTCCAGTATCCCTGTCTCCTTCCTCCTATACATATCTACCTCCATCACTCCAGTATCCCTGTCTCCTTCCCCCTATATATATCTACCTCCATCATTCCAGTATCCCTGTCTCCTTGCCCCTATACATATCTACCTCCATCACTCCAGTATCCCTGTCTCCTTCCCCCTATACATATCTACCTCCATCACTCCAGTATCCCTGTCTCCTTCCCCCTATACATATCTACCTCCATCACTCCAGTATCCCTGTCTCCTTGCCCCTATACATATCTACCTCCATCACTCCAGTATCCCTGTCTCCTTCCCCCTATACATATCTACCTCCATCACTCCAGTATTCCTGTCTCCTTCCTCCTATATATGTCTACCTCCATCACTCCAGTATCCCTGTCACCTTCCCCCTATCCATATCTACCTCCATCACTCCAGTATCCCTGTCTCCTTCCCCCTATACATATCTACCTCCATCACTCCAGTATCCCTGTCACCTTCCCCCTATACATATCTACCTCCATCACTCCAGTATCCCTGTCTCCTTCCCCCTATACATATCTACCTCCATCACTCCAGTATCACTTTCCCCCTATACATATCTACCTCCATCACTCCAGTATCCCTGTCTCCTTGCCCCTATACATATCTACCTCCATCACTCCAGTATCCCTGTCTCCTTCCCCCTATACATATCTACCTCCATCACTCCAGTATCCCTGTCTCCTTGCCCCTATACATATCTACCTCCATCACTCCAGTATCCCTGTACATTGTTAATATGGTACTGACCCTGTATATAGTCACCTTCCCCCTATACATATCTACCTCCATCACTCCAGTATCCCTGTACATTGTTAATATGGTACTGACCCTGTATATAGTCACCTTCCCCCTATACATATCTACCTCCATCAATCTAGTATCCCTCCATCACTCCAGTATCCCTCCATCACTCCAGTATCCCTGTGCATGTTAATATGGTACTGAACTGACTTTTAAAATATTTCCTGTATATAGTATGCTTACTTATTTATTTACTTACTTTACTTTGTTTTTCATATTTCTTATTCTTATTTCTCTATTTTTTAAACAATAATACATTTATTGATTATTGAATTTTTGGGTTATGAGTTTGCAAGAAAGTAATTTCACTGTAATTGTGCATTTGACTGTACATAGTAATACGTAGTACTGCTCTCTGACATATTGTCACGTTCTGACCTTTATTTCCTTTGTTTTGTCGTTATTTAGTATGGTCAGGGCGTGAGTTGGGGTGGGCAGTCTATGTTTGTTTTTCTATGCCTCGTATGGTTCTCAATCAGAGGCAGGTGTCGTTAGTTGTCTCTGATTGAGAATCATACTTAGGTAGCCTGGGTTTCACTGTTGGTGTGTGGGTGTTTGTCGCCACACGGTACTGTTTCGGTTTTTTGTAGATTTCACGGTATCGTTTTTGTTCGAGTGTTCATTTGTCTTGAATAAATCATCATGAACACTTACCACACTGCATCTTGGTCCGATCCTTACTCCTCCTCAGACGAAGAGATCTGCCATTACAGTGACATTAAAACTTGAAACTGACAGGCCTGCAAAAAAGGAAATTGGCCTCACATTGCAGAGTCTCACATTGCAGAGTAATTACAATACACTGTAACCCGTGGTTGACACCTGGCACCGGCCGTCTCGTACAATGATCATCAACAGGTAGGAGTTCCATAATGGCCTGAGATCATTTGGTGTAGAATTCTTACCTGATTATTTGTGGCCTTTTCAAACCTAAATCCACTGTCAGGAAGCAAAACAAAGGAGATGATGCCCCCCTCCCCCCCAAAAAATGCAGCGAAATGAATCCTTAATGGTCCTTGAATTTAGGTTGAAATACTGTATTTCAAAACAACATGATGAAACAAATACCATTTAGCTTCTGCCTACTTTGGAAGTCCCCAGAGTGGGTTTCTGTAGGCCAGGGATGGGCAACTTTGATAGGGTTGGAGGCCACAACATATCTGAACTCATCATAGTGCCACAGTTGCATTTACAAACAATTTTTTGTGTTATTTTTGTGCAATTCTACTCATTGTGTCATGGGGTTAATAGTGCAATAGCTCATTTCTTGCATTTCTACACATTTCTCAGTAGGTTGGAGTGAAATGTTTGCAGTTTTTAATATGATATCTAAGTGAGACTGACCAACAAAAATCAATGGGAGCCCCCCAGGCTCTAATTTGGCCTTAATTACTACAGGTTTAGATAGCTGGCCACTAGACTAATTTACTAATCTAACTAATTCTAGCTGAAATGGGCTACTTGAGTGACTATCAGTGACTGATGTCACAAGAGGACAACTGTTAATGCACAACCATATTTCAAAATTGCACCCTGGGTATTCTACTTTTTTACCTTGAGTTTTACATCCCTGATCTATGCCTAATAAACAAAACAAAACTTTAAAAAAATATATATAACCCACGACACAAAAGCTGGTTGAATCAATGTTGTTTCTATATCATTTCAACCCCCCAAAAATATATGTAATGACATTGAATAATTGGATTTTGTAAAAAAAAGTCGTCAACATAAGGGCATTTCGTTTTTTAACCTAAATCCAATGAGATGGTGAAATGTTTTGTTGATGTAATTAATTATTACTCAATCAAATGTAAATCAAAACTAGACTGAACTCTGTGGCCAGTTGGTAACGTTTAATTATGAAATAGTTTATCTCATCATCCATAGATCATCCAACATGAGGACTTTGTGTTTGGGCAGAGACGGATAGTACTTTAACTTCCAGGTAGGACAGTTTGAACTCAAATAATACCGCGTCGGGCCGCGTGGCACTTCCACCCAGACGATGTAAAAAAAGTGCTGTTTGGGGAGAGGGAGGAGCGTGGGGGTCAGACCGTGTCAGTAGTGACGGCCCTGTGTCCCCTCCTCTCTCTCTCTCTCTCTGCGCACAATCTGCACAGATCCCAGGCTTTTTAAACACATGGCCCCGGACTTTGCCACGACATCCCAAAGTCAAAGTCTATCCATGTGTTCTACAACTCACCGACTGAACGGCAAAAGTTCTGTTCTTCACAACTATGCCCTCTAGCTTTCCGAAGCATCTCTAAACGGCAAAATGAAAACATGTTAATAGTATAATGCTTTCGTCTGAATACGGGAAATCGAGGTAGATGATAGTAAAGAAGAGATTAGCGTGAAAACAGAGAATAATACAATGTCATTCTGAAGGTATGGAGCTCCATAATTACATAGGACATTTCTATGTTTAAAAAACGTTAAAAAAAAGAAAAGGAAAAGTTTGGGAGAGTTTGAGGCAAAGTATGGCGCGAGAGAAGATTGGAGAAACCGAAGTGGTGAACGTGAAGAAACAGAGGAAAAAGACCAAGAAAGAGCACAAAACACGGACTGTTCATTCTAACATTTTATATGATCGAACCAAAGGCGAGGACAACCCAAATAGACACTATTCAGACAATGAGATTAAAACCACAAAATATACTCTTCTCTCTTTTCTGCCGAAGAATCTGTTCGAGCAGTTCCATAGGTTTGCCAACGTATACTTCGTGTTCATCGCCCTGCTGAATTTTGTTCCAGTTTGTAATGCTTTCCAACCACAGCTGGCCCTGGCACCAGTGGTCTTCATCTTGTCTGTCACTGCCATCAAAGACCTTTGGGAGGATTACAGAAGACACAGATCCGATAAAGAAATCAACCACATGGATTGTTTGGTCTATAGCAGGTACAGTAGTTATCCTACGGATTATATACACTGTGTTCAATAAGTAGCCTATGGGCTGGGTTCAATAAGTAGCCTATGCGCTGTGTTCAATAAGTAGCCTATGCGCTGTGTTCAATAAGTAGTCTATGTGTGCTGTGTTCAATAAGTAGCCTATGCGTGCTGTGTTCAATAAGTAGCCTATGCGTGCTGTGTTCAATAAGTAGCCTATGCGTGCTGTGTTCAATAAGTAGCCTTATATGCTGTGTTCAATAAGTAGCCTTATACGCTGTGTTCAATAAGTAGCTTATACGCTGTGTTCAATAAGTAGCCTATATGCTGTGTTCAATAAGTAGCCTATACGCTGTGTTCAATAAGTAGCCTTATACGCTGTGTTCAATAAGTAGCCTATGCGCTGTGTTCAATAAGTAGCCTATACGCCGTGTTCAATAAGTAGCCTATGCGCTGTGTTCAATAAGTAGCCTATACGCTGTGTTCAATAAGTAGCCTATACGCTGTGTTCAATAAGTAGCCTATACGCTGTGTTCAATAAGTAGCCTATACGCTGTGTTCAATAAGTAGCCTATACGCTGTGTTCAATAAGTAGCCTATACGCTGTGTTCAATAAGTAGCCTTATACGCTGTGTTCAACAAGTAGCCTATACGCGGTGTTCAATAAGTAGCCTTATACGCTGTGTTCAATAAGTAGCCTATACGCTGTGTTCAACAAGTAGCCTATACGCGGTGTTCAATAAGTAGCCTTATACGCTGTGTTCAATAAGTAGCCTTATACGCTGTGTTCAATAAGTAGCCTTATACGCTGTGTTCAACAAGTAGCCTATACGCGGTGTTCAATAAGTAGCCTTATACGCTGTGTTCAATAAGTAGCCTTATACGCTGTGTTCAATAAGTATTCTATACATGGTGTTCAATAAGCAGCCTTCTTTAGGGTACAAGGCTGCCACAGAAGATGTGCTGGTGTGCTGGTGGTGTTCTGTTGAGTAAAAAAGTATATTTCAATCAAACGGATACAATTACTGCTACTGTTGCCAGTTCCACCTTTCTTCTCTACATTTCTATATATTTTATATCATTTTACAGCCGTTTTAAGGCCCATGACAGAGTCTTCATCACTACAGGACCTTCAACACTATGGAGCTAACTTTATACCTAAACCCATGTTATAATTGTATTCCCTAAATAAGCATAATGGTGTTGAACTACCCTCAGGTTTTCAAGCATACAGGGAAATTAGTGCTCTTGGAACCCATCCCAGCTAGCAATGAGGAATTGGGCCAGATCCACTGTGTTAGCTGGGAGAGGGGAGTTGCCGGTTTCATGGCTGTTGTGTCCACGATGCACGACATAGACATGTCTAATGGCAACATTTGATGTCTAGGGTACAGCATACATTTGATGTGCTTTCATTGCCTACTTGTAGAAACTACAGCGCCTTCAGAAAGCATTCACACCCCTTGACCTTTTCCACATGTTGTGTTACAGCCTGAATGTAAAAAAAATGATTCAATTCAATTGTTGTGTCACTGGCCTCTACAACACTCCATAATGTCACAGTGGTATTATGTTTTTCATTTAGTTTACAAATGAATCAGAAAACGAAAAGCTGAAATGTCTTGAGTCAATAAGTATTCAACCCCTTTGTTTATGTCAAGCCTAAATAGGTTCAGGAGTAAAAATGTGCTGAATAAGTCACATAATAATTTGCATGGACTCACTCTGTGTTCAATAATAGTGTTTAACATTATTTTTGAATGACTACCTCATCTCTGTATCCCACACATACAATTAACTGTAAGGTCCCTCAGTCAAACAGTGAATTTCAAACACAGATTCAACCACAAAGAGCCCCAAGGTACTTGGAGTCAAACAGACAGGCCTGGATGAGATCTTTAAGGTCAGGGCCCTCCCCAAGGTACTTGGAGTCAAACACACAGGCCTGGATGAGATCTTTAAGGTCAGGGCCCTCCCCAAGGTACTTGGAGTCAAACACACAGGCCTGGATGAGATCTTTAAGGTCAGGGCCCTCCCCAAGGTACTTGGAGTCAAACACACAGGCCTGGATGAGATCTTTAAGGTCAAGGCCCTCCCCAAGGTACTTGGAGTCAAACACACAGGCCTGGATGAGATCTTTAAGGTCAAGGCCCTCCGCGGCTCACAAAATAATTTTAGACCAAAGCCACCCCCTATACCCGGACATTGAACTACTTCCCTCTGGACGCGGGTATAGGGCACCCCTCAGCAGGAAAAACACAACTAGACAATCATTTGTGCCAGGTGTGATATCCCTCCTATATAGCTCGGGCTAATGTTCCTATCGACTCAGTAAGGCCAGCAGGCTAGTCTTTAAAAAAAAAAATGTTATATTGGTATTTAACTGTTATGAATGTAATTTGGTTTTGTATTTAAATGTGTACATGACACTTCAACAACATTTCATCATGGGGACAATAAAATCAGTAATTAAGTAAGACTGTCCCTATCCTACTGCCAGTCTCTTTATCTAATCCACTCCCTGTCCTACTGCCAGTCTCTAGCTAATCCACTCCCTGTCCTACTGCCAGTCTCTTTAGCTAATCCACGCCCTGTCCTACTGCCAGTCTAGCTAATCCACTCCCTGTCCTACTGCCAGTCTCTTTAGCTAATCCACGCCCTGTCCTACTGCCAGTCTAGCTAATCCACTCCCTGTCCTACTGCCAGTCTCTAGCTAATCCACTCCCTGTCCTACTTACCAATACACTCATAACAACCTAGGCAAAACTTTTATATTAGATCAAATAAACCACATGTAGCCAATAAACTATTACCTTTTTTTGTTAACTGAATTCGATCCTCTCTTATTGACCTTCACACAACTCCCTGCTTGGTGAGCCACCTGCTGGAGAAGACAGATTTTGGGCCCAGTTATCCCTCTCGCTTCGCCTCTTCCTCTGTGGTGTGATTCACAAAATCTGTATAGCGGGAAGCATCATTCACCCAAGGTTTGTCAAAATCAGGCCAGCGCTATCTGAGATCGAGTGTGACTAACGTACAAAAGTCGAACAGACGGAGACCGATCTACATTCCCCTCCTGATTTCATCATGGGGGACACAATTATGTTACTGTAATGCCAATCAGACTTTTTTCTGTTGAACTACCCTTGACATAAACGATTTACTGTAGGGTTGACCCCTGTGGACTGTAGGGTTACGACCCCTGTGGACTGTAGGGTTACGACCCCTGTGGACTGTAGGGTTGACCCCTGTGGACTGTAGGGTTACGGCCCTGTGGATTGTAGGGTTACGGCCCTGTGGATTGTAGGGTTGCGGCCCTGTGGATTGTAGGGTTGCGGCCCTGTGGACTGTAGGGTTGACCCCTGTGGACTGTAGGGTTGACCCCTGTGGACTGTAGGGTTACAGCCCTGTGGACATTAGGGTTGACCCCTGTGGACTGTAGTGTTACGGCCCTGTGGACTGTAGGGTTGACCCCTGTGGACTGTAGGGTTACGACCCCTGTGGACTGTAGGGTTACGACCCCTGTGGACTGTAGGGTTACAACCCCTGTGGACTGTAGGGTTACAACCCCTGTGGACTGTAGGGTTACGACCCCTGTGGACTGTAGGGTTACAGCCCAAATGGCATTACTTTTGACCAGGGACCCAATCTAGGTCTGATATCTGATATCTGATATCTATCTCTCAACACGATCACTGGGAAGTTAGTCATTCAACCATTGATTTCCTTGAAATGTTTCATATGCGGATGTCTTCATTTTTATTTTCCTGACTCCCTGTGCTGTCTAGAGGGCCTGTATTTCCTGACTCCCTGTGCTGTCTAGAGGGCCTGTATTTCCTGACTCCCTGTGCTGTCTAGAGGGCCTGTATTTCCTGACTCCCTGTGCTGTCTAGAGGGCCTGTATTTCCTGACTCCCTGTGCTGTCTAGAGGGCCTGTATTTCCTGACTCCCTGTGCTGTCTAGAGGGCCTGTATTTCCTGACTCCCTGTGCTGTCTAGAGGGCGTGTATTTCCTGACTCCCTGTGCTGTCTAGAGGGCCTGTATTTCCTGACTCCCTGTGCTGTCTAGAGGGCCTGTATTTCCTGACTCCCTGTGCTGTCTAGAGGGCCTGTATTTCCTGACTCCCTGTGCTGTCTAGAGGGCCTGCATTTCCTGACTCCCTGTGCTGTCTAGAGGGCCTGCATTTCCCGGATGAAAAGCATCACTGTGGGTCTGGCTGGTATAGGCCATGGTCCACAGGAATCAAAAGGAGCAGTGTTTAAGGCCTCTATTTGAGCTAGACCTGTTCTCAACCTTGGACATAATTGGGTTTTGCTCTGTGACTCCTGTTACTTTGGTACTAAAGATTTGATTCTAAACATCTCACTGTGAGATTGTGGATCGTTTTAGGGACGGCCTCCCGGGCCCTGGTTAAACATTGTTCATCTACGACCAGGAATATCGGTCTTAATGGAAAACATTCAATGTGCAAGATTTCCCCTGTCTAAACCAGGCGACACTTATTGTGATATTGGAGATCATCTAGGGATGATTTCCCAGGCCCAGATCTCAATGGGACTCCCTGCTAAAATACTGTTTAAATAATATATGCCTATAGCCCTGGATTATCACTATTTCTTAATGGAAAATCTCCATTCAAAGTCTTTTAACAGGCCCATATTTAAGGAAATAAGATTGATGGTGATTTCAGTAGCAGGTGGTTGGATCATGGTACTTTTGATTCCTGTATGACATAACTGGAAGTCTAAAAGGATAAAAAAGCATTTCCTAAATGATCATATTTATCTTTTTGCGAGAAATGAAGTGAGTTCTTTAACTGTAAATCCGCACCACCCAGAACCCACCCTGATAATGACTGTCATTATACACTAGGCCGGTCTCATTTCAAGTGGAACTGACAGCGTTTTAACTACTTTGCAGAGGTGAAACAAAAAGACAATCATAATATCAGTCAAAAATATCAAATTCCCTGTTTATGCTACAAAACCAACTTCATAGGAGGCTTTGAAAATAGGTTCTATTTGGCTCAACAGGACAGGACACAGAGACATTGTTGGTAGAATAGATGGATGTAGTTCAATGCATGATTAATATAATTCACCAATACTTGGTAGTCTAAAACATATTGCTGTCAGGTTGTAAATCACAGCTGGCCTGGTACATTGTTTGCTGCCTTCATTCAGGATGCACTGTTTCAGTTTCAATGACTCAATATTTTGAACAAAAACAGATGACTGTAACTATGGCTGGGAATGTCAATGCAATCGAACTAGCAAGGGAAATGATTACAAGTCAGTCATAACGCGACTAATAGTCTAGCGCACGTGTCAAACAAAGCCCGTGGGCCTAATAGGACACACGAGAACATAAATGACTCAACACTTGAGTCATCTACTAAACTCAGCAAAAAAAGAATGTCCCCTCACTGTCAACTGCCTTACATTTTCAGCAAACTTAACATGTGTAAATATTTGTATGAACATAACAAGATTCAACAACTGAGACATAAACTGAACAAGTTCCACAGACATGTGTCTAACAGAAAGGGAATAATGTGTCCCTGAACAAAGGGGGGTTCAAAATCAAAAGTAACAGTCAGTATCTGGTGTGGCCACCAGCTGCATTAAGTACTGCAGTGCATCTCCTCTTCAAGGACTGCACCAGATTTGCCAGTTCTTGCTGTGAGATGTTACCCCACTCTTCCACCAAGGCACCTGCATGTTCCCGGACATTTCTGTGAGGAATGGCTCTATCCCTCACCCTCCGATCCAACAGGTCCCAGACGTGCTCAATGGGATTGAGATCCGGGCTCTTCGCTGGCCATGGCAGAACACTGACATTCCTGTCTTGCAGGAAATCATGCACAGAATGAGCAGTATGGCTGGTGGCAGGGTCATGTCAGGATGAGCCTGCAGGAAGGGTACCACATGAGGGAGGAGGATGTCTTCCCCGTAACACACAGCGTTGAGATTGCCTGCAATGACAACAAGCTCAGTCCGATGATGCTGTGAAACACCGCCCCAGACCATGACTGACCCTCCACCTCCAAATCGATCCCGCTCCAAAGTACAGGCCTCGGTGTAACGCTCATTCCTTCGACGATAAACGGCGAATCCGACCATCACTCCTGATGAGACAAAACCGCAACTCGTCAGTGAAGAGCACTTTTTGCCAGTCCTGTCTGGTCCAGCGACGGTGGGTTTGTGCCCATAGGCAACGTTTTTGCCGGTGATGTCTGGTGAGGACCTGCCTTACAACAGGCCTACAGGCCCTGGGCCCAGCCTCTCTCAGACTATTTCAGACAGTCTGAGCACTGATGGAGGGACTGTGCGTTCCTGGTGTAACTCAGCAGTTGTTGTTGCCTTCCTGTACCTGTCCTGCAGGTGTGATGTTTGGATGTACTGATCCTGTGCAGGTGTTGTTACACGTGGTCTGTCACTGCGAGGACGATCAGCTGTCCGTCCTGTCTCCCTGTAGCGTTGTCTTAGGCGTCTCACAGTACGGACATTGCAGTTTACTGCCCTGGCCACATCTGCAGTCCTCATGCCTCCTTCCAGCATGCCTAAGGCACGTTCACACAGATGGGCAGGGACCCTGGGAATCGTTCTTTTGGTGTTTTTCAGAGTCAGTAGAAAGGCCTCTTTAGTGTCCTATGTTTTCTGTGACCTTAATTGCCTACCGTCTGTAAACTGTTAGTGTCTTAACGACCGTTCCACAGGTGCATGTTCATTAATTGTTTGTGGCTCTTTGAAGAAGCATGGGAAACAGTGTTGAAACCCTTTACAATGAAGATCTGTGAAGTTATTTGGATTTTTACGAATTATATTTGAAAGACAGGGTCCTGAAAAAGGGACGTTCCTTTTTTTTTTGCTGAGTTGAGCTTAAAAAGTGAATGTTCCCTCGTTAGGTTTTAGCTCGTCTTGCTCTGGCTAACATTAGTTGTTTATCTTGTTGTTGTTGATGTGTATAACTGAGGGAGAGAGAGCCGACCTTTTCATGGTTGTTTGATCAATAGGACTGTGAAGTTCCCAAATGTAAGAGGACTCCCTTGGTATTTACATATTTACAGAAATCCATTCAGGTGTATTTTGTGTCTTTTGCCAAAGTGTTCTAATGATCTAAAGTCACGCTGTTGTTACTGCCTGTAAACACACAGTCCAGTTCATAGTGAATGATGACAGGCCCTACTGCCTGTAAACACACAGTCCAGTTCATAGTGAATGGTGACAGGCCCTACTGCCTGTAAACACACAGTCCAGTTCATAGTGAATGATGACAGGCCCTACTGCCTGTAAACACACAGTCCAGTTCATAGTGAATGATGACAGGCCCTACTGCCTGTAAACACACAGTCCAGTTCATAGTGAATGATGACAGGTCCTACTGCCTGTAAACACACAGTCCAGTTCATAGTGAATGATGACAGGTCCTACTGCCTGTAAACACACAGTCCAGTTCAAAGTGAATGATGACAGGCCCTACTGCCTGTAAACACACAGTCCAGTTCAAAGTGAATGATGACAGGCCCTACTGCCTGTAAACACACAGTCCAGTTCATAGTGAATGATGACAGGTCCTACTGCCTGTAAACACACAGTCCAGTTCATAGTGAATGATGACAGGCCCTACTGCCTGTAAACACACAGTCCAGTTCATAGTGAATGATGACAGGCTCTACTGCCTGTAAACACACAGTCCAGTTCATAGTGAATCATGACAGACCCTACTGCCTGTAAACACACAGTCCAGTTCACAGTGAATGATGACAGGCCCTACTGCCTGTAAACACACAGTCCAGTTCATAGTGAATGAGGACAGGCCCTACTGCCTGTAAACACACAGTCCAGTTCATAGTGATTGATGACAGGCCCTACTGCCTGTAAACACACAGTCCAGTTCAAAGTGAATGATGACAGGCTCTACTGCCTGTAAACACACAGTCCAGTTCATAGTGAATCATGACAGACCCTACTGCCTGTAAACATACAGTCCAGTTCACAGTGAATGATGACAGGCCCTACTGCCTGTAAACACACAGTCCAGTTCATAGTGAATGAGGACAGGCCCTACTGCCTGTAAACACACAGTCCAGTTCAAAGTGAATGATGACAGGCCCTACTGCCTGTAAACACACAGTCCAGTACATAGTGAATGATGACAGGCCCTACTGCCTGTAAACACACAGTCCAGTTCAAAGTGAATCTTTCCCACTCTGTATTGGTCTGTGTAGACTCTGGTCCTGGACAAGACCACTCTGTATTGGTCTGTGTAGACTCTGGTCCTGGACAAGACCACTCTGTATTGGTCTGTGTAGACTCTGGTCCTGGACAAGACCACTCTGTATTGGTCTGTGTAGACTCTGGTCCTGGACAAGACCACTCTGTATTGGTCTGTGTAGACTCTGGTCCTGGACAAGACCACTCTGTATTGGTCTGTGTAGACTCTGGTCCTGGACAAGACCACTCTGTATTGGTCTGTGTAGACTCTGGTCCTGGACAAGACCACTCTGTATTGGTCTGTGTAGACTCTGGTCCTGGACAAGACCACTCTGTATTGGTCTGTGTAGACTCTGGTCCTGGACAAGACCACTCTGTATTGGTCTGTGTAGACGCTGGTCCTGGACAAGACCACTCTGTATTGCGATTTTCACAAATGCTTTACTATACGTCATTCCCAAACATTCTATGAATTTATGACAGTGGTCGCTTGTCAGACAATGTGGGTGTATGTTAAAATACTCAGTTCCATTAACTTTACAGTGTAGCCACGAGTCCAGAATGATCAAACATAGGATCATATACAAAGGATGGAGGACTGGACAGTGCACCTGTCAAACAGAGAATGTTTCTCCCCTTCCCTTACTGCCGGGATGTTTCTCCCCTTCCCTTACTGCCGGGATGTTTCTCCCCTTCCCTTACTGCCGGGATGTTTCTCCTCTTCCCTTACTGCCGGGATGTTTCTCACCTTCCCTTACTTCCGGGATGTTTCTCCCCTGCCCTTACTGCCGGGACGTTTCTCCCCTTCCCTTACTGCCAAGACGTTTCTCCTCTTCCCTTACTGCCGGGATGTTTCTCCCCTTCCCTTACTGCCGGGATGTTTCTCCTCTTCCCTTACTGCCGGGACGTTTCTCCTCTTCCCTTACTGCCGGGACGTTTCTCCTCTTCCCTTACTGCCGGGACGTTTCTCCTCTTCCCTTACTGCCGGGACGTTTCTCCCCTTCCCTTACTGCCGGGATGTTTCTCCCCTTACTGCCGGGATGTTTCTCCCCTTACTGCCGGGATGTTTCTCCCCTTCCCTTACTGCCGGGATGTTTCTCCTCTTCCCTTACTGCCGGAACGTTTCTCCTCTTCCCTTACTGCCGGGATGTTTCTCCCCTTCCCATACTGCCGGGATGTTTCTCCCCTTCCCTTACTGCCGGGATGTTTCTCCTCTTCCCTTACTGCCGGGATGTTTCTCCTCTTCCCTTACTGCCGGGATGTTTCTCCTCTTCCCTTACTGCCGGGATGTTTCTCCTCTTCCCTTACTGCCGGGATGTTTCCCCTCTTCCCTTACTGCCGGGATGTTTCTCCCCTTCCCTTACTGCCGGGATGTTTCTCCTCTTCCCTTACTGCCGGAACGTTTCTCCTCTTCCCTTACTGCCGGGATGTTTCTCCCCTTCCCATACTGCCGGGATGTTTCTCCCCTTCCCTTACTGCCGGGATGTTTCTCCTCTTCCCTTACTGCCGGGATGTTTCTCCTCTTCCCTTACTGCCGGGATGTTTCTCCCCTTCCCTTACTGCCGGGATGTTTCTCCTCTTCCCTTACTGCCGGGATGTTTCCCCTCTTCCCTTACTGCCGGGATGTTTCTCCCCTTCCCTTACTGCCGGGATGTTTCTCCTCTTCCCTTACTGCCGGAACGTTTCTCCTCTTCCCTTACTGCCGGGATGTTTCTCCCCTTCCCATACTGCCGGGATGTTTCTCCCCTTCCCTTACTGCCGGGATGTTTCTCCTCTTCCCTTACTGCCGGGATGTTTCTCCTCTTCCCTTACTGCCGGGATGTTTCTCCCCTTCCCTTACTGCCGGGATGTTTCTCCCCTTCCCTTACTGCCGGGATGTTTCTCCTCTTCCCTTACTGCCGGAACGTTTCTCCTCTTCCCTTACTGCCGGGATGTTTCTCCCCTTCCTATACTGCCGGGATGTTTCTCCCCTTCCCTTACTGCCGGGATGTTTCTCCTCTTCCCTTACTGCCGGGATGTTTCTCCTCTTCCCTTACTGCCGGGATGTTTCTCCTCTTCCCTTACTGCCGGGATGTTTCTCCTCTTCCCTTACTGCCGGGATGTTTCTCCCCTTCCCTTACTGCCGGGATGTTTCTCCTCTTCCCTTACTGCCGGAACGTTTCTCCTCTTCCCTTACTGCCGGGATGTTTCTCCCCTTCCCATACTGCCGGGATGTTTCTCCCCTTCCCTTACTGCCGGGATGTTTCTCCTCTTCCCTTACTGCCGGGATGTTTCTCCCCTTCCCTTACTGCCGGGATGTTTCTCCTCTTCCCTTACTGCCGGGATGTTTCTCCCCTTCCCTTACTGCCGGGATGTTTCTCCCCTTCCCTTACTGCCGGGATGTTTCTCCTCTTCCCTTACTGCCGGGATGTTTCTCCCCTTCCCTTACTGCCGGGATGTTTCTCCCCTTCCCTTACTGCCGGGATGTTTCTCCTCTTCCCTTACTGCCGGGATGTTTCTCCTCTTCCCTTACTGCTGTGATGTATTTATAGGTTTCTTCCCTCATAACTTCAGATTGACCTGGCTGAGGTTTGTGGCCTCTCTGACCTGGTTTAGTGTTTTTGTTGTCAGACACCTGGTTCTTGATAAAAGCCAGTGGAAACTAGAGATGCTAGGAGCCAGTCACGGACTTGGCTTAGACTTGATCATATATCAAAACATCGTCGGTTTCCCAGACACAGATTAAGCCAACAGGTTTTGATTTAGACCTTCCTAATATTGAGTTGCCCCCCCCGTTTGACGTCAGAACAGCCTCAATTCGTCGTGGCATGGAATCTGCAAGGTGTGAAAGCGTTCCACAGGGATGCTGGTCCATGTTGACTCCAATGCTTCCCACAGTTGTCAAGTTGTCTGGATGTCCTTTGGGTGGTGGACCATTCTTTTTTCACACAGGAAACTGTTGAGTGTGGAAAAACCCAGCAGCGTTGCAGTTCTTGACACACACAAACCGGTGCGCCTGGCACCTACTACCATACCCCGTTCAAAGACACTTAAATCTTTTGTTTTGCCCATTCACCCTCTGAATGGCACACATTCACAATCCATGTCTCAATTGTCTCAAGGATTAAAAATCCTTATTTAACCCGTCTCCTCCCCTTCATATACACTGATTGAAGTGGATTTAACAAGTGACGTCAATAAGGGATCATAGCTTTCACCTGGATTCACCTGGTCAGTCTGTCATGGAGAGAGAAGGTGTTCTTAATGTTTAGTAACCTACAGTATTTACAGTGCATTCAGAAAGTATTCAGACCTCTTAACTTTTTCCACATTTTGTTACGTTACAGCCTTATTATAAAATGTATAAAATAATTTTTCCCCTCATCAATCTACACACAATACCCCATAATGAGAAGGCAAAAGACGATTACCTTTTTGTATAAAGAATATAAAACCAAAATACCTTATTTACATAAGTATTCAGACCATTTGCAATGAGACTCGAAATTGAGCTCTGTGCATCCTGTTTCCATTGATCATCCTTGATGTTTCTACAACTTGATTGGAGTCCACCTGTGGAAACTCAAATTGATTGGACATGAAAAGGCACACACCTGTCTATATAAGATCCCAAAGTTGACAGTGCATGTCAGAGCAAAAACCAAGCCATGAGGTTGAAGAAATTCTCCGTAGAACCCCAGAGACAGGATTGTGTCGAGGCACAGATCTGGGTAAGGGTACCAAAACATTTCTGGAGCATTGAAGGTCCCCAAGAACACAGTGGCCTCCATCATTCTTAAATGGAAGAAGTTTGAACCACCAAGACTCTTCCTAGAGCTGGCTGCTCGGCCAAACTGAGCAATCGGGGGAGAAGGGTCTTGGTCAGATGAGGTGAGCAAGAACCCCAATGGTCTCTCTGACAGAGCTCCAGAGTTCCTCTGTGGGAGATGGGAGAACCTCCCAGAATGACAACCATCTCTGCAGCACTCCACCAATCAGGCCTTTATGGTAGGGTGGCCAGACGGAAGCCACTCCTCAGTAAAAGCCACATGAGAAGCCCACTTGGAGTTTGTCAAAAGGCACCTAAAGAACTCTCAGACCATGAGAAACTAGATTCTTGATCTGATGAAACCAAGATTGAACTCTTTGGCCTGAATGCCAAGTGTCACGTCTGGAAGAAACCTGGCACCATCCCTACGGTGAAGCAGGGTGGTGGCACCATCCCTACAGTGAAGCAGGGTGGTGGCAGCATCCCTACGGTGAAGCAGGGTGGTGGCAGGATCCCTACGCTGAAGCATGGTGGTGGCAGCATCACTACGGTGAAGCAGGGTGGTGGCAGCATCACTACGGTGAAGCATGGTGGTGGCAGAGGTGCTTCAACAAAGTACTGAGTAAAGGGTCTGAATACAGATATATATTAGATTATTTTTTTTTATGTAAATGCAATTATTTCTAAACCTGTTTTTGCTTTGTAATTACAGGGTTTTGTGTGTAGATTGAGTTAAAACAATTGTTTTATTTATTTTTTAGAATAAGGTTGTAACGTAAGAAAACGTGGAAAAAGTCAAGGGGTCTCTATACTTTCAAAATGCACTGTATCTCCATTTGTTATAATTGTTTACGTCGTTGATTTTGATGTTTACAAAGTGGGATTCAAATGGATTTCATGGTCATTTTTTTTGTTGTTAACAACAAAATACTCAGATATAAATTCTAACATTTAAAAAAAAAATGTATAAACACATCTTGATCAGATAAGTGTTCAACCACCTGACTGTTTACATGTCAGAATCACCTTTTGGCAGTGATTACAGCTGTGAGTGTTTCTGGGTACGTATTGTGAGAGCCTGTATTGTGCAACATTTGCCCATTTGTATTATTTTCTAAGTTCTTCACGCTCTGTCAAGTTGGTCATTGCTATCCAACCATTATGAAGTTTTGCCATAGATTTTCAAGCAGATTTAAGTCAACTGTAACTAGGCCTCTCAGAAACATTCACTGTCTTCTTGGTAAGCAACTCCAGTGTAGATTTGGCCTTGTGTTTTAGGTTATTGTCCTGCTGAAAGGTGAATTAATCTCCTAGTGTCTGGTGGAAAGCAGACTGAACCAGGTTTTCCTCTAGGATTTGCCCTGAGCTTAGCTCCATTCCATTTATTTTTATCCTGAAAAACTCCCCAGTTCGTAATGATTACAAGCATACCCATAACATGATGCAGCCACCACTATGCTTGAAATTATGGAGAGAGTGGTACTCAGTGACATGTTTGGGGCAAATCCAATATAACACAACACTTTGTATTCAAGACAAATAGTGAATTGCTTTGACAAATGTTTTACGGTATTACTTTAGTGCCTTACTGCAAACACAAAGCATGTTTTGGAATAATTTTATTCTGTATAGATGTTCTTATCTTCACTCTGTCAAGAAGGTTAGTTTTGTAAACAACTACAATGTTGTTGATCCATCCTCAGTGTTCTATCACAGCCATTGAACTCTGTAAATGTTTTAAAGTCACCATTGGCCTCATGGTGAAATCCCTGAGCGGGTTCCTTCTTCTCTGGCAACTGTGTTGAATCTGTGTTTGAAATTCACTGCTTGACTGAGGGACCTTACAATTCTATGTATGTGTGGGGTACAGAGATGAGGTAGTTGTTCAACACTATTATGCAACTCATTATGTGACTTGTTAAGCACATTTTCACTCCTGATTTATTTATTGAGTAACACACTGAATGAATTCTCCTCAGCTGAGTTTAGAAAGACTTAATCAGGATACCTAGTAACTTTCCCGTGACAATAGAAATACCTCTCATTTCCTGTTGAGGTCCAGACTCAAGCAGGTGTTGATGCATGACATTGTTACCCAATCCTGTGCTTTGTGTGGCTTTTAGATCCGTTTATATAAACGATCACAGCTGTTTTGATTTGGTTTGATATCATTTCCTGGTTTGATATCATTTCCTGGTTTGATATCATTTCCTGTTTTGATATCATTTCCTGTTTTGATATCATTTCCTGTTTTGATATTGCAGCCTTGGCTGGAGTTCAGAGACAGTTGCAAGTTCCAGAGGAACAAGAATGCTGAATATTTTCTGCGTATTTGCCCAGTTTTCTTTAAAATGCCAAAATGCAGTGTTTTTTTTTAAATGTTAAATATCCGTATCAAAATCAATTTTGGGTAACAATCAAGTATCTTATTGTAATAGATTTCCATTAAAATGGGGGGGAAAAATAGCTTCTTTTTTTTTAGCAAGACTAGTACTGCATGGGAGTGGTCTGAGTGGGCTGGGGAAAACCAAAAACTGTCTGCTATTGTCAGTGTGGTTTGGAACGCTGTTTGTTATTGGTCTATTAATCAATTTACAGCGTGGTGATGTCACCATAAACAAACAACTCCCGCACATACAAAAACTGCTGATTAGAAGGTCCTATGTAAATTGTATTTTGAAACCGCAACTATTAGGAAATAACACTGATTCCAAAAGAATCATACTTTTACAGTGTTAGTTTCATCAGGGGTTGTACAATTTATAAAACACAAATTTTATGACTTGAACCACTCTTTTATGTTGAGTTGGTTTAAACTGGTTTAAAAATGACAGATGTACAACTCGATGTTTATCTACTGATGGTGTTAAACCAGGTTTTCTGGATTTTGCGAAAGGTGTCCTGAAGGATGCCATTCTGGGTCCTGTACTTTTTACTGTTTACATTAACAATATCGACTTGTCTGTAAAAAATAAAAAAATGTTTTATCTCCACTTGTATGCTGATGATACTGTTGTGTTTGACCCCAAGGTTGACCAGGCTCTATCTGAACTTTCCTGCCTTCAATGTATTACAGAAAAATGTTATTGACCTGAAATTAGTATTGAATGCAGGAAAAACTAAACTAAGTATATGCTCTCCAGAGCACATAAAAATAACTCTGATTTGAGGTGGGGGAGTTACCAGGGGAGGGGTGAGGAGGGGGAGTTACCAGGGGAGGGGTGAGGAGGGGGAGTTACCAGGGGAGGGGTGAGGAGGGGGAGTTACCAGGGGAGGGGTGAGGAGGGGGAGTTACCAGGGGAGGGGTGAGGAGGGGGAGTTACCAGGGGAGGGGTGAGGAGGGGGAGTTACCAGGGGAGGGGTGAGGAGGGGGAGTTACCAGGGGAGGGGTGAGGAGGGGGGTGAGGAGGGGGAGTTACCGGGAGAGGGGTGAGGAGGGGGAGTTACCAGGGGAGGGGTGAGGAGGGGGGTGAGGAGGGGGAGTTACCGGGAGAGGGGTGAGGAGGGGGAGTTACCGGGAGAGGGGTGAGGAGGGGGAGTTACCGGGAGAGGGGTGAGGAGGGGGAGTTACCGGGAGAGGGGTGAGGAGGGGGAGTTACCGGGAGAGGGGTGAGGAGGGGGAGTTACCGGGAGAGGGGTGAGGAGGGGGAGTTACCATGGTAGGGGTGAGGAGGGGGAGTTAACTGAGGAGGGGGAGTTACCAGGGGAGGGGTAAATCCCCCTCCTCACCCCTCCGCTGTTAGGAGGGAAGGTTACCAGGGTCGGTTGAGGAGGGAAGGTGGGAAGAACGAACGAGAGGGAGGGTTTTCTGTCCTGCAGACAAGGACTCCGGGCAGTCAAATCGACCCTGCCTTCAGAGGAACAAGGAATCTGTCAGTCATATCGACCCTGCCTTCAGAGGAACAAGGAATCTGTCAGTCAAATCGACCCTGCCTTCAGAGGAACAAGGAATCTGTCAGTCAAATCGACCCTGCCTTCAGAGGAACATGGAATCTGTCAGTCAAATCGACCCTGCCTTCAGAGGAACAAGTAATCTGTCAGTCAAATCGACCCTGCCTTCAGAGGAACAAGGAATCTGTCAGTCATATCGACCCTGCCTTCAGAAGAACAAGGAATCTGTCAGTCAAATCGACCATGCCTTCAGAGGAACAAGGAATCTGTCAGTCATATCGACCCTGCCTTCAGAGGAACAAGGAATCTGTCAGTCATATCGACCCTGCCTTCAGAGGAACATGGAATCTGTCAGTCATATCGACCCTGCCTTCAGAGGAACATGGAATCTGTCAGTCATATCGACCCTGCCTTCAGAGGAACAAGGAATCTGTCAGTCAAATCGACCCTGCCTTCAGAGGAACAAGGAATCTGTCAGTCAAATCGACCCTGCCTTCAGAGGAACAAGGAATCTGTCAGTCAAGTCGACCCTGCCTTCTGCCTTCAGAGGAAGTTACCTCTGCTGCAGAGGATAAGTTCATTAGAGTTACCAGCCTCAGAAATTGCAGCCCAATAGATGATTCACAGAGTTCAAGTAACAGACACATGTCAACATCAACTGTTCAGAGGAGACTTCGTGAATCAGATGGGATATGCTTATCCTCTGGATAACTTCATTAGAGATACCAACCAAGAATAATAATAAGAAGAGATTTGCTTGGGCCAAGAAACACGAGCAATGGACATCTGTCCTTTGGTCTGATGAGTCCAAATTTGAGCATGTGTGGTTCCCACCGTGAAGCATGGAGGAGGTGTTGTGATGGTTCTTTGCTGGGTGGCACTAACAGTGATTTATTTAGAATTTAAGGCACACTTAACCACCATGGCTACCACAGCATTCTGCAGCGATACGCCATCCCATCTGGTTTGGGTTTAGTGGGACTATCATTTGTTTTTCAACAGGACAATGACCCAACACACCTCCAGGCTGTGTAAGGGTTATTTGACCAATAAGGAGAGTGCTGGAGTGCTGCATCAGATGACCTGGCTTCCACAATCACCTGACCTCATCCCAATTGAGATGGTTTGGGATGAGTTGGATCACAGAGTGAAGGAAAAGCAGCCAACAAGTGCTCAGCATATGTGGGAACTCCTTCAAGACTGCTGGAAAAGCATTCCAGGTGACTACCTCATGAAGCTGAGTGCCTTGTGTGCAAAGATGTCATCAAGGCAAAGGGTGGCTACTTTGAAGAATTTAAAATATTTAAAATACGTTTACTATTTTATTTAACACTTTTTTTTGGTTACTACATTATTCCATATGTGTTATTTCATAGTTTTGATGTCTTCATTATTTTTCTGAAAATAGTAAAAATAATGAAAAACCCTTGAATGACTAGGTGTGTCAACTTTTGACTGGTAATGTATATGGAAAATTAGTTTTTAAAATCTTGATTAGAAAAGTATTCACACCCCATATACATATATATAAGTTAAATCCATTATAATCCTTCTTTGTAAAATAACAAAATGTGTTAAAAGTAAAGGGGTATGAATAACTACTGAAAGCATGATTGTAATAGTTTGTTTTCTTTACCAGGAATAGATGTTGGGAAATTGGACTGAGTAGGAGATTCTGTTCTATTCACGACCAGACAAGGAAGACTATTTAGGCCCTTCCCTCTGGAGTGGGGCAGATTGTTCACCCATAACTGCATGACTGATCCTCAACACGGGGGCCCCTCAGGGGCGAGTGCTTAGTCCCCTCCCCTCCTGTACTCCCTGTTCACCCACGACTGCATGGCCAAGCACGACTCCAACACCATCATTAAGTTTGCTGATAACACAACAGTGGTAGGCCTGATCACTGACAATGATGAGACGGCTTATAGGGATGAGGTCAGAGACCTGGCCTGGTGGTGCCAGGACAACAACCTCTCCCTCAACGTGATCAAGACAAAGGAGCTGATCGTGGACTACAGGAAAAGGCGGTCCGAACAGGCCCCCCATTAACATCAACGGGGCTGTAGTGGAGCGAGTCGGGAGTTTTGAGTTCCTTGGTGTCCATATCACCAACGACCTATCATAGTCCAAACACACCAAGACAGTCGTGAAGAGGGCACAACAAAACCGTTTCCCCCTCAGGAGACTGAAAATATTTGTCACAGGCCCCCAGATCCACAAAAAGTTATACAGCTGCACCATCGAGAGCATCCTGACCCTTTGCATCACCGCCTGGTATGGCAACTGCTCGGCATCTGACCGTAAGGCACTACAGAGGGTAGTGCGAACGGCCCAGTACATCACTGGGGCCGAGCTTCCTGCTATCCAGGACCTATATAATAGCCGGTGTCAGAGGAAAGCCCAGAAAATTGTCATAGACTCCAGTCACCCAAGTTATAGACTGTTTTCTCTACTACCGCACGGCAAGCGGTACCGGAGCGCCAAGTCTAAGACCAAAAGGCTCCTCAACAGTTTCTACCCCCAAGCCATTAGACAATTTATATCGACCCCCCCCCCCCCCGCCTTGTACACTGCTGCTACTCACTGTTTATTTGTTACCTGTGCAGAGTCACTTCACCCCCACCGACATGTACAGATTACCTCAACTAGCCTGTACCCCCACACACTGACTCGGTACCGGTGCCCCCTGTATATAGCCTCCACACTGACTCGGTATCGGTGCCCCCTGTATATAGCCTCCACATTGACTCTGTACCGTAACACCCTGTATATAGCCTCCACATTGACTCTGTACCGTAACACCCTGTATATAGCCCCCACATTGACTCTGTGCCGGTGCCCCCTGTATAGAGCCTTGTTTTTCTTATTGTGTTACTTTTTCTTATTACTTTATTTTAGTCTGCTTGGTAAATATTTTCTTCTTGAACTGCACTGTTGGTTAAGGGCTTGTAAGTCAGCATTTCACGGTAAAATCGACACTTGTTGTTTTTGGCGCATGTGACAAAGTTTGATTTGATTATTATGAACCTTGCTGAAGAGTCGTTTTGGTCTCCCTCTCTTAAACATTGTTTAATACGAATTGAAGTTTGTCTTATTTGTATCCAGAATTTCTCCACACCTTGACCGGTTTTCAAGCCATATTGATAACTGTCCCCTGTCTTCTTCCTCTAGGCCAGAGCACCAGTACATGGAGCGGTTCTGGAAGGAGGCGCGTGTTGGGGATTTCATTAGACTGCGCTGTAATGAGATCCTGCCTGCAGATGTTCTACTGCTCAGTTCCAGCGACCCGGACCGCCTGGTCCACATCGAGACAGCTACCCTGGATGGAGAGACCAACCTCAAACAGAGACGGGTTGTCTGCAGCTTCCTAGACCTGGTGAGACTATACATTTAACAATCAACCTCAGACCTGGTGGTCCCCAGCTTCCTAGACCTGGTGGTCCCCAGCTTCCTAGAACTGGTGAGACTATACATTTAACAATCAACCTCAGACCTGGTGGTCCCCAGCTTCCTAGACCTGGTGGTCCCCAGCTTCCTAGAACTGGTGAGACTATACATTTAACAATCAACCTCAGACCTGGTGGTCCCCAGCTTCCTAGACCTGGTGGTCCCCAGCTTCCTAGACCTGGTGAGACTACACATTTAACAATCAACCTCAGACCTGGTGGTCCCCAGCTTCCTAGACCTGGTGGTCCCCAGCTTCCTAGACCTGGTGAGACTACACATTTAACAATCAACCTCAGACCTGGTGGTCCCCAGCTTCCTAGACCTGGTGGTCCCCAGCTTCCTAGACCTGGTGAGACTATACATTTAACAATCAACCTCAGACCTGGTGGTCCCCAGCTTCCTAGACCTGGTGGTCCCCAGCTTCCTAGACCTGGTGAGACTATACATTTAACAATCAACCTCAGACCTGGTGGTCCCCAGCTTCCTAGACCTGGTGGTCCCCAGCTTCCTAGACCTGGTGAGACTATACATTTAACAATCAACCTCAGACCTGGTGGTCCCCAGCTTCCTAGAACTGCGGACCAGTCAAACTACGTTTCTAGTCAATCCTCACGTACCCTAAAATGTGAATGTATTTCATACGGAAAAAAATTGTTAAATAAAAAAGTAAAATTAGCAAGTGAGCGTCCTCTTCGTCACGCGCCCAGAGACTGATTTCCAACTGTGAGTCCCTGTACCAAAACTCCAAATGATTCCTTGTTTTGGAAGAAATAAGCCTAAAACTTTGAACAGACTGTTGACATCTAGTGGAAGCCATAGGAATTGCAATCTGGGAGCTGGAATTGCATAGGACCCATAGCTTTCCATTGTAAGAGCATGGGATCTCAAAAAAAAAATATTGTTTGGTTTTTCTTTGGATTCTCTCTTACCATATCAATTGTGTTATAGTCTCATACTGTATTTTAACATTTCTACAAACTTCAAACTTCCAATGGTACCAACTATATGCATATCCTAGCTTCTGAGCCTGAGGAACAGGAGGTTTACTTTGGGCATGTCAGTCAGGCAGAAATTCTGAATATAGTTCTCCTTAGTCCTAACAAGTTTTAATGCAGACAGAGAAGAGCTCCAACTTCTTAATCATAGCCTCAATTTTGTCCCGCACATTGAATATAGTTCTGCCGACCTGGGGCGGCAGGGTAGCCTAGTGGTTAGAGCGTTGGGCTAGTAACCGGAAGGTTGCAAGTTCAAATCCCCGACCTGACGAGGTACAAATCTGTCGTTCTGCCCCTGAACAGGCAGTTAACCCACTGTTCCTAGGCCGTCATTGAAAATATGAAAAAAAAAAAAGAATTTGTTCTTAACTGACTTGCCTAGTTAAATAAAGGTAAAAAGAAAAAAAAATAGTTACTGTAATCCCAGATTCAGATCATTCAGGTGAGAAAAAACATCACCCAGATAGGCCATTCTTGTGAGAAACTCGTCATCATATAAACGGTCAGACAAGTGAAATTTATGTTCAGTAAAGAACTTTAAGCTCGTCTCTCAATTAAAAATACGTGTTGATGCTTTGCCCCTTGATAACCAGCGCACTTCTGTATGTTGATATGGTCGCTGCCCATATCAGTGCATAGTGCAGAAAATACACAAGAGTTCAGGGGCCTTGCTTTAACAAAGTTAACCATTTTCACTGTAGTGTCCAAAACATCTTTCAAGCTGTCAGGTTTTCCCTTGGCAGTAAGAGCCTCTCGGTGGATGCTGCAGTGTACCCAAGAGCCTCTCGGTGGATGCTGCAGTGTACCCAAGAGCCTCTAGGTGGATGCTGCAGTGTACCCAAGAGCCTCTAGGTGGATGCTGCAGTGTACCCAAGAGCCTCTAGGTGGATGCTGCAGTGTACCCAAGTGGTGTCGGGAGCAACTGCTTGCACGTGCGTTACCACTCCACTATGTCTCCCTGTCATGGCTTTTGCTCCGTCAGTACAGATACCAACACATTTTGACCACCAAAGTCCATTTGATGTCACAAAACTTTAAAAAACATCCTCTCCTGTTGTCCTGGTATCCAGTGGTTTGCAGAAGAGGATGTCATCCTTAATTGACCCCCGTAAACGGTACGGACATATACCAGGAGCTGTGCCAGGCCCGCCATGTTTGTTGACTCATCCTGCTGTAACGCATAGAATTCACTGGCTTGTATGTGAAGCAGTAACTGTTTCAAAACATCTCCTGTCATGTTACTGATGCGCCGTGAAACAGTGTTGTTTGATGAAGTCATTGTCTGTATAGTTTCTTGGGCCTTTTCCCCCAGCATTGTCCCAGCCATATCTGTGGCAGTAGGGAGAATTAAGTCCTCCACAATAGTATGAGGCTTGCCTTGGACAATGGATCTGATCCCAGTAGGCGACCCAAAACAACGGCTCCGCAGAGGGGGCAGACGGAGCAGTCTTCTGGTCAGGTTCCGTAGACGGGCACATTGCTCACCGCTCCCGAGTATACTACTCGCCAATGTCCCAGCCATGACAACAAGGTAGACGAAATCCGGGCAAGGGTTGCCTTCCAGAGAGACATCAGAGATTGTAACATTCTCTGTTTCACGGAAACATGGCTCACTTGGGATACGTTATCAGAGTCGGTACAGCCACCTGGTTTCTTCAGCCATCGCACCGACAGAAACAAGCATCTCTCTGGTAAGAAGAAGGGCGGGGGTGTATGCCTTATGTTTAACGAGCCGTGGTGTGATCATAACAACATACAGGAACTCAAGTCCTTTTGTTCACCTGACCTAGAATTCCTTACAATCAAATGCCGACCGCATTATCTACCAAGAGAATTCTCTTCGATTATAATCAGTTGTGTACATCCCCCAAGCAGACACCTCGACGGCCCTGAAAGACCTTCATTGGACTCTATGTAAACTGGAAACCACATATATATCCTGAGGCTGCATTTATTGTAGCTGGGGATTTTAACAAGGCTAATCTGAAAACAAGACTTCATCATTTAACAGCATTTCGAATGCGTGACCCGGGCTGGCAATATCCTGGATCATTGTTACTCTAACTTGCGCGACGCATACAAAGCCCTCACTCTCCCTCCTTTCGGCAAATCTGACCACGACTCCATTTTGTTGCTCCCAGCCTATAGACAGAAACTAAAACAGGAAACGCCTGTGCTCAGGTCTGTTCAACGCTGGTCCGACCAATCTGAGCACCCCCCTATCCACATCGGTGGGTCAGTAGTGGAGAAGGTGGAAAGTTTTAAGTTCCTCGACGTACACATTACGGACAAACTGAAATGGTCTACCCACACAGACAGCGTGGTGAAGAAGGCGCAGTAGCGCCTCTTCAACCTCAGGAGGCTGAAGAAATTTGTCTTGTGACCAAAAACACTCACAAACATTTACAGGTGCACAATTGAGAACATCCTGTCGGGCTGTATCACTGCCTGGTACGGCAACTGCTCCTCCCACAACCGTAAGGCTCTCCAGAGGGTAGTGAGGTCTGCACAACGCATCACCGGGGGCAAACTACCTGCCCACCAGGACACCTACACCACCCGATGTCACAGGAAGGCCAAAAAGATTTAAAAAAAGATAATCAAGGACCACAACCACCCGAGCCACTGCCTGTTCACACCGCTATCATCCAGAAGGCGAGGTCAGTACAGGTGCATCAAAGCAGGAACTGAGAGACAGAAGCTGTTTTTCAATCTCAAGGCCATCAGACTGTTTAACAGCCATCACTAACATTGAGTGCCTGCTGCCAACATACTGACTCAAATCTCTAGCCACTTTAATAATAAAAAATTGGCTCTAATAAATGCATCACTTCAAACAATGCCACTTTATATAATGTTTACATACCCTACATTACTCATCTCATACGTATATACTGCATTCTATACCATCTACTGTATCTTGCCATCTTTATGTAATACATGTATCACTAGCCACTTTAAACAATGCTACTTTATATAATGTTTACATACCCTACATTACTCATCTCATATGCATATACTGTACTATATACCATCTACTGCATCTTGCCTATGCCGTTCGGCCATCGCTCATCCATATATTTATATTGACATATTCTTATTCATTCCTTTACACTTGTGTGTATTAGGTGGTTGTTGGGAAATTGTTAGATTACTTGTTAGATTTTACTGCATGGTCGGAACTAGAAGCAAAGCACAAGCATTTTGCTAGACTCGCATTAACATCTGCTAACCATGTGTATATGACCAATAACATTTGATTTGATTTATACACATACCAGGCTTCTTACATCACCAATATATACATATACTGTACATCACTCTGGAACTGCAGGGAAATGTAGCCGTTTAACATTAGAAAAGAAGGGAGCCCACATTGCATAGAATTTGTCTTCAGACCCATTGAGTGTGTTGAATTTTTTCCAACTATGAAATTCAAAACGGATTTAATCCAATTGCATGAGAAGGGGGTATAGATAATTCCCATCTAAGTCAAATTAATCGTCTCGCTATCATAGTGACAAAGTCAATTACATCCTTGTTCATTTTGGTCAGTTGTATTGTGGGTAAGGAAACCCCAAATAGTGCAATAAAAGGGTCTGGCTCGATCTGTGTGCCGCTTAATTCTGAGAGTGTGTTAAAGATGTCTTTCCAGAAACCAACAAGAGATGGGCAACACCAAAACATGTGTACGTGATTAGCAGGATTACATTGTACACAATTAGGGTTCACATCCTTGTAAATGTTGCATTGAATGAGACCGTGTCAAGCGCGTATATAGAAGAGCTCTATACCCTTTTGAGTGCCCCTTCCCATAGTTCATCAGATATTTCCTCACCCAGTTCCTCCTCCCATGAGGATTTAATATTGTTTAATGAGATCAAATTTGACTATAGATTATTGACAATGTGCCTTTCAGAGTAGAAAGTGGGATAAGAAACGTGTCGAACTGTTTTCCCAGGAAGGGAATCCTGGATCTATGCTGGACGTAATTCAGGACTTGTAAGAACCTGTTCTTATAGCCTTTAGCCGTACCCTCATCCTACTCCTCCTCTGGTGATGTAGAGGTGAATCCGGCCCTGCAGTGCCTAGCTCCACTCCCATTCCCCAGGCGCTCTCATTTGTTGACTTCTGTAAAAAGCCTTGGTTTCATGCATGTTAACATTAGAAGCCTCCTCCCTAAGTTTGTTTTATTCACTGCCTTAGCACACTTTGCCAACCCGGATGTCTTAGCCATGTCTGAATCCTGGTTTAGGAAGACCACCAAAAACCCTGAAATGCCCATCCCTAACTATAACATTTTCCGACCAGATAGAACTGCCAAAGGGTGCGGAGTTAGCCTGCAGAGTTCTGTCTTTACTATCCAGGTCTGTGCCCAAACAACTTGAGCTTGTACTTTTAAAAATCCACCTTTCCAGAAACAAGTCTCTCACCATTGCCGCTTTCTATAGACCACCTTCAGCCCCCAGCTGTGCGCTGGACACCTGATATGTGAATTGATTCCCACCCCCCATCTATCTTCAGAGCTCGTACTGTTAGGTGACCTAAACTGGGACATGCTTAACACCCCGGCCATCCTACAATCTAAGCTTGATGCCCTCAATCTCACACAAATTATCAATGAACCTACCAGGTACAACCCCAAATCACAGGCACCCTCATATATCTCATCCTAACCAACCTGCCCTCCAAATACACCTCTGCTGTCTTCAACCAGGATCTCAGCGATCATTGCCTGCATCCGTAATGGGTCAGCGGTCAAACGACCTCCACTCATCACTGTCAAACGCTCCCTGAAACACTTCAGCGAGCAGGCCTTTCTAATCGACCTGGCCGGGGTATCCTGGAAGGATATTGACCTCATCCCGTCAGTAGAGGATGCCTGGTTATTTAAAAACAATGCCTTCCTCACCATCTTAAATAAGCATGCCCCATTCAAGAAATGTAGAACCAGGAACAGATATAGCCCTTGGTTCTCTCCAGACCTGAGTGCTCTTAACCAACACAAAAACATCCTATGGCGTTCTGCATTAGCATCGAACAGCCCCCGTGATATGCAACTTTTCAGTGAAGCTAGAAATCAATATACACAGGGAGTTAGAAAAGCCAAGGCTAGCTTTTTTAAGCAGACATTTGCTTCCTGCAACACAAACTCAAAAAAGTTCATCACACGCTGTTGTTGCTGTGTATTATCTATCCTGTTGACTCATCACATACGCTGCTGCTGCTACTGTGTATTGTCTATCCTGTTGACTCATCACACGCTGCTGCTACTGTCTATTATCTATCCTGTTGACTCATCACATATGCTACTGTGTATTATCTATCCTGTTGACTCATCACACACTGCTGCTACTGTGTATTATCTATCCTGTTGACTCATCACATATGCTACTGTGTATTATCTATCCTGTTGACTCATCACATACGCTGCTGCTACTGTGTATTATCTATCCTGTTGACTCATCACACACTGCTGCTGGTGTGTATTATCTATCCTGTTGACTCCTCACATATGCTACTGTGTATTATCTATCCTGTTGACTCATCACATACGCTGCTGCTACTGTGTATTATCTATCCTATTGACTCATCACATGCTGCTGCTACTGTGTATTATATATCCTGTTGACTCATCACATACGCTGCTACTGCTGTGTATTATCTATCCTGTTGACTCATCACATACGCTGCTACTGCTGTGTATTATCTATCCTGTTGACTCATCACACACTGCTACTGCTGTGTATTATCTATCCTGTTGACTCATCACACACTGCTGCTACTGTGTATTATCTATCTTGTTGACTCCTCACATATGCTACTGTGTATTATCTATCCTGTTGACTCATCACATGCTGCTGCTACTGTGTATTATCTATCCTGTTGACTCCTCACATATGCTACTGTGTATTATCTATCCTGTTGACTCATCACATACGCTGCTACTGCTGTGTATTATCTATCCTGTTGACTCCTCACACACTGCTACTGCTGTGTATTATCTATCTTGTTGACTCATCACACGCTGCTGTTACTGTGTATTATCTATCTTGTTGACTCATCACACGCTGCTGTTACTGTGTATTATCTATCCTGTTGACTCATCACACACTGCTACTGCTGTGTATTATCTATCCTGTTGACTCATCACACACTGCTGCTACTGTGTATTATCTATCATGTTGCTTAGTCACTTAATTCCTAGTTACAGTATATGTACATATCTACCTCACTCCCCTTCACATCGATTCAGTACTGTGTATATCACCATGTTATTACCTGGTACTCTGTGTATATAGCCATGTTATTACATGGTACTTCCTGTAAATAGCCATGTTATTACCTGGTACTTCCTGCATAGAGCCATGTTAATACCTGGTACTTCCTGCATAGAGCCATGTTAATACCTGGTACTTCCTGTAGATAGCCATGTTATTACCTGGTACTTCCTGTATATAGCCATGTTATTACCTGTTACTCCCTGTATATAGCCATGTTATTATCTGGTACTCCCTGTATAGAGCCATGTTATTACCTGGTACTCTGTGTATAGAGCCATGTTATTACCTGGTACTCTGTGTATAGAGCCATGTTATTACCTGGTACTTCCTGTATATAGCCATGTTATTACCTGGTACTCCCTGTATATAGCCATGTTATTACCTGGTACTCTGTGTATATAGCCATGTTATTACCGGGTACTCTGTGTATATAACCATGTTATTACCGGGTACTCTGTGTATATTACCATGTTATTACCTGGTACGCCCTGTATATAACCATGTTATTACCTGGTACGCCCTGTATATAACCATGTTATTACCTGGTACGCCCTGTATATAACCATGTTATTACCTGGTACGCCCTGTATATAACCATGTTATTACCTGGTACGCCCTGTATATAACCATGTTATTACCTGGTACGCCCTGTATATAACCATGTTATTACCTGGTACGCCCTGTATATAACCATGTTATTACCTGGTACCCTGTATATAACCATGTTATTACCTGGTACTCCCTGTATATAGCCATGTTATTACCTGGTACTCCCTGTATATAGCCATGTTATTACCTGGTACTCCCGGTATATAACCATGTTATTACCTGGTACTCCCGGTATATAACCATGTTATTACCTGGTACTCCCGGTATATAACCATGTTATTACCTGGTACTCCCTGTATATAACCATGTTGTTACCTGGTACTCCCTGTATATAACCATGTTGTTACCTGGTACTCCCTGTATATAACCATGTTGTTACCTGGTACTCCCGGTATATAACCATGTTATTACCTGGTACTCCCGGTATATAACCATGTTATTACCTGGTACTCCCGGTATATAACCATGTTATTACCTGGTACTCCCGGTATATAACCATGTTATTACCTGGTACTCCCGGTATATAACCATGTTATTACCTGGTACTCCCGGTATATAACCATGTTATTACCTGGTACTCCCGGTATATGACCATGTTATTACCTGGTACTCCCGGTATATAACCATGTTATTACCTGGTACTCCCGGTATATAACCATGTTATTACCTGGTACTCCCTGTATATAACCATGTTGTTACCTGGTACTCCCTGTATATAACCATGTTGTTACCTGGTACTCCCTGTATATAACCATGTTGTTACCTGGTACTCCCTGTATATAACCATGTTATTACCTGGTACTCCCTGTATATAGCCATGTTATTACCTGGTACTCCCTGTATATAACCATGTTATTACCTGGTACTCCCTGTATATAACCATGTTATTACCTGGTACTCCCTGTATAGAGCCATGCTATTACCTGGTACTCTGTGTATATTACCATGTTATCGTTACTCACTGTGTATTTATTATTATGAGTTATACTTGTTTATTATTATTTTTCTATATTATTTCTCTCTGCAGTGTTGAGAAGGGCCCGTCAGTACCATTTCATTGTTACTCTACACCTGTTGTTTATCAAGCATGTGACAAATTAAATTGGAGTGGATTTTAACACCTTGATGAAACTTTGTTTCTCCTTGCTGAAACAAGAAAGCACGTCTTCCGCGGCATAGGCAATGTGCCCCACAATGCAGCAGTAGCTGCAACACACACAGAATTAGAATGAATAGAATGGGCTTGAAAGTTGTAACCTCTAACCTTGGAAATTTGCCTTGTAAACTCATGGGTACACGCTCAATGGCTGCCTGGTATTGTGATGCAATAATTTCCATGGTAATGTAGAATGTTCATTCAAGTGATTTAAAAAAAACAAACTGATGTGGCTCGTCCAATGTAATGTTAGTTGAGTTGAATCAACAAATCACAGCATGGATTTGACTTCCTGCTTCGGTACACTCACGATGGCCGCCTGTCCACCCATTATGACATCATTGACTTGAAAGGGAATTCCCGTTCTATTCATTTGGTTTCAATCTCATTTTACATGCAGTCTGAATGGGTATTACGATGCCCGTGGTCATTTGGCTGGCCGATTACCGTCATCCAAAATTACATGTCCGTTACAGTCCTACAAAGGTGTGAAAAAGTCACATCCACCTGTATTGTCTCGCCATAACTAAAATATTATTTGTTTGGGAGTTGACTGTAGCTCACTCCAATGTGATGAAGAGACTACTTCTACCCCCCCCCCCCCCCCCCCCCACACTAAATGGAATAGGGTACCATTTTAAAGTTGCAGACGTTTTTATCTTAATATCAAATCATTTCTGGGTAACAATTATGTAACTTTGTTTTTCAATTAAAATGTAAAAAAATAAACAAATCGCTTCTTAGCAAAGAGCGATTTCTCAAGAAAGAGTTTTGCTAGGACTGTCTGGAAGTGGTCTGAGAGGGAAGGGGAAATAATGAAAACTAGCTGTTATTGGCACAGTTCTTATTGGTCTATTACAAATTTACCGCATGGTGATGTCACCAGGCAAGCGAAAACTCCCTCCAATCAAAACAGGCTGACAATTCAGGTAGTCCTTTCAAACAGCTCTTACACTAAACAAGGGCATTGTCATTTTCACAGTAAGACACAGGCAAATCACATTTTTGACTAAACTGGGCATTTTAAGACGTAACCATAGAGTCGACCTCTGACATGAAGATTCTAGAACCTAATGATGCTGTCCATGTGAACCAACATTCCACACAGACTAGCGTTGCATTTTGACAAGCTTCTCGGTACACTGACACTAGCTTTATTGTTTGCTCAGGTCTCACACCGATTTGATAAGAATGCTTTGGTCATGACGATTCCTCTTCTACCCTATATAACCTTTACCATCTGAGAGACCAGGGGCTGTATTCACAGTCTGAGTATGAGTGCTGATTCAGGATCAGTTTTATCTGGGATCATAATAAATATGATTATATGGACAGGGAGTACCTGATCCTAGATCAGCACTCCTTCTCTAGGACTCTGTGAATACAGGCCTGTTTTCTCTGGTTCTGACGACTCTGCCTCGATTTCACTCTCACTTGTACACATTTTGGATTCCTTTTAGAAATCAATGAAAATGAAATGACCTACAGAAGAGATGTGGTTTATTGATGAATAGACGTGCATATATCAGAGGTTAGTTGTTTTTAATAAAGGACAGAATTACTAAGTAAAATGTGTATTGTTCTACAGGATTGTGATTTTGACCCGTCCAAATACAACAGCCTCATAGAATGTGAGAAGCCTAACAATGACCTGGCCAGGTTCCGTGGCTACATGTGAGTACGCCTTCATTCTCTTACGTTTATACTACTCAACTTATACTCTTCTCCTACTCTTCTTCTTCATCGTGTCTTGTCTTTTTATTACAGAGAGAGGTTATTTTAATATTGATAGACATCATATGGACATCATATGGATAAAAACTACTTCATCTGGTTATCCGTTCCAGTTGCTCTTTCTGCATTGTGCAGAGATGATGGTGGGTAAAAGTTGATTAGGAACTGGAATCAAACTAACTGGAGGAATGGATGTTTCTGACCCGCACACGATGTCTCAAGTGGCACCCTATTCCCTATATACAGTAGTGCACTACTTTAGACCCTGTGCACTATATAGGCAATAGGGTGCCACTACCATTACCACCATTACCACTACCATTACCACCATTACCAATACCATTACCACCATAACCACTACCATTACTACCACTACTACCACCACCACTACTACCACCACCACTACTACCACCACCACTACCACTACCACTACTATCACTACCACCGCTACCACCACTACTATCACTACCACCGCTACCACCACTACTATCACTACCACTACCACCACTACCACCACCACCACTACCACCACCACTATCACTACCACCCCTACCACTACCACCACTATCACTACCAACACCACTACCACTACCACCACTATCACTACCACCACCACTACCACCACTATCACCACTACCACTACCACTACCACTACCACCACTATCACTACCACCGCTACCACCACCCCTACCACTACCACCACTATCACTACCACCACTATCACTACCACCACCACCACCACTATCACTACCACTCCCACCACTATCACTACCACCACTACCACCACCACTATCACTACTACCACTATCACTACCGCCACTACCACCACTACCACTATCATCACCACCACTATCACTATCACCACCACCACCCCTACCACTATCACCACTACCACTACCACCACCACCCCTACCACTACCACCACTATCACTACCACCACTATCACTACCACCACTACCACCATCACTATTACTACCACCACTATCACTACCACCACCACCACCACTATCACTACCACCCCCACCACTACCACCACCACTATCACTACTACCACTATCACTACCACCACTACCATCACCACTATTACTATCACCACCACTATCACAACTACCACTATCATCACCACCACTATCACTATCACCACCATCACTATCACCACCATCACTATCACTATCACCACTATCACTATCACCACCACCACAATCACTATCGCCACCACCACTATCACCACCACTACTACCACTACCACCACTATCACTACCACCACTACCACCACCACTATTACTACCACCCCTACCACTACCACCACTATCACTATCACCACCACCACCACCACTATCACTACCACTCCCACCACTATCACTACCACCACTATCACTACCACTCCCACCACTATCACTACCACCACCACCACCACTACCACCACCACCACTACCACTATCATCACCACCACTATCACTATCACCACCACCACCCCTACCACTATCACCACTTCCACTACCACCACTATCACTACCACCACTACCACCACTATCACTACCACCACTACCACCATCACTATTACTACCACCACTATCACTACCACCACCACCACCACTATCACTACCACCCCCACCACTACCACCACCACTATCACTACTAACACTATCACTACTACCATCACCACTATTACTATCACCACCACTACCACAACTACCACTATCATTACCACCACTATCATATCACCACTATCACCACCACCACTATCACCACCACCACTATCACTATCACCACCACCACTATCACTATCACCACCACCACTATCACTATCATCACCACCACTATCACTATCACCACCACCACTATCACCACCACTACTACCACTACCACCACTATTACTACCACCCCTACCACTACCACCACTATCACTATCACCACCACCACCACCACTATCACTACCACTCCCACCACTATCACTACCACCACTATCACTACCACTCCCACCACTATCACTACCACCACTACCACCACCACTACCACCACCACCACTACCACTATCATCACCACCACTATCACTACCACTCCCACCACTATCACTACCACCACTATCACTACCACTCCCACCACTATCACTACCACCACTATCACTACCACTCCCACCACTATCACTACCACCACTACCACCACCACTATTACTACCACCCCTACCACTACCACCACTATCACTATCACCACCACCACCACCACTATCACTACCACTCCCACCACTATCACTACCACCACTATCACTACCACTCCCACCACTATCACTACCACCACTACCACCACCACTATCACTACCACCACTACCACCACTATCACTACCACCACTACCACCATCACTATTACTACCACCACTATCACTACCACCCCCACCACTACCACCACCACTATCACTACTAACACTATCACTACTACCATCACCACTATTACTATCACCACCACTACCACAACTACCACTATCATTACCACCACTATCATATCACCACTATCACCACCACCACTATCACCACCACCACTATCACTATCACCACCACCACTATCACTATCACCACCACCACTATCACTATCATCACCACCACTATCACTATCACCACCACCACTATCACTTTCGCCACCACCACTATCACTATCACCACCACTATCACCACCACCACCACTACTACCACTATCATCACCATCACTATCACCACCATCACTATCACCACCATCACTATCACTATCACCACCACCACCACTATCACCACCACTATCACTATCACCACCATCACTATCACCACCACCACTATCACTATCACCACCACCACTATCACTATCACTATCATCACCACCACTATCACTATCATCACTATCACCACTATCACTACCACCCCTACCACTACCACCACTACCACCCCTGCCACCACTATCACTACCACCACTATCACTACCACCACCACTATCACTACTACCCCTATCACTACCACCACTACCATCACCACTATTACTATCACCACCACCACTACCACCACTATCATTATCAACACCACCACTATCACTATCAACACCACCACTATCACTATCAACACCACCACTATCACTATCAACACCACCACTATCACCACTATCACTATCATCACCACCACTATCACTATCATCACTATCACCACTACCACTATCACTACCACCACTACCACCACCACCACCACCCCTACCACTACCACCCCTACCACTATCACCACTATCACTATCATCACTATCACCACCACTATCACTATCACCACCGCTATCACTATCACCACCGCTATCACTATCACCACCGCTATCACTATCACCACAGCTATCACTATCACCACCGCTATCACTATCACCACCACTATCACTATCACCACTATCACTACCACCATCACTATCACTACCACCACCACTATCACCACCACTATCACTATCACCACCACTATCACCACTACCACTATCATTACCACCCCTACCACTACCACCACCACCACCCCTACCACTACCACCCCTACCACCACTATCACTACCACCACTATCACTACCACAACTACCACCACCACTATCACTACTACCACTATCACTACCATCACCACTATTACTATCACCACCACCACTACCACCACTATCACTATCAACACCACCACTATCACTATCACCACCACTATCACCACTATCACTATCATCACCACCACTATCACTATCATCACTATCACCACTACCACTATCACTACCACCACTACCACCACCACCACCACCCCTACCACTACCACCCCTACCACTATCACCACTATCACTATCACCACTATCACGATCACCACCACTATCACTATCACCACCGCTATCACTATCACCACCGCTATCACTATCACCACAGCTATCACTATCACCACCGCTATCACTATCACCACCACTATCACTACCACCATCACTATCACTACCACCATCACTATCACCACCACCACTATCACTATCACCACCACCACTATCACCACCACTATCACTATCATCACCACTACTATCACTACCACCACTATCACCACTACCACTATCACTACCACTACCACCACTACCACCACCACCACCCCTACCCCTACCACCACTATCACTACCACCACTATCACTACCACAACTACCACCACCACTACCACCACCACTATCACTACTACCACTATCACTACCACTATCACTACCATCACCACTATTACTATCACCACCACCACCACTACCACCACTATCACTATCAACACCACCACTATCATTATCACCACCACCACTATCACTATCAACACCACCACTATCACTATCACCACCACTATCACCACTATCACTATCATCACCACCACTCTCACTATCATCACCACCACTATCACTATCATCACCACCACTCTCACTATCATCACCACCACTATCACTATCACCACTATCACTATCATCACTATCACCACTACCACTATCACTACCACCACCACCACCCCTACCACTACCACCCCTACCACCACTATCACTATCACCACTATCACTATCACCACTATCATTATCACCACCACTATCACTACCACCACTATCACTATCACCACCGCTATCACTATCACCACCGCTATCACTATCACCACCACTATCACTATCACCACCGCTATCACTATCACTATCACCACTATCACTATCACCACTATCACTACCACCATCACTATCACTACCACCACCATTATCACCACTATCACTACCACCACCACTACCATCACCACCACTATCACTATCACCACTATCACCACCACTATCACTATCACTACCACCACCACTATCACCACGATCACTACCACCACCACTACCATCACCACCTCTATCACCACTATCACTATCACCACCATCACCACCACCACTATCACTACCACCACTACTATCTCACTACCACTACCACCACTATCACTATCACTACCACCACTATCACCACCACCACTACTACCATTAATACTACATTGCCATCACCACCACTACCATTACCACCACCATTACTACCATTACTACTACCATTACCACCACCATTACTTCCATTACTACTACCACTAACATTACCACCATTACTTCCATTACTACCATTACTATTTCCATTGCCACCATTACCACTACCATTACTACCACCACTACTACAGCCTCTATAGAGTTACTGTAGAGAACAGTGTTACTGACTACTACAGCCTCTATAGTGTTACTGACTACTACAGCCTCTATAGTGTTACTGACTACTACAGCTTCTATAGTGTTACTGACTACTACAGCCTCTATAGTGTTACTGACTACTACAGCCTCTATAGTGTTACTGACTACTACAGCCTCTATAGTGTTACTGACTACTACAGCCTCTACAGTGTTATTGACTAATACAGCTTCTATAGAGTTACTGTAGAGAACAGTGTTACTGACTATTACAGCCTCTATAGTGTTACTGACTACTACAGCCTCTATAGTGTTACTGACTACTGCAGCCTCTATAGTGTTACTGACTACTACAGCCTCTATAGTGTTACTGACTACGACAGTCTCTACAGTGTTACTGACTATTACAGCCTCTATAGTGTTACTGACTACTACAGGCTCTACAGTGTTATTGACTAATACAGCTTCTATAGAGTTACTGTAGAGAACAGTGTTACTGACTATTACAGCCTCTATAGTGTTACTGACTACTACAGCCTCTATAGTGTTACTGACTACTACAGCCTCTATAGTGTTACTGACTACTATAGCCTCTACAGTGTTACTGACTATTACAGCCTCTATAGTGTTACTGACTACTACAGCCTCTATAGTGTTACTGACTACTACAGCCTCTATAGTGTTACTGACTACTATAGCCTCTACAGTGTTACTGACTACTACAGCCTCTATAGTGTTACTGACTACTACAGCCTCTACAGTGTTACTGACTACTACAGCCTCTATAGTGTTACTGACTACTACAGCCTCTATAGTGTTACTGACTACTACAGCCTCTACAGTGTTACTGACTACTACAGCCTCTATAGTGTTACTGACTACTACAGCCTCTATAGTGTTACTTACTACTACAGCCTCTATAGTGATAGACTACTACAGCTTCTATAGAGTTACTGTAGAGAACAGTGTTACTGACTATTACAGCCTCTATAGTGTTACTGACTACTACAGCCTCTATAGTGTTACTGACTACTACAGCCTCTATAGTGTTACTGACTACTATAGCCTCTACAGTGTTACTGACTATTACAGCCTCTATAGTGTTACTGACTATTACAGCCTCTATAGTGTTACTGACTACTTCAGCCTCTATAGTGTTACTGACTACTACAGCCTCTATAGTGTTACTGACTACTATAGCCTCTACAGTGTTACTGACTATTACAGCCTCTATAGTGTTACTGACTACTACAGCCTCTATAGTGTTACTGACTACTACAGCCTCTATAGTGTTACTGACTACTATAGCCTCTACAGTGTTACTGACTACTACAGCCTCTATAGTGTTACTGACTACTACAGCCTCTATAGTGTTACTGACTACTATAGCCTCTACAGTGTTACTGACTACTACAGCCTCTATAGTGTTACTGACTACTGCAGCCTCTATAGTGTTACTGACTACTACAGCCTCTACAGTGTTACTGACTACTACAGCCTCTATAGTGTTACTGACTACTACAGCCTCTATAGTGATAGACTACTACAGCCTCTATAGTGTTACTGACTACTACAGCCTCTACAGTGTTACTGACTACTACAGCCTCTATAGTGTTACTGACTACTATAGCCTCTATAGTGTTACTGACTACTATAGCCTCTACAGTGTTAAGTGCCTTCTAAGGAAAGACCACAATGCATTGCAGCATGAAGATCTATCGAGCTGTTCAGTGCAACACACACACAGGTGGTCTGAGTTCAGAGGAATGTTACGTGTTGATGGTACCTTTGCAGTCAAAGGTCTTTTTATAATATGCAGATTATTCTAGAGGAATTGATCATATGTACATTTTGTGTCTCCTAGTCATCCAGTGATATTGAATGCTCTGTATCTTGTCTGTGAACAGTACCCATCGCAGTGGAAGGAGAGATGGCCTGTACAAAGACAACTTGCTGCTGAGGGGCTGTACCATCCGCAATACAGAGGAGTGTGTGGGGATCGTCATCTACGCAGGTAAACACCCCGGCTCTTTCCTTTCTCCTTACCTCCTTACCTCCTTACCTCCCAATCACAATGCATTGGAGGACACGGTCAAGGAGGTAAGGCAGCCCGATATACACCCTGGCTCTCTCTCAAAGGAGTCTTTCCTCAGTTCCTCTCATCCTCTCACCTCCTTCTCAAAACGCATTGGAGGAAAAGGTTTGAGAGGCGCGACCTTGACCGATCATCTCCTCCAATGGGGTTTAGAAGCGAGCAAGGAGAGGAGGAGCCTCTGTTTCGCACCCTGTCTGGCTCCATATCCATAGTGTCTGAGGCGGAGTGCTGATCTGAGATCTGTCCCTATAATCCTATTCATTATGATCTAGAAGGAAAACTGATCTAAGATCTGTCCATATAATCCTATTGATTATGCTCTAGAAGGAAAACTGATCTAAGATCTGTCCATATAATCCTATTCATTATGATCTAGAAGGAAAACTGATCTGAGACCAGCACCTACTCTGAGCTGCTTTGTGGATTCTGGCCCTGTACTGTATGAACTGTATGTTAACAGCCAGTTGTGTTGTAGGTCATGAGACTAAAGCCATGCTGAACAACAACGGCCCTCGCTACAAACGCAGTAAACTGGAGAAACAGATGAACGTGGACGTGGGCTGGTGCGTCATCATCCTATTGGTCATGTGCCTGCTCTCTGCTATCGGTACGTATCGCAATATAGTACCGCTGTGAGGTAAACTACGTTCCCCAAAGAGCTGAAGGGGTTTAAGTCAGACAGTCCTGTGGAAATCTATTGGCACGTTGAGGATGTCCTCTACAAAACGGACTCCTGTTTTTGAAAGAGTTCCAACATACGGGACGTTATTAAACTCAGCAACAAACAAAAAAAAAGAAACGTCCTCTTACTGTCAACTGCGTTTATTTTCAGCAAACTTAACAGGTGTAAATATTTCCATGAACATAACAAGATTCAACAACAGCGGCAGGGTACAACAGCGGCAGTGGTTAGAGCGTTGGACTAGGAACCAAAAGGTTGCAAGTTCAAATCCCCGAGCAGACAAGGTTCAAATCTGTCGTTCTGCCCCTGAACAAGGCAGTTGACACACTGTTTCTAGGCCGTCATTGAAAATAAGAATGTTCTTAACTGACTTTCAAATAACTGAGACCTAAACTGAGCAAGTTATTGATTTTGTCCCTGAACAATGGGGGGGGGTCAAAATCCAAAGTAACATGAGCCTGCAGGAAGTGTACCACATGAGGGAGGAGGATTTCTTCCCTGTAACACACAGCGTTGAGATTTCCTGCAATGACAAGCTCAGTCCGATGATGCTGTGACACACCGCCCCAGACCATGACGGACCCTCCACCTCCAAATAGATCCCGCTCCAGATTACAGGCCTCGGTGTAACGCTCATTCCTTTGACGATAAACGCAAATCCGACCATCACCCCTGGTGAGACAAAACCGTGACTCGTCAGTGAAGAGCACTTTTTGCCAGTCCTGTCTGGTCCAGCAATGGTGGGTTTGTGCCCATAGGCGACGTTGTTGCCGGTGATGTCTGGTGAGGACCTGCCTTACAACATGGCTACAAGCCCTCAGTCCAGCCTCTCTGTCTGAGCACTGATAGGCGACGTTGATGCCGATGATGTCTGATAAATACCTGCCTTACAGCAGGCCTACAAGCCCTCAGTCCAGCCTCTCTCAGCGTATTGTGGACAGTCTGAGCACTGATGGAGGGATTGTGCGTTCCTGGTGTAACTCGGGCAGTTGTTGGTGCCATCCTGTACCTGTCCTGCAGGTGTGATGTTTGGATGTACTGACCCTGTGCAGGTGTTGTTACACGTGGTCTGCCATTGCGAGGGCGATCAGCTGTCCGTCCTGTCTCCCTGTAGCGCTGTCTTAGGCGTCTCACAGTACGGACATTGCAATTTATTGCCCTCGCCACATCTGCAGTCCTCATGCCTCCTTGCAGCATGCCTAAGGCATGTTCACACAGATGAGCTGGGCTCCTGGGCATCTTTCTTTTGGTCTTTTTTAGAGTCAGGAGAAAGGCCTCTTTAGTGTCCTAAGTTTTCATAACTGTGACCCTAATTGCCTACCGTCTGTAAGCTGTTAGTGTGTTAACGACCGTTCCACAGGTGCATGTTCATTAATTGTTTATGGTTCATTGAACAAGCAGGGGAAACAGTGTTTAAACTCAATCAACAAACATGGATGTAGAATATATACATAACAGCCTGTAACAAGGCCACAAACATGGACGTAGAATATATACATAACAGCCTGTAACAAGGCCACAAACATGGACGTAGAATATATACATAACAGCCTGTAACAAGGCCACAAACATGGACGTAGAATATATACATAACAGCCTGTAACAAGGCCACAAACATGGACGTAGAATATATACATAACAGCCTGTAACAAGGCCACAAACATGGACGTAGAATATATACATAACAGCCTGTAACAAGGCCACAAACATGGACGTAGAATATATACATAACAGCCTGTAACAAGGCCACTTCTTTTCTAGCTGTCATGACCTGACCTGAATTTGATTTAATTGATTTGACCTAATTGACCTGTTGATTCTCCAGGGTTGTGGATGTAGTTAGTCTATAATGACCTTTGACCTTGTTGTGTTAGGTCATGGCTTGTGGATGTATCAGTACGGAGATAAGAGACCCGTGTTTGATGTCCTTAGTCCTGAAGGAGCCGAGCTGTCACCTGTCCTGTCTGCCGTCTATCTCTTCCTCACCATGATCATCGTCTTTCAGGTACGCCCTCTCTATTCTATTCAATTCGCTCTCACTCCCTCTCGACCAATGGGCTTTAATTGGCATGGAAAACATACACTGAGTGTACAACACATTAAGAATAAATCAAATCAATGTTTATTTGTCACGTGCGCTGAATATACAGTGAAATGCTGAATATAACAGGTGTAGTAGACCTCACAGTGAAATGCTGAATACAACAGGTGTAGTAGACCTCACAGTGAAATGCTGAATACAACAGGTGTAGTAGACCTCACAGTGAAATGCTGAATACAACAGGTGTAGTAGACCTTACAGTGAAATGCTGAATACAACAGGTGTAGTAGACCTCACAGTGAAATGCTGAATACAACAGGTGTAGTAGACCTTACAGTGAAATGCTGAACACAACAGGTGTAGTAGACCTTACAGTGAAATGCTGAATACAACAGGTGTAGTAGACCTCACAGTGAAATGCTGAATACAACAGGTGTAGTAGACCTTACAGTGAAATGCTGAATACAACAGGTGTAGTAGACCTTACAGTGAAATGCTGAATACAACAGGTGTAGTAGACCTTACAGTGAAATGCTGAATACAACAGGTGTAGTAGACCTTACAGTGAAATGCTGAATACAACAGGTGTAGTAGACCTCACAGTGAAATGCTGAATACAACAGGTGTAGTAGACCTCACAGTGAAATGCTGAATACAACAGGTGCAGTAGACCTCACAGTGAAATGCTGAATACAACAGGTGTAGTAGACCCTACAGTGAAATGCTGAATACAACAGGTGTAGTAGACCTTACAGTGAAATGCTGAATACAACAGGTGTAGTAGACCTTACAGTGAAATGCTGAATACAACAGGTTTAGTAGACCTTACAGTGAAATGCTGAATACAACAGGTGTAGTAGACCTTACAGTGAAATGCTGAATACAACAGGTGTAGTAGACCTCACAGTGAAATGCTGAATACAACAGGTGTAGTAGACCTTACAGTGAAATGCTGAATACAACAGGTGTAGTAGACCTTACAGTGAAATGCTGAATACAACAGGTGTAGTAGACCTTACAGTGAAATGCTGAATACAACAGGTGTAGTAGACCTTACAGTGAAATGCTGAATACAACAGGTGTAGTAGACCTTACAGTGAAATTCTGAATACAACAGGTGTAGTAGACCTCACAGTGAAATGCTGAATACAACAGGTGTAGTAGACCTCACAGTGAAATGCTGAATACAACAGGTGTAGTAGACCTCACAGTGAAATGCTGAATACAACAGGTGTAGTAGACCCTACAGTGAAATGCTGAATACAACAGGTGTAGTAGACCTTACAGTGAAATGCTGAATACAACAGGTGTAGTAGACCTCACAGTGAAATGCTGAATACAACAGGTGTAGTAGACCTTACAGTGAAATGCTGAATACAACAGGTGTAGTAGACCTTACAGTGAAATGCTGAATACAACAGGTGTAGTAGACCTTACAGTGAAATGCTGAATACAACAGGTGTAGTAGACCTTACAGTGAAATTCTGAATACAACAGGTGTAGTAGACCTCACAGTGAAATGCTGAATACAACAGGTGTAGTAGACCTTACAGTGAAATGCTGAATATAACAGGTGTAGTAGACCCTACAGTGAAATGCTGAATACAACAGGTGTAGTAGACCTCACAGTGAAATGCTGAATACAACAGGTGTAGTAGACCTTACAGTGAAATGCTGAATACAACAGGTGTAGTAGACCTTACAGTGAAATGCTGAATACAACAGGTGTAGTAGACCTTACAGTGAAATGCTGAATACAACAGGTGTAGTAGACCTTACAGTGAAATGCTGAATACAACAGGTGTAGTAGACCTCACAGTGAAATGCTGAATACAACAGGTGTAGTAGACCTCACAGTGAAATGCTGAATACAACAGGTGTAGTAGACCTTACAGTGAAATGCTGAACACAACAGGTGTAGTAGACCTTACAGTGAAATGCTGAATACAACAGGTGTAGTAGACCTTACAGTGAAATGCTGAACACAACAGGTGTAGTAGACCTTACAGTGAAATGCTGAATACAACAGGTGTAGTAGACCTTACAGTGAAACGCTTCCTTACAGGCTCTAACCAATAGTGCAAAAAAGGTATTAGGTGAACAATAAGTAGGTAAAGAAATAAAACAACAGTAAAAAGAGAGGCTATATACAGTAGAGAGGCTATATACAGGAGAGGCTATATACAGGAGAGGCTATATACAGTAGAGAGGCTATATACAGTAGAGAGGCTATATACAGTAGAGAGGCTATATACAGTAGAGAGGCTATATACAGTAGAGAGGCTATATACAGTAGAGAGGCTATATACAGTAGAGAGGCTATATACAGTAGCGAGGCTTCATACAGTAGAGAGGCTATATACAGTAGAGGTTATATACAGTAGCGAGGCTATATACAGTAGAGAGGCTATATACAGTAGAGAGGCTATATACAGTAGAGAGGCTATATACAGTAGAGAGGCTATATACAGTAGAGAGGCTATATACAGTAGAGAGGTTATATACAGTAGCGAGGCTTCATACAGTAGAGAGGTTATATACAGTAGCGAGGCTATATACAGTAGCGAGGCTATATACAGTAGAGAGGCTATATACAGTAGAGAGGCTATATACAGTAGAGAGGCTATATACAGTAGAGGCTATATACAGTAGAGGCTATATACAGTAGAGGCTATATACAGTAGAGGCTATATACAGTAGAGGCTATATACAGTAGAGGCTATATACAGTAGAGGCTATATACAGTAGAGAGGCTATATACAGTAGAGGCTATATACAGTAGAGAGGCTATATACAGTAGAGAGGCTATATACAGTAGAGAGGCTATATACAGACATCGGTTAGTCAGGCTGATTGAGGTAGTATGTACATGTAGATATGGTTAAAGTGACTATGCATACAATGCCTTGCGAAAGTATTCGGCCCCCTTGAACTTTGCGACCTTTTGCCACATTTCAGGCTTCAAACATAAAGATATAAAACTGTATTTTTTTGAGAAGAATCAACAACAAGTGGGACACAATCATGAAGTGGAACGACATTTATTGGATATTTCAAACTTTTTTAACAAATCAAAAACGGAAAAATTGTGCGTGCAAATATTTGTTCTTCACTGGTTGACCTTTTCTTGTGGCAACAGGGCACATCTTGCTGCTGTGATTCACCCAATAAATATGGGAGTTTATCAAAATTGGATTTGTTTTCTAAGGTCTGAGTGGGTCTGGGTAATCTGAGGGAAATATGTCTCTCTAGTATGAGCATACATTTGGCAGTAGGTTAGGGATAGAATAGAACTTTATTGTCCATCCAGGTTGGACATTTATCCTTTTGCATCACCTTCCATTAAAAGGATCCCATCCACATTTAAATTCAGTCCCATCGTATAAACGAACAACATAGAGGACATTGATGTATTCACTCACAACCGACCACTGTTCCAACTGCATTAGATAGAGAAGGTCATACAGTAGCAGTCAACAGTTTGGACACACCCACTCAAGGGTTTTTCTTTATTTTTACTATTTTCTACATTGTAGAATAATAATGAAGACATCAAAACTATGAAATAACACATATGGAATCATGTAGTAACCAAAAACATTGTTCAACAAATCAAAATATATTTGAGATTCTTCAAAGTAGCCACTCTTAGCCTTCTAAATGAGAATTGTGTTACATGGAAACTTGTGCCCAGTCAGTAGCGACGACCACGTGAGCTCAGAGTTCATGTCAACATGATGGAACCGCCTTTCCGACCAGAGTGCTTAAAAGGTCTCGCTAACGACATTTACATTAGACCAAAACATGCCGGCATGTAAAGTAGTGTTAGCTGTACCCTGAATAATCAACCATTGAGACCAGAGAACGTGAGGATGTGGTCCACACGCTGAAATGGTCAAAACTACAAGATCAGACAGCGTGGTGGCTAAGACCCTCTGAAACTCTCGACGATTGAAGAAGGTAAAGACACTAGACCAAACATTCAGTCTGCAACTGGGTATGTACAGTAGTCTAGGACATTCAACCAAAGACGAGAGTGTAGATCATTTCCCCCTCACCACCGTGTGGTATCCATTCTAAGTATCCATTCTAAGAACACTCCAAGACAAAAAAGCCTATAACTAAGGACACTGTGACCCCTGGTGGACAACCAGAGAATTACACCAAACTACTCCCCATAGACGGATTGAGTGGTTTCAACAGAGACTACAGAGAAAGACATCTATGCATAAATATATATTGCATTTGTAATCCGAATGAGCGGTTGTTAGGGTGCTAAAAATTCTGGCTACAGTGAATGTTTCTTCTTGGCCACGGGCATTCTGAAGCGCCGGCCAGAGGGACGCCTCTGCAACTGAGGGTGTAGAGAGTGGGAGGGGTCGCCAACAAAGTGCAGCTCAGTTTCTACCTATAAACTGTGCCCCCTTAGTATGGTAGAACCCTTAATGTCCCCTTAGTATGGTAGAACCCTTAATGTCCCCTTAGTATGGTAGAACCCTTAATGTCCCCTTAGTATGGTAGAACCCTTAATGTCCCCTTAGTATGGTAGAACCCTTAATGTCCCCTTAGTATGGTAGAACCCTTAATGTCCCCTTAGTATGGTAGAACCCTTAATGCCCCCTTAGTATGGTAGAACCCTTAATGCCCCCTTAGTATGGTAGAACCCTTAATGTCCCCTTAGTATGGTAGAACCCTAAGTGTCCCCTTAGTATGGTAGAACCCTTAATGTCCCCTTAGTATGGTAGAACCCTTAATGTCCCCTTAGTATGGTAGAACCCTTAATGTCCCCTTAGTATGGTAGAACCCTTAATGTCCCCATGTACCAGCAGCACAAAGTTCAATAAATGTCTCCAGATAAATGTACGTCTTCTATCGGAGTTACATATGACGATGTTGTCTATGTCTTAAGGTGTTAGTCACGTAAATGTCTCCGTCTACAACCTTGTCAGTCACAAGACACCTCAAGCTTAGTCTCCCACAAAGCTCTGTTTTTGTGTGAAATGGAATCTGTGGTATTTTCTCTCCTGTTCCTAAATGTGTTGATCAGATACATTGGCAAGAAAAGGTATGCGAACCCTTTGGAATCACCTGGATTTCTGCTGAAATTGGTCTTAACATTTGATCTGATCTTCATCTAGGTCAGAACAATAGACAAACACAGTGTGCTTAAGCTAATAACACACCAACAATTATATGTTCATGTCTTTACTGAACACACCGTGTAAACATTCACAGTGCAGGGTGGGAGAAGTATGTGAACCCTTGGATTTAATAACTGGTTGACCCTCCTTCTTAATCTTAGATCTATTTTTGTTCGATGGATGGCTCACACCAGGCAGTGCTTCTTGTGAATAGCCAACTCAAATTTTGTGAGTGTTTGGTATGGGGCAGGTCAGCTCTAACCAACATCTCCAATCTCGTCTCAATGACTGGACTCCAGGTTAGCGGACTCCTGACTCCAATTAGCTTTTGGAGAAGTCATTAGCCTAGGGGGGTTCACATACTTTTCCCAACCTACACTGTGAATGTTTAAATTATGTATTCAATATAGACGAGAAATACAATTTGTGTGTTATTAATTTAAGCACACTGTGTGTCTGTTGTGACTTAGATGGTCAGATCACATTTTATGTCAAATGTATGCAGAAATCCAGGTTCTTCCAAATGGTTCACATACTTTTCTTCCAATGTAGATGTCTCCCTTCACATCCCTGTCAGTTACAAGTCACCACAATGATTTTTACAATGTTTCCACCAAAGACAGAGGATGTTGCCCAAATGGTCCATAGGGTGCTGGTCTGAAGTAGTGCACTATGTAGGGAATAGGGCGCTGGTCCTAAGTAGTGCACTATATAGGGAATAGGGCGCTGGTCTAAAGTAGTGCACTATGTAGGGAATAGGGCGCTGGTCCTAAGTAGAGCACTATGTAGGGAACAGGGCTCTGGTCTAAAGTAGTGCACTATGTAGGGAATAGGGTTCCATTTGGAACACTTTCTCAGACTCTGTAATCTGTCCTGTCAGAGCTATACATGACTGTGTTGGGTTTCCTGCTCTTGTTGTTGTCTCCCTCCAAAATACGTCTTTGTCTGTAACAGAATCTCTTCCGTCTTTAGGTCCTGATCCCCGTCTCGCTGTTCGTGTCCATAGAGATTGTGAAGATCTGTCAGGTGTATTTCATCCATCAGGACCAAGACCTGTACGATGAGGAGACTGACTCTCATCTGCAGTGTAGAGCTCTGAACATCACCGAAGACCTTGGGCAGATGCAGTACATCTTCTCTGACAAGACCGGAACACTCACAGAGAACAAGATGGTGTTCAGGAGATGTACGGTGGCCGGGGTGGAGTATAGTCATGATGCCAACGGTGAGACCATACTGTGGGGTTACGGTGAGACTGTGGGGTTACGGTGAGACTGTGGGGTTACGGTGAGACTGTGGGGTTACGGTGAGACTGTGGGGTTACGGTGGTGGGGTTACGGTGAGACTGTGGGGTTACGGTGAGACTGTGGGGTTACGGTGAGACTGTGGGGTTACGGTGAGACTGTGGGGTTACGGTGAGACTGTGGGGTTACGGTGAGACTGTGGGGTTACGGTGAGACCATACTGTGGGGTTACGGTGAGACTGTGGGGTTACGGTGAGACTGTGGGGTTACGGTGAGACTGTGGGGTTACGGTGAGACTGTGGGGTTACGGTGAGACTGTGGGGTTACGGTGAGACTGTGGGGTTACGGTGAGACTGTGGGGTTACGGTGAGACTGTGGGGTTACGGTGAGACTGTGGGGTTACGGTGAGACTGTGGGGTTACGGTGAGACTGTGGGGTTACGGTGAGACTGTGGGGTTACGGTGAGACTGTGGGGTTACGGTGAGACTGTGGGGTTACGGTGAGACTGTGGGGTTACGGTGAGACTGTGGGGTTACGGTGAGACTGTGGGGTTACGGTGAGACTGTGGGGTTACGGTGAGACTGTGGGGTTACGGTGAGACTGTGGGGTTACGGTGAGACTGTGGGGTTACGGTGAGACTGTGGGGTTACGGTGAGACTGTGGGGTTACGGTGAGACTGTGGGGTTACGGTGAGACTGTGGGGTTACGGTGAGACCGTGGGGTTACGGTGAGACCGTAGGGTTACGGTGAGACCGTAGGGTTACGGTGAGACCGGACTGTAGGGTTACGGTGAGACCGGACTGTAGTGTTACGGTGAGACCGGACTGTAGGGTTAGAAGATAGTACTGTAGGGTTACGGTGAGACCGTACTGTAGGGTTAGAATATAGTACTGTAGGGTTACGGTGAGACCGTACTGTAGGGTTAGAAGATAGTACTGTAGGGTTACGGTGAGACAGTACTGTAGGGTTACGGTGAGACAGTACTGTAGGGTTACGGTGAGACAGTACTGTAGGGTTACGGTGAGACAGTACTGTAGGGTTACGGTGAGACAGTACTGTAGGGTTACGGTGAGACAGTACTGTAGGGTTACGGTGAGACAGTACTGTAGGGTTAAAAGATAGTACTGTAGGGTTACGGTGAGACAGTACTGTAGGGTTACGGTGAGACAGTACTGTAGGGTTACGGTGAGACCGTACTGTAGGGTTAGAAGATAGTACTGTAGGGTTACGGTGAGACAGTACTGTAGGGTTACGGTGAGACAGTACTGTAGGGTTACGGTGAGACAGTACTGTAGGGTTACGGTGAGACCGTACTGTAGGGTTACGGTGAGACCGTACTGTAGCGTTACGGTGAGACCGTACTGTAGGGTTAAAAGATAGTACTGTAGGGTCAGAAGATAGTACTGTAGGGTTACGGTGAGACCGTACTGTAGGGTTACGGTGAGACCGTACTGTAGGGTTAAAAGATAGTACTGTAGGGTTAGAAGATAGTACTGTAGGGTTACGGTGAGACCGTACTGTAGGGTTAGAAGATAGTACTGTAGGGTTACGGTGAGACTGTACTGTAGGGTTAGAAGATAGTACTGTAGGGTTACGGTGAGACCGTACTGTAGGGTTAGAAGATAGTACTGTAGGGTTAGAACATAGTACTGTAGGGTTACGGTTAGAAGATAGTACTGTAGGGTTACGGTGAGATAGTACTGTAAGGTTACGGTGAGACCGTACTGTAGGGTTAGAAGATAGTACTGTAGGGTTACGGTTAGAAGATAGTACTGTAGGGTTACGGTGCGATAGTACTGTAGGGTTACGGTGAGACTGTACTGTAGAGTTAGAAGATAGTACTGCAGGTTTAGAAGATAGTACTGTAGGGTTACGGTGAGACTGTACTGTAGGGTTACGGTGAGACGGTACTGTAGGGTTAGAAGATAGTACTGTAAGGTTACGGTGAGACCGTACTGTAGGGTTAGAATATAGTACTGTAGGGTTACGGTGAGACTGTACTGTAGGGTTACGGTGAGACCGTACTGTAGGGTTAGAAGATAGTACTGTAGGGTTACGGTGAGACTGTACTGTAGGGTTAGAAGATAGTACTGCAGGGTTAGAAGATAGTACTGTAGGGTTACGGTGAGACTGTACTGTAGGGTTACGGTGAGACGGTACTGTAGGGTTAGAAGATAGTACTGTAAGGTTACGGTGAGACCGTACTGTAGGGTTAGAATATAGTACTGTAGGGTTACGGTGAGACTGTACTGTAGGGTTACGGTGAGACCGTACTGTAGGGTTAGAAGATAGTACTGTAGGCTTACGGTGAGACTGTACTGTAGGGTTACGGTGAGACGGTACTGTAGGGTTAGAACATAGTACTGTAGGGTTACGGTTAGAAGATAGTACTGTAGGGTTACGGTGAGATAGTACTGTAAGGTTACAGTGAGACCGTACTGTAGGGTTAGAAGATAGTACTGTAGGGTTACGGTTAGAAGATAGTACTGTAGGGTTACGGTGAGATAGTACTGTAGGGTTACGGTGAGACTACTGTAGGGTTAGAAGATAGTACTGTAGGGTTACGGTGAGACTGTACTGTAGGGTTACGGTGAGACTGTACTGTAGGGTCACGGTGAGACGGTACTGTAGGGTTAGAAGATAGTACTGTAAGGTTACGGTGAGACCGTACTGTAGGGTTACGGTGAGACTGTAGGGTTAGAAGATAGTACTGCAGGGTTATGGTGAGACCGTACTGTAGGGTTAGAAGATAGTACTGCAGGGTTACGGTGAGACCGTACTGTAGGGTTAGAAGATAGTACTGTAGGGTTAGAAGATAGTACTGTAGGGTTATGGTGAGATAGTACTGCAGGGTTAGAAGATAGTACTGTAGGGTTACGGTGAGACCGTACTGTAGGGTTACGGTGAGACCGTACTGTAGGGTTAGAAGATAGTACTGCAGGGTTAGAAGATAGTACTGTAGGGTTAGAAGATAGTACTGTATGGTTATGGTGAGACCGTACTGTAGGGTTAGAAGATAGTACTGCAGGGTTACGGTGAGACCGTACTGTAGGGTTAGAAGATAGTACTGTAGGGTTACGGTGAGACAGTACTGTAGGGTTACGGTGAGACAGTACTGTAGGGTTACGGTGAGACCGTACTGTAGGGTTAGAAGATAGTACTGTAGGGTTACGGTGAGACAGTACTGTAGGGTTACGGTGAGACCGTACTGTAGGGTTAGAAGATAGTACTGTAGGGTTACGGTGAGACTGTACTGTAGGGTTAGAAGATAGTACTGTAGGGTTACGGTGAGACAGTACTGTAGGGTTACGGTGAGACCGTACTGTAGGGTTAGAAGATAGTACTGTAGGGTTACGGTGAGACAGTACTGTAGGGTTACGGTGAGACCGTACTGTAGGGTTAGAAGATAGTACTGTAGGGTTACGGTGAGACAGTACTGTAGGGTTACGGTGAGACCGTACTGTAGGGTTAGAAGATAGTACTGTAGGGTTACGGTGAGACAGTACTGTAGGGTTACGGTGAGACCGTACTGTAGGGTTAGAAGATAGTACTCTCACGACGTGAACAGTGAGGGAGGCCTGGGGTGTATTCATTAGACACTAAACAGAATGAAACAGGGTGGGACTAACTGCAAAAAAATGTAAACGTGTTACGTTGCGTGACCTAATGAATATAACCCATCTCACACTGCAGTCTGCTAGATCACACTGTTGTTGTTTATCTAGGATTGAGGAAGTTTGGATTCTAGTAGCAGCTATGTATTATAATATTCTGTGTTGTCTGTCCTCCCCAGCGAGGCGTCTGGCCATGTACCAGGACCTGGTGGACTCAGAGGAGGAGGACTGTACGTCCCACAGTGGCACCTTGCCCAGACGGGACAGCGTCACCAGCAACCAGAGTGCTGCCAAGGTGGTGCTGCGCTCCCAGAGCACCAAGTCCCACCGCAGGACTGGCAGCCGGGCCGAAGCCAAGAGGGCCAGCATCCTGTCCAAACACACTGCATTCAGCAGCCCCATGGTACTTACTACTCCATTATTACTCAACACACTGCATTCAGCAGCCCCATGGTACTTACCTCTCCATTATTACTCAACACACTGCATTCAGCAGCCCCATGGTACTTACTACAACACACTGCATTCAGCAGCCCCATGGTACTTACTACTCCATTATTACTCAACACACTGCATTCAGCAGCCCCATGGTACTTACCTCTCCATTATTACTCAACACACTGCATTCAGCAGCCCCATGGTCCTTACTACTCCATTATTACCCAACACACTGCATTCAGCAGCCCCATGGTCCTTACTACTCCATTATTACTCAACTCACTGCATTCAGCAGCCCCATGGTACTTACTACAACACACTGCATTCAGCAGCCCCATGGTACTTACTACTCCATTATTACTACAACACACTGCATTCAGCAGCCCCATGATACTTACTACAACACACTGCATTCAGCAGCCCCATGGTACTTACTACTCCATTATTACTCAACACACTGCATTCAGCAGCCCCATGGTCCTTACTACTCCATTATTACTCAACACACTGCATTCAGCAGCCCCATGGTACTTACTACAACACACTGCATTCAGCAGCCCCATGGTACTTACTACTCCATTATTACCCAACACACTGCTTTCAGCAGCCCCATGGTACTTACTACAACACACTGCATTCAGCAGCCCCATGGTACTTACTACAACACACTGCATTCAGCAGCCCCATGGTACTTACTACTCCATTATTACCCAACACACTGCTTTCAGCAGCCCCATGGTACTTACTACAACACACTGCATTCAGCAGCCCCATGGTACTTACTACTCCATTATTACTCAACACACTGCATTCAGCAGCCCCATGGTACTTACTACAACACACTGCATTCAGCAGCCCCATGGTACTTACTACAACACACTGCATTCAGCAGCCCCATGGTACTTACTACTCCATTATTACTCAACACACTGCACTCAGCAGCCCCATGGTACTTACTACAACACACTGCATTCAGCAGCCCCATGGTACTTACTACTCCATTATTACCCAACACACTGCTTTCAGCAGCCCCATGGTACTTACTACAACACACTGCATTCAGCAGCCCCATGGTACTTACTACTCCATTATTACTCAACACACTGCATTCAGCAGCCCCATGATACTTACTACAACACACTGCATTCAGCAGCCCCATGGTACTTACTACTCCTTTATTACCCAACACACTGCATTCAGCAGCCCCATGGTCCTTACTACTCCATTATTACTCAACACACTGCATTCAGCAGCCCCATGGTACTTACTACAACACACTGCATTCAGCAGCCCCATGGTACTTACTACAACACACTGCATTCAGCAGCCCCATGGTACTTACTACTCCATTATTACCCAACACTGCATTCAGCAGCCCCATGGTACTTACTACAACACACTGCATTCAGCAGCCCCATGGTACTTACTACTCTATTATTACTCAACACACTGCATTCAGCAGCCCCATGGTACTTACTACTCCATTATTACTCAATACTGCATTCAGCAGCCCCATGGTACTTACTACAACACACTGCATTCAGCAGCCCCATGGTACTTACTACAACACACTGCATTCAGCAGCCCCATGGTACTTACTACAACACACTGCATTCAGCAGCCCCATGGTACTTACTACTCCATTATTACCCAACACACTGCTTTCAGCAGCCCCATGGTACTTACTACAACACACTGCATTCAGCAGCCCCATGGTACTTACTACCACTCACTGCATTCAGCAGCCCCATGGTACTTACTACTCCATTATTACTACAACACACTGCATTCAGCAGCCCCATGGTACTTACTACAACACACTGCATTCAGCAGCCCCATGGTACTTACTACTCCATTATTACTACAACACACTGCATTCAGCAGCCCCATGGTACTTACTACAACACACTGCATTCAGCAGCCCCATGGTACTTACTAAAACACACTGCTCAGAGCTGTGTCTATCAGCTACAGCAGGGGAATTCCAATCTTACTCTACGAGGTTCAGAGTACTGCTGTTTTTTTTTTTTTTACCTGACCATTTATTGCACTCACCTGGTGTCCCAGGTCTAAATCAGTCCCTGAATAGAGGGAAGAATGGGGGGTGGGGGGGGGGGAGAAGCAGTGGAACTGGCTTGGAAGGTCCATAGTTGAGTTTGAGGTGATCTAAAGTATGACCGTAGGGCAGCAGGTAGCCAAGAGGTTGGAGAGGGCAGCATGTTGGAGAGGGCGGCAGCATGTTGGAGAGGGCGGCAGCATGTTGGAGAGGGCGGCAGCATGTTGGAGAGGGCGGCAGCATGTTGGAGAGGGCGGCAGCATGTTGGAGAGGGCGGCAGCATGTTGGAGAGGGCGGCAGCATGTTGGAGAGGGCGGCAGCATGTTGGAGAGGGCGGCAGCATGTTGGTGAGGGTTGTTTGTTACAAGTCAGACGAGTCAAATCTGGTGGGAATCTAATTATCCTAGATGCCTTTTTCTTCCGTTGTTCCCTTGAAGAAGGCATAGCTGATCCTGGGCTATGTTTCTGTGTGTAGGTTTCTCGTGGTGGGTTAAATGCAAAAAAAATACACATTTCCATGACCTGAAAATGACAAAAAACATTATTCTGAACCTACTCTCTCTCTTCAACAGGAGAAGGACATCACCCCTGACCCTCAGCTCCTGGAGAAGGTCAACCACTGCAGCAGCCAGATGACCTTCAAGAGGTTCCACAGCCAGTCCCTCTCTCAGCTGCCCTCTGACCTCACGGACATCATCGACTTCTTCATCGCCCTCACCATCTGTAACACAGTGGTGGTGTCATCACCCAATCAGCCACGGCAGAAGGTAGGCACTGAGTGTACAAAACATTAGGAACACCTTGCTGATATAGAGTGTATCCCCCTTTTGCCCTCAGAACAGCCTCAATTCGACAGGGCATAAGACTCTACAAGGTGTAGAAAGCGTTCCATAGCGCCACCCGCGGGTAGATTTAGGTATTGGTGGGTAAGAATGTCTTTCACCAGCCACGTTTGCAGGGCTCTATCTACAGTACTATAGATCCACGTCTGCAGGGCTCTACAGTACTATAGATCCACGTTTGCAGGGCTCTACAGTACTATAGATCCACGTCTGCAGGGCTCTACAGTACTATAGATCCACATCTGCAGGGCTCTACAGTACTATAGATCCACGTCTGCAGGGCTCTACAGTACTATAGATCCACGTCTGCAGGGCTCTACAGTACTATAGATCCACGTCTGCAGGGCTCTACAGTACTATAGATCCACGTCTGCAGGGCTCTACAGTACTATAGATCCACGTCTGCAGGGCTCTACAGTACTATAGATCCACGTCTGCAGGGCTCTACAGTACTATAGATCCACGTCTGCAGGGCTCTACAGTACTATAGATCCACGTCTGCAGGGCTCTACAGTACTATAGATCCACGTCTGCAGGGCTCTACAGTACTATAGATCCACGTCTGCAGGGCTCTACAGTACTATAGATCCACGTCTGCAGGGCTCTACAGTACTATAGATCCACGTCTGCAGGGCTCTACAGTACTATAGATCCACGTCTGCAGGGCTCTACAGTACTATAGATCCACGTCTGCAGGGCTCTACAGTACTATAGATCCACGTCTGCAGGGCTCTACAGTACTATAGATCCACGTCTGCAGGGCTCTACAGTACTATAGATCCACGTCTGCAGGGCTCTACAGTACTATAGATCCACGTCTGCAGGGCTCTACAGTACTATAGATCCACGTCTGCAGGGCTCTACAAAAAAGTAGTCAAAAGTAAAGTATGAGCATATGAGCGAGTTTTATGCTTTATTTCTGTTTTGTTTCATAGCTGCTAATCGCACAAAGGAATACACAGCAACAGCTTTGCACTGATAGATCCATGTTTGGAGGCGCTGGCAACAGGCATAAGCAGTATTCCACAATACTACTTATTAATACATGATGAAATCCAGCAGTATTCCACATTACTACTTATTAATACATGATGAAATCCAGCAGTATTCCACATTACTACTTATTAATGCATGATGAAATCCAGCAGTATTCCACATTACTACTTATTAATAATACATGATGAAATCCAGCAGTATTCCACATTACTACTTATTAATACATGATGAAATCCAGCAGTATTCCACATTACTACTTATTAATACATGATGAAATCCAGCAGTATTCCACATTACTACTTATTAATAATACATAATGAAATCCAGCAGTATTCCACATTACTACTTATTAATACATGATGAAATCCAGCAGTATACCACATTACTACATATTAATACATAATGACATCCAGCAGTATACCACATTACTACGTATTAATACATGATGAAATTCAGCAGTATTCCACATTACTACTTATTAATACATGATGAAATCCAGCAGTATACCACATTACTACTAATTAATTCATAATGAAATCCAGCAGTATACCACATTACTACTTATTAATACATGATGAAATCATGCAGGTAGGCACTGAGTGTACAAAACATTAGGAACACCTTGCTGATATAGAGTGTATCCCCCTTTTGCCCTCAGAACAGCCTCAATTCGACAGGGCATAAGACTCTACAAGGTGTAGAAAGCGTTCCATAGCGCCACCCGCGGGTAGATTTAGGTATTGGTGGGTAAGAATGTCTTTCACCAGCCACGTTTGCAGGGCTCTATCTACAGTACTATAGATCCACGTCTGCAGGGCTCTACAGTACTATAGATCCACGTCTGCAGGGCTCTACAGTACTATAGATCCACGTCTGCAGGGCTCTACAGTACTATAGATCCACGTCTGCAGGGCTCTACAGTACTATAGATCCACGTCTGCAGGGCTCTACAGTACTATAGATCCACGTCTGCAGGGCTCTACAGTACTATAGATCCACGTCTGCAGGGCTCTACAGTACTATAGATCCACGTCTGCAGGGCTCTACAGTACTATAGATCCACGTCTGCAGGGCTCTACAGTACTATAGATCCACGTCTGCAGGGCTCTACAGTACTATAGATCCACGTCTGCAGGGCTCTACAGTACTATAGATCCACGTCTGCAGGGCTCTACAGTACTATAGATCCACGTCTGCAGGGCTCTACAGTACTATAGATCCACGTCTGCAGGGCTCTACAGTACTATAGATCCACGTCTGCAGGGCTCTACAGTACTATAGATCCACGTCTGCAGGGCTCTACAGTACTATAGATCCACGTCTGCAGGGCTCTACAGTACTATAGATCCACGTCTGCAGGGCTCTACAAAAAAGTAGTCAAAAGTAAAGTATGAGCATATGAGCGAGTTTTATGCTTTATTTCTGTTTTGTTTCATAGCTGCTAATCGCACAAAGGAATACACAGCAACAGCTTTGCACTGATAGATCCATGTTTGGAGGCGCTGGCAACAGGCATAAGCAGTATTCCACAATACTACTTATTAATACATGATGAAATCCAGCAGTATTCCACATTACTACTTATTAATACATGATGAAATCCAGCAGTATTCCACATTACTACTTATTAATGCATGATGAAATCCAGCAGTATTCCACATTACTACTTATTAATAATACATGATGAAATCCAGCAGTATTCCACATTACTACTTATTAATACATGATGAAATCCAGCAGTATTCCACATTACTACTTATTAATACATGATGAAATCCAGCAGTATTCCACATTACTACTTATTAATAATACATAATGAAATCCAGCAGTATTCCACATTACTACTTATTAATACATGATGAAATCCAGCAGTATACCACATTACTACATATTAATACATAATGACATCCAGCAGTATACCACATTACTACGTATTAATACATGATGAAATTCAGCAGTATTCCACATTACTACTTATTAATACATGATGAAATCCAGCAGTATACCACATTACTACTAATTAATTCATAATGAAATCCAGCAGTATACCACATTACTACTTATTAATACATGATGAAATCCAGCAGTATACCACATTACTACGTATTAATACATGATGAAATCCAGCAGTATTCCACATTACTACTTATGAATACATGATGAAATCCACTACGTGATGATCTGTATGTCATTGTGTCAGTCAGGGGACAACACTACATAATGATCTGTATGTCATTGGGTCAGTCAGGGGACAGACAACACTACATAATGATCTGTATGTCATTGGGTCAGTCAGGGGACAGACAACACTACATAATGATCTGTATGTCATTGGGTCAGTCAGGGGACAGACAACACTACATAATGATCTGTATGTCATTGGGTCAGTCAGGGGACAGACAACACTACATAATGATCTGTATGTCATTGGGTCAGTCAGGGGACAGACAACACTACATAATGATCTGTATGTCATTGGGTCAGTCAGGGGACAGACAACACTACATAATGATCTGTATGTCATTGGGTCAGTCAGGGGACAGACAACACTACATAATGATCTGTGTGTCATTGTGTCAGTCAGGAGACAACACTGCATAATGATCTGTATGTCATTGTGTCAGGCAGGGGACAACACTACATAATGATCTGTATGTCAGTCAGGAGACAACACTACATAATGATCTGTATGTCATTGTGTCAGTCAGGGGACAACACTACATAAGGATCTGTATGTCAGTCAGGGGACAACACTACATAAGGATCTGTATGTCAGTCAGGGGACAACACTACATAAGGATCTGTGTGTCAGTCAGGGGACAACACTACATAATGATCTGTATGTCAGTCAGGGGACAACACTACATAAGGATCTGTGTGTCAGTCAGGGGACAACACTACATAATGATCTGTATGTCAGTCAGGGGACAACACTACATAATGATCTGTATGTCAGTCAGGGGACAACACTACAAAATGATCTGTATGTCAGTCAGGGGACAACACTACATAATGATCTGTATGTCAGTCAGGGGACAACACTACAAAATGATCTGTATGTCAGTCAGGGGACAACACTACATAATGATCTGTATTTCATGATGAATGAAACATTTACTCTTCAGTTAACACACACCACTCTGTCTATCCCACAAAAACACACATGCCTCTCTCTTCATTCCCCCCCCACACACACACCTCTCTCTTCATTCCCCCCCCACACACACACCTCTCTCTTCATTCCCCCCCCACACACACACCTCTCTCTTCATTCCCCCCCCACACACACACCTCTCTCTTCATTCCCCCCCCACACACACACCTCCCTCTTCATTCCCCGCCACACACACTCCTCCCTCTTCATTCCCCCCCAACACACACCTCTCTCTTCATTCCCCCCACACACACACACCTCCCTCTTCATCCCCCCCCACACACACCTCCCTCTTCATTCCCCCCCACACACACACCTCTCTCTTCATTCCCCCCCACACACACCTCTCTCTTCATTCCCCCCCACACACACACCTCTCTCTTCATTCCCCCCACACACACACACCTCTCTCTTCATTCCCCCCCACACACACACCTCTCTCTTCATTCCCCCCCACACACACACCTCTCTCTTCATTCCCCCCCACACACACACCTCTCTCTTCATTCCCCCCCACACACACACCTCTCTCTTCATTCCCCCCCACACACACACCTCTCTCTTCATTCCCCCCCACACACACACCTCTCTCTTCATTCCCCCCCACACACACACCTCTCTCTTCATTCCCCCCCACACACACACCTCTCTCTTCATTCCCCCCCACACACACACCTCTCTCTTCATTCCCCCCCACACACACACCTCTCTCTTCATTCCCCCCCACACACACACCTCTCTCTTCATTCCCCCCCACACACACACCTCTCTCTTCATTCCCCCCCACACACACACCTCTCTCTTCATTCCCCCCCACACACACACCTCTCTCTTCATTCCCCCCCCCACACACACACACTGCTCCCTTCCCGTCACATCTAGACATGGAAATGTAGAATAGTCACATCTAGTCATGGAGATGTAAATCAGTAGAATAGTCACATCTAGACATGGAGATGTAGAATAGTCACATCTAGTCATGGAGATGTAGAATAGTCACATCTAGACATGGAGATGTAGAATAGTCACATCTAGTCATGGAGATGTAGAATAGTCACATCTAGTCATGGAGATGTAGAATAGTCACATCTAGACATGGAGATGTAGAATAGTCACATCTAGACATGGAGATGTAGAATAGTCACATCTAGTCATGGAGATGTAGAATAGTCACATCTAGTCATGGAGATGTAGAATAGTCACATCTAGTCATGGAGATGTAGAATAGTCACATCTAGTCATGGAGATGTAGAATAGTCACATCTAGTCATGGAGATGTAGAATAGTCACATCTAGTCATGGAGATGTAAATCAGTAGAATAGTCACATCTAGTCATGGAGATGTAGAATAGTCACATCTAGTCATGGAGATGTAGAATAGTCACATCTAGACATGGAGATGTAGAATAGTCACATCTAGTCATGGAGATGTAAATCAGTAGAATAGTCACATCTAGTCATGGAGATGTAGAATAGTCACATCTAGTCATGGAGATGTAGAATAGTCACATCTAGACATGGAGATGTAGAATAGTCACATCTAGTCATGGAGATGTAGAATAGTCACATCTAGTCATGGAGATGTAGATTAGTCACATCTAGTCATGGAGATGTAGAATAGTCACATCTAGTCATGGAGATGTAGAATAGTCACATCTAGTCATGGAGATGTAGAATAGTCACATCTAGTCATGGAGATGTAGAATAGTCACATCTAGACATGGAGATGTAGAATAGTCACATCTAGTCATGGAGATGTAAATCAGTAGAATAGTCACATCTAGTCATGGAGATGTAGATTAGTCACATCTAGTCATGGAGATGTAGAATAGTCACATCTAGTCATGGAGATGTAGAATAGTCACATCTAGACGTGGAGATGTAGAATAGTCACATCTAGTCATGGAGATGTAAATCAGTAGAATAGTCACATCTAGTCATGGAGATGTAGAATAGTCACATCTAGTCATGGAGATGTAGAATAGTCACATCTAGTCATGGAGATGTAAATCAGTAGAATAGTCACATCTAGTCATGGAGATGTAGATTAGTCACATCTAGTCATGGAGATGTAGATTAGTCACATCTAGTCATGGAGATGTAGAATAGTCACATCTAGACATGGAGATGTAGAATAGTCACATCTAGACATGGAGATGTAGAATAGTCACATCTAGACATGGAGATGTAGAATAGTCACATCTAGACATGGAGATGTAGAATAGTCACATCTAGACATGGAGATGTAGAATAGTCACATCTAGAGATGTAGAATAGTCACATCTAGACATGGAGATGTAGAATAGTCACATCTAGACATGGAGATGTAGAATAGTCACATCTAGACATGGAGATGTAGAATAGTCACATCTAGACATGGAGATGTAGAATAGTCACATCTAGTCATGGAGATGTAGAATGGTAACATCTAGTCATGGAGATGTAGAATAGTCACATCTAGACATGGAGATGTAGAATAGTCACATCTAGACATGGAGATGTAGAATAGTCACATCTAGACATGGAGATGTAGAATAGTCACATCTAGACATGGAGATGTAGAATAGTCACATCTAGTCATGGAGATGTAGAATGGTAACATCTAGTCATGGAGATGTAGAATAGTCACATCTAGACATGGAGATGTAGAATAGTCACATCTAGACATGGAGATGTAGAATAGTCACATCTAGTCATGGAGATGTAGAATAGTCACATCTAGACATGGAGATGTAGATTAGTCACATCTAGTCATGGAGATGTAGAATAGTCACATCTAGTCATGGAGATGTAGAATAGTCACATCTAGACATGGAGATGTAGAATAGTCACATCTAGTCATGGAGATGTAGAATGGTAACATCTAGACATGGAGATGTAAATCAGTAGAATAGTCACATCTAGTCATGGAGATGTAGAATGGTAACATCTAGACATGGAGATGTAGAATAGTCACATCTAGTCATGGAGATGTAGAATAGTCACATCTAGACATGGAGATGTAGAATAGTCACATCTAGACATGGAGATGTAGAATAGTCACATCTAGACATGGAGATGTAGAATAGTCACATCTAGACATGGAGATGTAGAATAGTCACATCTAGACATGGAGATGTAGAATAGTCACATCTAGTCATGGAGATGTAGAATAGTCACATCTAGTCATGGAGATGTAGAATAGTCACATCTAGTCATGGAGATGTAGAATAGTCACATCTAGACATGGAGATGTAGAATAGTCACATCTAGTCATGGAGATGTAAATCAGTAGAATAGTCACATCTAGTCATGGAGATGTAGAATAGTCACATCTAGACATGGAGATGCAGAATAGTCACATCTAGTCATGGAGATGTACAATAGTCACATCTAGTCATGGAGATGTAGAATAGTCACATCTAGTCATGGAGATGTAGAATAGTCACATCTAGTCATGGAGATGTAGAATGGTAACATCTAGACATGGAGATGTAAATCAGTAGAATAGTCACATCTAGACATGGAGATGTAGAATAGTCACATCTAGACATGGAGATGTAGAATAGTCACATCTAGTCATGGAGATGTAGATTAGTCACATCTAGTCATGGAGATGTAGAATAGTCACATCTACTCATGGAGATGTAAATCAGTAGAATAGTCACATCTAGACATGGAGATGTAGAATAGTCACATCTAGTCATGGAGATGTAGAATAGTCACATCTAGTCATGGAGATGTAGATTAGTCACATCTAGACATGGAGATGTAGAATAGTCACATCTAGTCATGGAGATGTAGAATAGTCACATCTAGTCATGAAGATGTAGAATGGTAACATCTAGACATGGAGATGTAAATCAGTAGAATAGTCACATCTAGACATGGAGATGTAGAATAGTCACATCTAGACATGGAGATGTAGAATAGTCACATCTAGACATGGAGATGTAGAATAGTCACATCTAGTCATGGAGATGTAGAATAGTCACATCTAGTCATGGAGATGTAGAATAGTCACATCTAGTCATGGAGATGTAGAATAGTCACATCTAGTCATGGAGATGTAAATCAGTAGAATAGTCACATCTAGACATGGAGATGTAGAATAGTCACATCTAGACATGGAGATGTAGAATAGTCACATCTAGTCATGGAGATGTAGAATAGTCACATCTAGTCATGGAGATGTAGATTAGTCACATCTAGTCATGGAGATGTAGAATAGTCACATCTAGTCATGGAGATGTAAATCAGTAGAATAGTCACATCTAGACATGGAGATGTAGAATAGTCACATCTAGTCATGGAGATGTAGAATAGTCACATCTAGTCATGGAGATGTAGATTAGTCACATCTAGACATGGAGATGTAGAATAGTCACATCTAGTCATGGAGATGTAGAATAGTCACATCTAGTCATGGAGATGTAGAATGGTAACATCTAGACATGGAGATGTAAATCAGTAGAATAGTCACATCTAGACATGGAGATGTAGAATAGTCACATCTAGACATGGAGATGTAGAATAGTCACATCTAGTCATGGAGATGTAGAATAGTCACATCTAGTCATGGAGATGTAGATTAGTCACATCTAGTCATGGAGATGTAAATCAGTAGAATAGTCACATCTAGTCATGGAGATGTAGAATAGTCACATCTAGTCATGGAGATGTAGAATAGTCACATCTAGTCATGGAGATGTAGAATAGTCACATCTAGTCATGGAGATGTAGAATAGTCACATCTAGACATGGAGATGTAGAATAGTCACATCTAGTCATGGAGATGTAGAATAGTCACATCTAGTCATGGAGATGTAGATTAGTCACATCTAGTCATGGAGATGTAAATCAGTAGAATAGTCACATCTAGTCATGGAGATGTAGAATGGTAACATCTAGACATGGAGATGTAGAATAGTCACATCTAGTCATGGAGATGTAGAATAGTCACATCTAGTCATGGAGATGTAGATTAGTCACATCTAGTCATGGAGATGTAAATCAGTAGAATAGTCACATCTAGTCATGGAGATGTAGAATAGTCACATCTAGTCATGGAGATGTAGAATAGTCACATCTAGTCATGGAGATGTAGAATAGTCACATCTAGTCATGGAGATGTAGAATAGTCACATCTAGACATGGAGATGTAGAATAGTCACATCTAGTCATGGAGATGTAGAATAGTCACATCTAGTCATGGAGATGTAGATTAGTCACATCTAGTCATGGAGATGTAAATCAGTAGAATAGTCACATCTAGTCATGGAGATGTAGAATGGTAACATCTAGACATGGAGATGTAGAATAGTCACATCTAGTCATGGAGATGTAGAATAGTCACATCTAGACATGGAGATGTAGAATAGTCACATCTAGACATGGAGATGTAGAATAGTCACATCTAGACATGGAGATGTAGAATAGTCACATCTAGTCATGGAGATGTAGAATAGTCACATCTAGTCATGGAGATGTAGAATAGTCACATCTAGACATGGAGATGTAGAATAGTCACATCTAGTCATGGAGATGTAAATCAGTAGAATAGTCACATCTAGTCATGGAGATGTAGAATAGTCACATCTAGTCATGGAGATGTAGAATAGTCACATCTAGTCATGGAGATGTACAATAGTCACATCTAGTCATGGAGATGTAGAATAGTCACATCTAGTCATGGAGATGTAGAATAGTCACATCTAGTCATGGAGATGTAGAATGGTAACATCTAGACATGGAGATGTAAATCAGTAGAATAGTCACATCTAGACATGGAGATGTAGAATAGTCACATCTAGACATGGAGATGTAGAATAGTCACATCTAGTCATGGAGATGTAGAATAGTCACATCTAGTCATGGAGATGTAGAATAGTCACATCTAGTCATGGAGATGTAGATTAGTCACATCTAGTCATGGAGATGTAGAATAGTCACATCTAGTCATGGAGATGTAAATCAGTAGAGTAGTCACATCTAGACATGGAGATGTAGAATAGTCACATCTAGTCATGGAGATGTAGAATAGTCACATCTAGTCATGGAGATGTAGATTAGTCACATCTAGACATGGAGATGTAGAATAGTCACATCTAGACATGGAGATGTAGAATAGTCACATCTAGACATGGAGATGTAGAATAGTCACATCTAGACATGGAGATGTAGAATAGTCACATCTAGACATGGAGATGTAGAATAGTCACATCTAGACATGGAGATGTAGAATAGTCACATCTAGACATGGAGATGTAGAATAGTCACATCTAGTCATGGAGATGTAGAATGGTAACATCTAGTCATGGAGATGTAGAATAGTCACATCTAGACATGGAGATGTAGAATAGTCACATCTAGACATGGAGATGTAGAATAGTCACATCTAGTCATGGAGATGTAGAATAGTCACATCTAGACATGGAGATGTAGATTAGTCACATCTAGTCATGGAGATGTAGAATAGTCACATCTAGTCATGGAGATGTAGAATAGTCACATCTAGACATGGAGATGTAGAATAGTCACATCTAGTCATGGAGATGTAGAATGGTAACATCTAGACATGGAGATGTAAATCAGTAGAATAGTCACATCTAGTCATGGAGATGTAGAATGGTAACATCTAGACATGGAGATGTAGAATAGTCACATCTAGTCATGGAGATGTAGAATAGTCACATCTAGACATGGAGATGTAGAATAGTCACATCTAGACATGGAGATGTAGAATAGTCACATCTAGACATGGAGATGTAGAATAGTCACATCTAGTCATGGAGATGTAGAATAGTCACATCTAGTCATGGAGATGTAGAATAGTCACATCTAGTCATGGAGATGTAGAATAGTCACATCTAGACATGGAGATGTAGAATAGTCACATCTAGTCATGGAGATGTAAATCAGTAGAATAGTCACATCTAGTCATGGAGATGTAGAATAGTCACATCTAGTCATGGAGATGTAGAATAGTCACATCTAGTCATGGAGATGTACAATAGTCACATCTAGTCATGGAGATGTAGAATAGTCACATCTAGTCATGGAGATGTAGAATAGTCACATCTAGTCATGGAGATGTAGAATGGTAACATCTAGACATGGAGATGTAAATCAGTAGAATAGTCACATCTAGACATGGAGATGTAGAATAGTCACATCTAGACATGGAGATGTAGAATAGTCACATCTAGTCATGGAGATGTAGAATAGTCACATCTAGTCATGGAGATGTAGAATAGTCACATCTAGTCATGGAGATGTAGATTAGTCACATCTAGTCATGGAGATGTAGAATAGTCACATCTAGTCATGGAGATGTAAATCAGTAGAATAGTCACATCTAGACATGGAGATGTAGAATAGTCACATCTAGTCATGGAGATGTAGAATAGTCACATCTAGTCATGGAGATGTAGATTAGTCACATCTAGACATGGAGATGTAGAATAGTCACATCTAGTCATGGAGATGTAGAATAGTCACATCTAGTCATGAAGATGTAGAATGGTAACATCTAGACATGGAGATGTAAATCAGTAGAATAGTCACATCTAGACATGGAGATGTAGAATAGTCACATCTAGACATGGAGATGTAGAATAGTCACATCTAGACATGGAGATGTAGAATAGTCACATCTAGTCATGGAGATGTAGAATAGTCACATCTAGTCATGGAGATGTAGAATAGTCACATCTAGTCATGGAGATGTAGAATAGTCACATCTAGTCATGGAGATGTAGAATAGTCACATCTAGTCATGGAGATGTAAATCAGTAGAATAGTCACATCTAGACATGGAGATGTAGAATAGTCACATCTAGTCATGGAGATGTAGAATAGTCACATCTAGTCATGGAGATGTAGATTAGTCACATCTAGACATGGAGATGTAGAATAGTCACATCTAGTCATGGAGATGTAGAATAGTCACATCTAGTCATGGAGATGTAGAATGGTAACATCTAGACATGGAGATGTAAATCAGTAGAATAGTCACATCTAGACATGGAGATGTAGAATAGTCACATCTAGACATGGAGATGTAGAATAGTCACATCTAGTCATGGAGATGTAGAATAGTCACATCTTGTCATGGAGATGTAGATTAGTCACATCTAGTCATGGAGATGTAAATCAGTAGAATAGTCACATCTAGTCATGGAGATGTAGAATAGTCACATCTAGTCATGGAGATGTAGAATAGTCACATCTAGTCATGGAGATGTAGAATAGTCACATCTAGTCATGGAGATGTAGAATAGTCACATCTAGACATGGAGATGTAGAATAGTCACATCTAGACATGGAGATGTAGAATAGTCACATCTAGTCATGGAGATGTAGAATAGTCACATCTAGTCATGGAGATGTAGATTAGTCACATCTAGTCATGGAGATGTAAATCAGTAGAATAGTCACATCTAGTCATGGAGATGTAGAATGGTAACATCTAGACATGGAGATGTAGAATAGTCACATCTAGTCATGGAGATGTAGAATAGTCACATCTAGACATGGAGATGTAGAATAGTCACATCTAGACATGGAGATGTAGAATAGTCACATCTAGACATGGAGATGTAGAATAGTCACATCTAGTCATGGAGATGTAGAATAGTCACATCTAGTCATGGAGATGTAGAATAGTCACATCTAGTCATGGAGATGTAGAATAGTCACATCTAGACATGGAGATGTAGAATAGTCACATCTAGTCATGGAGATGTAAATCAGTAGAATAGTCACATCTAGTCATGGAGATGTAGAATAGTCACATCTAGTCATGGAGATGTAGAATAGTCACATCTAGTCATGGAGATGTAGAATAGTCACATCTAGTCATGGAGATGTACAATAGTCACATCTAGTCATGGAGATGTAGATTAGTCACATCTAGTCATGGAGATGTAGAATAGTCACATCTAGTCATGGAGATGTAAATCAGTAGAATAGTCACATCTAGACATGGAGATGTAGAATAGTCACATCTAGTCATGGAGATGTAGAATAGTCACATCTAGTCATGGAGATGTAGATTAGTCACATCTAGACATGGAGATGTAGAATAGTCACATCTAGTCATGGAGATGTAGAATAGTCACATCTAGTCATGAAGATGTAGAATGGTAACATCTAGACATGGAGATGTAAATCAGTAGAATAGTCACATCTAGACATGGAGATGTAGAATAGTCACATCTAGACATGGAGATGTAGAATAGTCACATCTAGTCATGGAGATGTAGAATAGTCACATCTTGTCATGGAGATGTAGATTAGTCACATCTAGTCATGGAGATGTAAATCAGTAGAATAGTCACATCTAGTCATGGAGATGTAGAATAGTCACATCTAGTCATGGAGATGTAGAATAGTCACATCTAGTCATGGAGATGTAGAATAGTCACATCTAGTCATGGAGATGTAGAATAGTCACATCTAGTCATGGAGATGTAGAATAGTCACATCTAGACATGGAGATGTAGAATAGTCACATCTAGACATGGAGATGTAGAATAGTCACATCTAGTCATGGAGATGTAGAATAGTCACATCTAGTCATGGAGATGTAGATTAGTCACATCTAGTCATGGAGATGTAAATCAGTAGAATAGTCACATCTAGTCATGGAGATGTAGAATGGTAACATCTAGACATGGAGATGTAGAATAGTCACATCTAGTCATGGAGATGTAGAATAGTCACATCTAGACATGGAGATGTAGAATAGTCACATCTAGACATGGAGATGTAGAATAGTCACATCTAGACATGGAGATGTAGAATAGTCACATCTAGTCATGGAGATGTAGAATAGTCACATCTAGTCATGGAGATGTAGAATAGTCACATCTAGTCATGGAGATGTAGAATAGTCACATCTAGTCATGGAGATGTAGAATAGTCACATCTAGACATGGAGATGTAGAATAGTCACATCTAGTCATGGAGATGTAAATCAGTAGAATAGTCACATCTAGTCATGGAGATGTAGAATAGTCACATCTAGTCATGGAGATGTAGAATAGTCACATCTAGTCATGGAGATGTAGAATAGTCACATCTAGTCATGGAGATGTACAATAGTCACATCTAGTCATGGAGATATAGAATAGTCACATCTAGTCATGGAGATGTAGAATAGTCACATCTAGTCATGGAGATGTAGAATGGTAACATCTAGACATGGAGATGTAAATCAGTAGAATAGTCACATCTAGACATGGAGATGTAGAATAGTCACATCTAGACATGGAGATGTAGAATAGTCACATCTAGTCATGGAGATGTAGAATAGTCACATCTAGTCATGGAGATGTAGAATAGTCACATCTAGTCATGGAGATGTAGATTAGTCACATCTAGTCATGGAGATGTAGAATAGTCACATCTAGTCATGGAGATGTAAATCAGTAGAATAGTCACATCTAGACATGGAGATGTAGAATAGTCACATCTAGTCATGGAGATGTAGAATAGTCACATCTAGTCATGGAGATGTAGATTAGTCACATCTAGACATGGAGATGTAGAATAGTCACATCTAGTCATGGAGATGTAGAATAGTCACATCTAGTCATGAAGATGTAGAATGGTAACATCTAGACATGGAGATGTAAATCAGTAGAATAGTCACATCTAGACATGGAGATGTAGAATAGTCACATCTAGACATGGAGATGTAGAATAGTCACATCTAGTCATGGAGATGTAGAATAGTCACATCTAGTCATGGAGATGTAGAATAGTCACATCTAGACATGGAGATGTAGAATAGTCACATCTAGTCATGGAGATGTAGAATAGTCACATCTAGTCATGGAGATGTAGAATAGTCACATCTAGTCATGGAGATGTAGAATAGTCACATCTAGTCATGGAGATGTAGAATAGTCACATCTAGTCATGGAGATGTAGAATAGTCACATCTAGTCATGGAGATGTAAATCAGTAGAATAGTCACATCTAGACATGGAGATGTAGAATAGTCACATCTAGTCATGGAGATGTAGAATAGTCACATCTAGTCATGGAGATGTAGAATAGTCACATCTAGTCATGGAGATGTAGAATAGTCACATCTAGTCATGGAGATGTAAATCAGTAGAATAGTCACATCTAGACATGGAGATGTAAATCAGTAGAATAGTCACATCTAGTCATGGAGATGTAGAATAGTCACATCTAGTCATGGAGATGTAGAATAGTCACATCTAGACATGGAGATGTAGAATAGTCACATCTAGTCATGGAGATGTAAATCAGTAGAATAGTCACATCTAGTCATGGAGATGTAGAATAGTCACATCTAGTCATGGAGATGTAGAATAGTCACATCTAGACATGGAGATGTAGAATAGTCACATCTAGTCATGGAGATGTAGAATAGTCACATCTAGTCATGGAGATGTAGATTAGTCACATCTAGTCATGGAGATGTAGAATAGTCACATCTAGACATGGAGATGTAGAATAGTCACATCTAGTCATGGAGATGTAGAATAGTCACATCTAGTCATGGAGATGTAGAATAGTCACATCTAGTCATGGAGATGTAGAATAGTCACATCTAGTCATGGAGATGTAGAATAGTCACATCTAGTCATGGAGATGTAAATCAGTAGAATAGTCACATCTAGACATGGAGATGTAGAATAGTCACATCTAGTCATGGAGATGTAGAATAGTCACATCTAGTCATGGAGATGTAGAATAGTCACATCTAGACATGGAGATGTAGAATAGTCACATCTAGACATGGAGATGTAAATCAGTAGAATAGTCACATCTAGTCATGGAGATGTAGAATAGTCACATCTAGTCATGGAGATGTAAATCAGTAGAATAGTCACATCTAGTCATGGAGATGTAGATTAGTCACATCTAGTCATGGAGATGTAGAATAGTCACATCTAGTCATGGAGATGTAGAATAGTCACATCTAGACATGGAGATGTAGAATAGTCACATCTAGTCATGGAGATGTAAATCAGTAGAATAGTCACATCTAGTCATGGAGATGTAGATTAGTCACATCTAGTCATGGAGATGTAGAATAGTCACATCTAGTCATGGAGATGTAGAATAGTCACATCTAGACATGGAGATGTAGAATAGTCACATCTAGTCATGGAGATGTAAATCAGTAGAATAGTCACATCTAGTCATGGAGATGTAGAATAGTCACATCTAGTCATGGAGATGTAGAATAGTCACATCTAGTCATGGAGATGTAAATCAGTAGAATAGTCACATCTAGTCATGGAGATGTAGATTAGTCACATCTAGTCATGGAGATGTAGAATAGTCACATCTAGACATGGAGATGTAGAATAGTCACATCTAGACATGGAGATGTAGAATAGTCACATCTAGACATGGAGATGTAGAATAGTCACATCTAGACATGGAGATGTAGAATAGTCACATCTAGACATGGAGATGTAGAATAGTCACATCTAGACATGGAGATGTAGAATAGTCACATCTAGACATGGAGATGTAGAATAGTCACATCTAGACATGGAGATGTAGAATAGTCACATCTAGACATGGAGATGTAGAATAGTCACATCTAGACATGGAGATGTAGAATAGTCACATCTAGTCATGGAGATGTAGAATGGTAACATCTAGTCATGGAGATGTAGAATAGTCACATCTAGACATGGAGATGTAGAATAGTCACATCTAGACATGGAGATGTAGAATAGTCACATCTAGTCATGGAGATGTAGAATAGTCACATCTAGACATGGAGATGTAGATTAGTCACATCTAGTCATGGAGATGTAGAATAGTCACATCTAGTCATGGAGATGTAGAATAGTCACATCTAGACATGGAGATGTAGAATAGTCACATCTAGTCATGGAGATGTAGAATGGTAACATCTAGACATGGAGATGTAAATCAGTAGAATAGTCACATCTAGTCATGGAGATGTAGAATGGTAACATCTAGACATGGAGATGTAGAATAGTCACATCTAGTCATGGAGATGTAGAATAGTCACATCTAGACATGGAGATGTAGAATAGTCACATCTAGACATGGAAATGTAGAATAGTCACATCTAGACATGGAGATGTAGAATAGTCACATCTAGTCATGGAGATGTAGAATAGTCACATCTAGTCATGGAGATGTAGAATAGTCACATCTAGTCATGGAGATGTAGAATAGTCACATCTAGTCATGGAGATGTAGAATAGTCACATCTAGACATGGAGATGTAGAATAGTCACATCTAGTCATGGAGATGTAAATCAGTAGAATAGTCACATCTAGTCATGGAGATGTAGAATAGTCACATCTAGTCATGGAGATGTAGAATAGTCACATCTAGTCATGGAGATGTACAATAGTCACATCTAGTCATGGAGATGTAGAATAGTCACATCTAGTCATGGAGATGTAGAATAGTCACATCTAGTCATGGAGATGTAGAATGGTAACATCTAGACATGGAGATGTAAATCAGTAGAATAGTCACATCTAGACATGGAGATGTAGAATAGTCACATCTAGACATGGAGATGTAGAATAGTCACATCTAGTCATGGAGATGTAGAATAGTCACATCTAGTCATGGAGATGTAGAATAGTCACATCTAGTCATGGAGATGTAGATTAGTCACATCTAGTCATGGAGATGTAGAATAGTCACATCTAGTCATGGAGATGTAAATCAGTAGAATAGTCACATCTAGACATGGAGATGTAGAATAGTCACATCTAGTCATGGAGATGTAGAATAGTCACATCTAGTCATGGAGATGTAGATTAGTCACATCTAGACATGGAGATGTAGAATAGTCACATCTAGTCATGGAGATGTAGAATAGTCACATCTAGTCATGAAGATGTAGAATGGTAACATCTAGACATGGAGATGTAAATCAGTAGAATAGTCACATCTAGACATGGAGATGTAGAATAGTCACATCTAGACATGGAGATGTAGAATAGTCACATCTAGACATGGAGATGTAGAATAGTCACATCTAGTCATGGAGATGTAGAATAGTCACATCTAGTCATGGAGATGTAGAATAGTCACATCTAGTCATGGAGATGTAAATCAGTAGAATAGTCACATCTAGACATGGAGATGTAGAATAGTCACATCTAGACATGGAGATGTAGAATAGTCACATCTAGTCATGGAGATGTAGAATAGTCACATCTAGTCATGGAGATGTAGATTAGTCACATCTAGACATGGAGATGTAAATCAGTAGAATAGTCACATCTAGTCATGGAGATGTAGAATAGTCACATCTAGTCATGGAGATGTAAATCAGTAGAATAGTCACATCTAGACATGGAGATGTAGAATAGTCACATCTAGTCATGGAGATGTAGAATAGTCACATCTAGTCATGGAGATGTAGAATGGTAACATCTAGACATGGAGATGTAAATCAGTAGAATAGTCACATCTAGACATGGAGATGTAGAATAGTCACATCTAGACATGGAGATGTAGAATAGTCACATCTAGTCATGGAGATGTAGAATAGTCACATCTAGTCATGGAGATGTAGATTAGTCACATCTAGTCATGGAGATGTAAATCATTAGAATAGTCACATCTAGTCATGGAGATGTAGAATAGTCACATCTAGTCATGGAGATGTAGAATAGTCACATCTAGTCATGGAGATGTAGAATAGTCACATCTAGTCATGGAGATGTAGAATAGTCACATCTAGACATGGAGATGTAGAATAGTCACATCTAGACATGGAGATGTAGAATAGTCACATCTAGTCATGGAGATGTAGAATAGTCACATCTAGTCATGGAGATGTAGAATAGTCACATCTAGACATGGAGATGTAGAATAGTCACATCTAGTCATGGAGATGTAGAATAGTCACATCTAGTCATGGAGATGTAGAATAGTCACATCTAGTCATGGAGATGTAGAATAGTCACATCTAGACATGGAGATGTAGAATAGTCACATCTAGTCATGGAGATGTAGAATAGTCACATCTAGACATGGAGATGTAGAATAGTCACATCTAGACATGGAGATGTAGAATAGTCACATCTAGACATGGAGATGTAGAATAGTCACATCTAGACATGGAGATGTAGAATAGTCACATCTAGTCATGGAGATGTAGAATAGTCACATCTAGTCATGGAGATGTAGAATAGTCACATCTAGTCATGGAGATGTAGAATAGTCACATCTAGACATGGAGATGTAGAATAGTCACATCTAGTCATGGAGATGTAAATCAGTAGAATAGTCACATCTAGTCATGGAGATGTAGAATAGTCACATCTAGTCATGGAGATGTAGAATAGTCACATCTAGTCATGGAGATGTACAATAGTCACATCTAGTCATGGAGATGTAGAATAGTCACATCTAGTCATGGAGATGTAGAATAGTCACATCTAGTCATGGAGATGTAGAATGGTAACATCTAGACATGGAGATGTAAATCAGTAGAATAGTCACATCTAGACATGGAGATGTAGAATGGTAACATCTAGACATGGAGATGTAGAAAAGTCACATCTAGTCATGGAGATGTAGAATAGTCACATCTAGACATGGAGATGTAGAATAGTCACATCTAGACATGGAGATGTAGAATAGTCACATCTAGACATGGAGATGTAGAATAGTCACATCTAGACATGGAGATGTAGAATAGTCACATCTAGACATGGAGATGTAGAATAGTCACATCTAGTCATGGAGATGTAGAATAGTCACATCTAGTCATGGAGATGTAGAATAGTCACATCTAGTCATGGAGATGTAGAATAGTCACATCTAGACATGGAGATGTAGAATAGTCACATCTAGTCATGGAGATGTAAATCAGTAGAATAGTCACATCTAGTCATGGAGATGTAGAATAGTCACATCTAGTCATGGAGATGTACAATAGTCACATCTAGTCATGGAGATGTAGAATAGTCACATCTAGTCATGGAGATGTAGAATAGTCACATCTAGTCATGGAGATGTAGAATGGTAACATCTAGACATGGAGATGTAAATCAGTAGAATAGTCACATCTAGACATGGAGATGTAGAATAGTCACATCTAGACATGGAGATGTAGAATAGTCACATCTAGTCATGGAGATGTAGAATAGTCACATCTAGTCATGGAGATGTAGAATAGTCACATCTAGTCATGGAGATGTAGATTAGTCACATCTAGTCATGGAGATGTAGAATAGTCACATCTAGTCATGGAGATGTAAATCAGTAGAATAGTCACATCTAGACATGGAGATGTAGAATAGTCACATCTAGTCATGGAGATGTAGATTAGTCACATCTAGACATGGAGATGTAGAATAGTCACATCTAGTCATGGAGATGTAGAATAGTCACATCTAGTCATGAAGATGTAGAATGGTAACATCTAGACATGGAGATGTAAATCAGTAGAATAGTCACATCTAGACATGGAGATGTAGAATAGTCACATCTAGACATGGAGATGTAGAATAGTCACATCTAGACATGGAGATGTAGAATAGTCACATCTAGTCATGGAGATGTAGAATAGTCACATCTAGTCATGGAGATGTAGAATAGTCACATCTAGTCATGGAGATGTAGAATAGTCACATCTAGTCATGGAGATGTAAATCAGTAGAATAGTCACATCTAGACATGGAGATGTAGAATAGTCACATCTAGACATGGAGATGTAGAATAGTCACATCTAGTCATGGAGATGTAGAATAGTCACATCTAGTCATGGAGATGTAGATTAGTCACATCTAGTCATGGAGATGTAGAATAGTCACATCTAGTCATGGAGATGTAAATCAGTAGAATAGTCACATCTAGACATGGAGATGTAGAATAATCACATCTAGTCATGGAGATGTAGAATAGTCACATCTAGTCATGGAGATGTAGATTAGTCACATCTAGACATGGAGATGTAGAATAGTCACATCTAGTCATGGAGATGTAGAATAGTCACATCTAGTCATGGAGATGTAGAATGGTAACATCTAGACATGGAGATGTAAATCAGTAGAATAGTCACATCTAGACATGGAGATGTAGAATAGTCACATCTAGACATGGAGATGTAGAATAGTCACATCTAGTCATGGAGATGTAGAATAGTCACATCTAGTCATGGAGATGTAGATTAGTCACATCTAGTCATGGAGATGTAAATCAGTAGAATAGTCACATCTAGTCATGGAGATGTAGAATAGTCACATCTAGTCATGGAGATGTAGAATAGTCACATCTAGTCATGGAGATGTAGAATAGTCACATCTAGTCATGGAGATGTAGAATAGTCACATCTAGACTTGGAGATGTAGAATAGTCACATCTAGACATAGAGATGTAGAATAGTCACATCTAGTCATGGAGATGTAGAATAGTCACATCTAGTCATGGAGATGTAGATTAGTCACATCTAGTCATGGAGATGTAAATCAGTAGAATAGTCACATCTAGTCATGGAGATGTAGAATAGTCACATCTAGTCATGGAGATGTAGAATAGTCACATCTAGTCATGGAGATGTAGAATAGTCACATCTAGTCATGGAGATGTAGAATAGTCACATCTAGACATGGAGATGTAGAATAGTCACATCTAGTCATGGAGATGTAAATCAGTAGAATAGTCACATCTAGACATGGAGATGTAGATTAGTCACATCTAGTCATGGAGATGTAGAATAGTCACATCTAGTCATGGAGATGTAGAATAGTCACATCTAGACATGGAGATGTAGAATAGTCACATCTAGTCATGGAGATGTAGAATAGTCACATCTAGTCATGGAGATGTAGAATAGTCACATCTAGTCATGGAGATGTAGAATAGTCACATCTAGTCATGGAGATGTAGAATAGTCACATCTAGACATGGAGATGTAGAATAGTCACATCTAGTCATGGAGATGTAGAATGGTAACATCTAGACATGGAGATGTAAATCAGTAGAATAGTCACATCTAGTCATGGAGATGTAGAATAGTCACATCTAGACATGGAGATGTAGAATAGTCACATCTAGTCATGGAGATGTAGAATAGTCACATCTAGTCAAGGAGATGTAGAATAGTGGAATAGTCACATCTAGACATGGAGATGTAGAATAGTCACATCTAGTCATGGAGATGTAGAATAGTCACATCTAGTCATGGAGATGTAGAATGGTAACATCTAGACATGGAGATGTAAATCAGTAGAATAGTCACATCTAGACATGGAGATGTAGAATAGTCACATCTAGTCATGGAGATGTAGAATAGTCACATCTAGTCATGGAGATGTAGAATAGTCACATCTAGTCATGGAGATGTATAATAGTCACATCTAGTCATGGAGATGTAGAATAGTCACATCTAGTCATGGAGATGTAGAATAGTCACATCTAGTCATGGAGATGTAGAATAGTCACATCTAGTCATGGAGATGTAGAATAGTCACATCTAGTCATGGAGATGTAGAATAGTCACATCTAGTCATGGAGATGTAGAATAGTCACATCTAGTCATGGAGATGTAGAATAGTCACATCTAGTCATGGAGATGTAGAATAGTCACATCTAGTCATGGAGATGTAGAATAGTGGAATAGTCACATCTAGTCATGGAGATGTAGAATAGTAGAATAGTCACATCTAGACATGGAGATGTAGAATAGTCACATCTAGACATGGAGATGTAGAATAGTCACATCTAGACATGGAGATGTATAATAGTCACATCTAGTCATGGAGATGTAGAATAGTCACATCTAGTCATGGAGATGTAGAATAGTCACATCTAGACATGGAGATGTAGATTAGTCACATCTAGTCATGGAGATGTAGAATAGTCACATCTAGTCATGGAGATGTAGAATGGTCACATCTAGTCATGGAGATGTAGAATAGTAGAATAGTCACATCTAGACATGGAGATGTAGAATAGTCACATCTAGACATGGAGATGTAGATTAGTCACATCTAGTCATGGAGATGTAGAATAGTCACATCTAGTCATGGAGATGTAGAATAGTCACATCTAGTCATGGAGATGTAAATCAGTAGAATAGTCACATCTAGTCATGGAGATGTAGATTAGTCACATCTAGTCATGGAGATGTAGAATAGTCACATCTAGACATGGAGATGTAGAATAGTCACATCTAGTCATGGAGATGTAGAATAGTCACATCTAGTCATGGAGATGTAGAATAGTCACATCTAGTCATGGAGATGTAGAATAGTCACATCTAGTCATGGAGATGTAAATCAGTAGAATAGTCACATCTAGTCATGGAGATGTAGAATAGTCACATCTAGTCATGGAGATGTAGATTAGTCACATCTAGTCATGGAGATGTAGAATAGTCACATCTAGTCATGGAGATGTAGAATAGTCACATCTAGACATGGAGATGTAAATCAGTAGAATAGTCACATCTAGTCATGGAGATGTAAATCAGTAGAATAGTCACATCTAGTCATGGAGATATCGAATGGTCACATCTTAGATCGAGAGCCATTTCACTTTCCTACTGTTTCTCGTTTGTTTCCCTTGTCCTTTAGTAACGGTCTTATTCACACAATGCTCTTGTGCCTCAGCCAGGCCATCAGGGTTTTATGCCAGACTGTATACCTAAGAGTAGGCCGTATCTGTGGCCAGATGCCTGGTGCTGTCCCTCAGCACCCGAGGGAGACGGATTAGCGAGAGGGAGACATGTCTCTCTCCCTCCGGTGTGGATGAGATTTGAGCTAATGTTTCCAACCCTCTGTCCCTCTCTCTCAGGTGCGGATGAGGTTTGGTCTAATGTTTCCAACCCTCTGTCCCTCTGTCTCAGGTGCAGATGAGGTTTGGGCTAATGTTTCCAACCCTCTGTCCCTCTCTCTCAGGTGCGGATGAGGTTTGGTCTAATGTTTCCAACCCTCTGTCCCTCTGTCTCAGGTGCAGATGAGGTTTGGGCTAATGTTTCCAACCCTCTGTCCCTCTCTCTCAGGTGCGGATGAGGTTTGGGCTGAAGTCCCCAGTGAAGACTATCGAGGACTTCATCAAGCGCTTTACCTCTAGCCGTCTCACCTCCAACTCCAACAGTAGCAGCTCTTCCAGCCTCAACCGCTCCTCCCACCGTGAATGTTCCAGTGTCCTCTCCTCCCCCTCAGCCGAGAGCACCCTGACTAAATTAGATGAGGAGCATCACCTTGGAGGTTCGGTGGGTTTGGAACATGCCTTCTCCCCCGTCCCTCCTCACACTACCGAGGGAGAGCCCGGGGCCCTAGAGGAAGGAGAGCTCCGCTACGAGGCAGAGTCACCTGACGAGGCTGCCCTGGTGTATGCGGCGCGTGCCTACAAGTGTTCTCTGGTTGGCCGGCTACCTGATCAGGTGACGGTGGAGCTACCTGACCTGGGGAAGCTAAGCTTTGAGCTGCTCCACACTCTGGGGTTTGACTCCACCAGAAAGAGGATGTCTGTGGTGGTGAGACACCCGCTAACAGATCAGATCACCGTCTACACTAAAGGAGCTGACTCTGTCATCATGGACCTCATCACACTGCCATCTACAGGTAGGAGGACCTCACAGCAGGCCAGGGGATGGGTGGTAGGGGGACTGGTCACTATGATGCATGACTTTATTAGGTAGAATCTCACCTACAGTGCCTTCAGAAAGTAATCATACCCCTTGACCTATTCCACATTTTGTTGTTATACAGCCTGAATTGAAAACAACTTGTCACCATCTGCACACCTCATAATGACAAAGTTTAAACATGTTTTTAGAATATTATATTCTATAGAATAGAATATTTAAGTATTCACGCACCTGGGTCAATACTTTGTAGAAGCACCTTTGGTAGCGATTACAGCTGTCTTTCTGGGTAAATCACTTAAGAGTTTTGCACACCTGGATTGTACAATATTTGATAATTATTCTTTCCAAAACGTATTCTTGCTCTGTCATATTGGTTGCCGATCATTGCTAGGCAACCATTGTAAAGTCTTGCCGTAGATTTAAATCAAAACTGTAGCTCGGCCACTCAGGAATATTCACTGTCTTCTTGTTTAGCAACTCCAGTGTAGATTTGGCCTTGTGTTTTAGGTTTTTGTCCTGCTGAAAGGTGAATTCATCTCCCAGTGTCTGCTGGAAAGCAGACTGAAAAAGGTTTTCCTCTAGGATTTTGCCTGTGCTTACCTCCATTCTGTCCAGGGGTGGTACTGAGGAGATACAGTTGAAGTCAGAAGTTTATATGCACTTAGGTTGGAGTCATTAAAACTCGTTTTTCAACCACTCCACAAATTTCTTGTCAACCTCTCTGCGATATGTGCGATGCTAGCGTCCCACCTCGCCAACAGCCAGTGAAAGTGCAGGGCGCCAAATTCAAAACAGCAAAAATCTCATAATTACAATTCCTCAAGCATACAAGTATCTTACACCATTTTAAAGATACAATTCTCGTTAATCCAACCACAGTGTCTGATTTCAAAAAGGATTTACAGCGAAAGCACCACAAATGATTGTTAGGTCACCACCAAGTCACAGAAAAATCCAGCCATTTTTCCAGCCAAAGAGAGGAGTCACAAAAAGCACAAATAGAGATAAAATTAATCACTAACCTTTAATGATCTCCACCGGATGACACTCATAGGACTTCATGTTACACAATACATGTATGTTTTGTTCGCTAAAGTGCATATTTTTACATTGGCCTGTTAAGTTCAGTAGTTCTAAAACATTGATTTTGCAGAGAGCTACATCAAGTTACAGAAAAAGCAAACCATGCAATAATCTGAGTACAGCTTTCAGACAACAAGCAGACAAAAAGATACCTGCCATATTGGGTGGTCAACATTACTCAGAAATAGCATTATAAATATTCACTTACCTTTGATGATCTTCATCAGAATGCACTTCCAGGAATCCCAATTCCACCATAAATGTTTGATTTGTTCGATAATGTCCATCATTATCTCCAAATAGCCTCTCTTGTTAGGGCGTTTGGTAAATAAATCCAAATGCGCGTTCATGTCCAGCCAACGAAAAGTTCAAAAAGTTATATTACAGGTCGTAGAAACATGCCAAACTAAGTATAGAATCAATCTTTAGGATGTTTTTAACATAAATCTTCAATAATGTTCCAACCGGAGAATTCCATTGTCTGTAGAAAAGCAATGGAACGAGAGCTAACTCTCTCGTGACCGCGCGTCATGGGCCCAAGGCACTCTGCCAGACCACTGTCTCAAACAGCTCTCATGAGCCCCTCCTTTATAGTAGACTCCTCAAACAAGTTTCTAAAGACGGTTGACATCTAGTGGAAGCCTTAGGAAGTGCAACATAAGCAATATCCCACTGTATCTACAATAGGGGCTGGGTTTAAAAAAAAAACTAGAAGCCTCAGATTTCCCACTTCCTGGTTGGATTTTTCTCAGGTTTTTGCCTGCCATATGAGTTCTGTTATACTCACAGACATCATTCAAACAGTTTTAGAAACTTCAGAGTGTTCTCTATCCAATACTACTAATAATATGCATATATTAGCGGGTAGCAGGCAGTTTACACTGGAGTAGCAGTGTAGCAGGCAGTTTACACTGGGCACCTTATTCATCCAAGCTACTCAATACTGCCCCCATGTCACCAATAAGTTAACAAACTATAGTTCTGGCAAGTCGGTTAGGACATCTACTTTACACAAGTCATTTTTCCAACAATTGTTTACAGACAGTGAATTATAAGGGAAATAATCTATCACAATTCCAGTGGGTCAGAAGTTTACATAACCTATGTTGACTGTTTCTTTAAATAGCTTGGAAAATTCCAGAAAAAATTGGCATGGCTTTAGTAGCTTCTGATAGGCTAATTTACATAATTTGAGTCAATTGGAGGTGTACCTGTGGATGTATTTCAAGGCCTACCTTCAAACTCAGTGCCTCTTTGCTTGACATCATGGGGAAATCAAAAGAAATCAGCCAAGACCTCAGGAAAAAATTGTAGACCTCCACAGGTGTGGTTCATCCTTGAGAGCAATATCCAAACGCCACGTTCATCTGTACAAACAATAGTACACAAGTATAAACACGGAGCCGTCATACTGCTCAGGAAGGAGACGCGTTCTGTCTCCTAGAGATTAACGTACTTTGGTGCGAAAAGTGCAAATCAATCCCAGAACAACAGCAAAGGACCTTGTGAAGATGCTGGAGGAAACAGGTACAAAAGTATCTATATCCACAGTAAAACAAGTCCTATATCGACATAACCTGAAAGGCTGCACAGCAAGGAAGCCACTGCTCCAAAACCGCCATAAAAAAGCCAGACTACGGTTTGCAAACTGCACATGGGGACAAAGATCATACTTTTTGGAGAATTGCCCTCTGGTCAGATGAAACAAAAATAGAACTGTTTGGCCATAATGACCATCGTTATGTTTGGAGGAAAAAGGGAGAGGCTTGCAAGCTGAAGAACACCATCCCAACCTTGAAGCACGAGGGTGGCAGCATCATGTTGTGGGGGTCCTCTACTGCAGGAGGGACTGTTACACTTCACAAAATAGATGGCATCTTGAGGAAGGAAAGTTATGTGGATATATTGAAGCAACATCTCAAGACATCAGTCAAGAAGTTAAAGCTTGGTTGCAAATGGGTCTTCCAAATGGACACTGACCCCAAGCATACTTCCAAAGTTGTGGCAAAATGGCTAAAGGACAAAAAAGTCAAGGTATTGGAGTGGCCATCACATATCCCTGACCTCCATCCTATTGAAAATTTGTGGGCAGAAGGAGGCCTACAAACCTGACTCAGTTACACCAGTTCTGTCAGGAGGAATGGGCCAAAATTCACCCAACTTATTGTGGGAAGCTTGTGGAAGGCTACCCGACATGTTTGACCCAAGTTAAACAATTTAAAGTCAATGCTACTTGAGTGTATGTAAACTTCTGACCCACTGGGAATGTGATGAAAGAAATAATAGACTAAATAAATCATTCTTTCTACTATTATTCTGACCTTTCACATTCTTAAAATAAAGTGGTGATCTTAACGGACCTAAGACAGAACATTTTTGCTAGGATTAAATGTCAGGAATTGTGAAAAACTGAGTTCAAATGTATTTGGCTAAGATATATGTAAACTTCCGACTTCAACTGTATTTTGCATTATTACTTTAGTGCCTTGTTGCAAACAGGATGCATGTTTTGGAATATTTTTATTCTGTACAGGCTTACTACTTTTCACTCTGTCAATTAGGTTATTGACAGAGTGGAGTATTGTGGAGTAACTACAATGTTGTTGATCCATCCTCAGTTTTCTCTTATCACAACCATTAAACTCTGTGACCGTTTTAAAAGTCACCATTGGCCAAATGGTGAAATCCCTGAGCAGTTTCCTTCCTCTCCGGCAACTGAGTTAGGAAGGACACCTGTATTTTTGTACTGACTGGGTTTATTGATACACCATCCAAAGTGTAATTAATAACTTCACCATGCTCAAAGGGATATTCAATGAACCAACAGGTTTATTCCTGATATAGGGGATGAGGCCCAGCAGGTTTATTCCTGATATAGGGGATGAGGCCCGCCTGGTTCCTTCCAGATATAGGGGATGAGGCCCTCCTGGTTCCTTCCAGATATAGGGGATGAGGCCCGCCTGGTTCCTTGCAGATATAGGGGATGAGGCCCGCCTGGTTCCTTGCAGATATAGGGGATGAGGCCCGTCTGGTTCCTTCCTGATATAGGGAATGAGGCCCAGTAGGTTTATTTCTGATATAGGGGATGAGGCCCAGCAGGTTTATTTCTGATATAGGGGATGAGGCCCAGCAGGTTTATTTCTGATATAGGGGATGAGGCCCAGCAGGTTTATTCCTGATATAGGGGATGAGGCCCAGCAGGTTTATTCCTGATATAGAGAATGAGGCCCAACAGGTTTATTCCTGATATAGAGAATGAGGCCCAGCAGGTTTATTCCCGATATAGAGAATGAGGCCCAACAGGTTTATTCCTGGCTGTTGTAGGAGGGAAATATATAGTAGAGTAGGTCTAAAAATCCTTAAGGGCGAAGGTCTACACACACACACACACACACACACACACACACACACACACACACGTTGTTAGTTAGCCAGGATCGCAAAGAGCTACAGATGCACTTTTTCACTAATTCTGTGTACACACCGTCACTAGACACCTGTCCATGATTGCTTAGCAAGTCAGTATTCTGTGAGCAGTTGTGACAGGCTTTTTAAGACATGGTACCCCATTCAGTGTGACCCTGCCAGTAAATGCAACAGGGTTTCTGTGATGAATCAAAAACTTTGTCCTTACCCTGCAATAATGTATTCAGTATTGGACCTGTGTGAATGCTCTTCATTAATGAAGGCAGGTTGAACTGTAGTAGAAAGTTATCATTGTATCACCTTGAATAAAGGACCTTGGTAACCCCCGTAAATCAAGAGAAAGTGGTGCTTTTTTATTCTGGCATCTTTACTCAGTTACAATCCTGGATTCATTTGTGAACGATGATATTGATTTTTCCAGTCCCAAATGGCACCCTATTCCCTAAATAGTTCTTTACTTTTGACCAGGGCCCATAAGGGGTTGCCATTTGGGACACAACCTAGGTGTTAGAGAGTACTGAACGTCCATTATTTGAACGGTCCTCTGTAGCCAATCTCACAGGCTTTTTACTAAGTGAAAATTCAGGATGTGTGGGACCATTTTGTAGTTTAGTTTATAGAGTGAGGCAGAGTCTTTGGGGACAGAGTTCTCAATCTCACCCCTAGCCCAGCTCCTCTGAATAGTGTCAAATATTTTTTTTATATCTAACCCAAGATGAACTACAGCCTGTTGTTTCCAATGGGAGCAGAATAAACCAGGAGGTGGGCAGAGAGGAGCTGGCGAGATCCTATTGGCTCGTTATGGCACGTATTCACATATTTCCGTTAGGGAATGCGTACTCCCCCGAAGTGCCCGTGTGCAATAACTCAATTTGCCCCTTGCACTCTACAAAACTTAGTTCACTCTGGTCGTAACCGATTCAAGATTTGGTAAGAGAGAACTGTGTTGAGATTAAATGTTTGATAGATGAGAACATTTGCAGAATGTCGGCCAAAATCCATCTTTCCCAATGGCCAGCCACTTGGCTTCCTCACATCACCATATTTGGGGGTGACTGGAAATGCCAACGAGATGCTTCACATTTATATGCCATCTCGGTCCAAGGATTTTTACTGATCCCCCAACCCAGCTCTGAATAGGCCAACCCTGTGCCTCAGCCCCCAACCCAGCTCTGAATAGGCCAACCCTGTGCCTCAGCCCCCAACCCAGCTCTGAATAGGCCAACCCTGTGCCTCAGCCCCCAACCCAGCTCTGAATAGGCCAACCCTGTGCCTCAGCCCCCAACCCAGCTCTGAATAGGCCAACCCTGTGCCTCAGCCCCCAACCCAGTTCTGAATAGATCCCCCAGCCCAGCTCTGAATAGGCCCCTCAACCCCCAGCCCAGCTCTGAATAGGCCCCTCAGCCCCCAGCCCAGCTCTGAATAGGCCCCTCAGCCCAGCTCTGAATAGGCCCCTCAACCCCCAGTCCAGCTCTGAATAGGTCCCTCAGCCCAGCTCTGAATAGGCCCCTCAGCCCCCAGCCCAGCTCTGAATAGTTCTACCCTGTGCCTCAGCCCCCAGCCCAGCTCTGAATAGGCCCCTCAGCCCCGCTCTGAATAGACCCCCCAACTCAGCTCTGAATAGGCCCCCCCAGCACCCAGCCCAGCTCTGAATAGGCCCCCCAGCCCCCAACCCAGCACTGAATAGGCCCCCCAGCCCCCAGCCCAGCTCTGAATAGGCCCCCCAGCCCAGCTCTGAACCCTGTGCCTCAGCCCCCAACCCAGCTCTGAACCCTGTTCCTCAGCCCCTAATCCAGCTCTGAATAGGCCTCTCAGCCCTCGCCCCATCTCTGAATAGGTCCCTCTTCCCCCAGCCCAGCTCTGAATAGGCCCCCAACCCAGCTCTGAATAGGGCCCTCAGCCCAGCTCTGAATAGGCCCCTCAGCCCAGCTCTGAATAGGCTCCAAACCCAGCTCTGAATTGGCCCCTCAGCCCAGCTCTGAATAGGCCCCCAACCCAGCTCTGAATAGGCTCCAAACCCAGCTCTGAATTGGCCCCTCAGCCCAGTTCTGAATAGGTCTACCCTGTGCCTCAGCCCCTCAGCCCAGCACTGAATAGTCCTACCCTCTGCCTCATCTCCCAGCCCAGCTCTGAATGGGTCTACCCTGTGCCTCAGCTCCCAGCCCAGCTCTGAATAGTCTGTGCCTCAGCCACTTGCGTTTCTATATTTTTTGTTTTTTGTTCAGTATATAACTAATGGTCAATGGGATCATTCGTTTGACCATGCTAAACTACTATGTTTAGATAGCTGGCAATTAGACTGACTTACCAATCTAAACCTTTGTGGCTGACATGGGCTTATTAAGGGACTGTTGATACATAACCAAATTTAGAAATTCCACCTTGTGTCATTTATTTCAATATAACTCTCAACAGTAAGTAGAGACCAAGACTGAGCTACTGAGCCCCCCCAGTAAAAACTGTCTGGCTTGAATAAGCAGCCAATAAGCAGAGGCCACCATATATTTGTGTCATACAAAACAAAACATCAAAACAACAAAACATCTATATACAGTATTCGGCCCCCTTGAACTTTGCGACCTTTTGCCACATTTCAGGCTTCAAACATAAAGATATAAAACTGTATTTTTTTGTGAAGAATCAACAACAAGTGGGACACAATCATGAAGTGGAACGACATTTATTGGATATTTTAAACTTTTTTAACAAATCAAAAACTGACAAATTGGGCGTGCAAAATTATTCAGCCCCCTTAAGTTAATACTTTGCAGCGCCACCTTTTGCTGCGATTACAGCTGTAAGTCGCTTGGGGTATGTCTCTATCAGTTTTGCACATCGAGAGACTGACATTTTTTCCCCATTCCTCCTTGCAAAACAGCTCGAGCTCAGTGAGGTTGGATGGAGAGCATTTGTGAACAGCAGTTTTCAGTTCTTTCCACAGATTCTCGATTGGATTCAGGTCTGGACTTTGACTTGGCCATTCTAACACCTGGATATGTTTATTTTTGAACCATTCCATTGTAGATTTTGCTTTATGTTTTGGATCATTGTCTTGTTGGAAGACAAATCTCCGTCCCAGTCTCAGGTCTTTTGCAGACTCCATCAGGTTTTCTTCCAGAATGGTCCTGTATTTGGCTCCATCCATCTTCCCATCAATTTTAACCATCTTCCCTGTCCCTGCTGAAGAAAAGCAGGCCCAAACCATGATGCTGCCACCACCATGTTTGACAGTGGGGATGGTGTGTTGCTTTTACGCCAAACATAACGTTTTGCATTGTTGCCAAAAAGTTCAATTTTGGTTTCATCTGACCAGAGCACCTTCTTCCACATGTTTGGTGTGTCTCCCAGGTGGCTTGTGGCAAACTTTAAACGACACTTTTTATGGATATCTTTTAAGAAATGGCTTTCTTCTTGCCACTCTTCCATAAAGGCCAGATTTGTGCAATATACGACTGATTGTTGTCCTATGGACAGAGTCTCCCACCTCAGCTGTAGATCTCTGCAGTTCATCCAGAGTGATCATGGGCCTCTTGGCTGCATCTCTGATCAGTCTTCTCCTTGTATGAGCTGAAAGTTTAGAGGGACGGCCAGGTCTTGGTAGATTTGCAGTGGTCTGATACTCCTTCCATTTCAATATTATCGCTTGCACAGTGCTCCTTGGGATGTTTAAAGCTTGGGAAATCTTTTTGCATCCAAATCCGGCTTTAAACTTCTTCACAACAGTATCTCGGACCTGCCTGGTGTGTTCCTTGTTCTTCATGATGCTCTCTGCGCTTTTAACGGACCTCTGAGACTATCACAGTGCAGGTGCATTTATACGGAGACTTGATTACACACAGGTGGATTGTATTTATCATCATTAGTCATTTAGGTCAACATTGGATCATTCAGAGATCCTCACCGAACTTCTGGAGAGAGTTTGCTGCACTGAAAGTAAAGGGGCTGAATAATTTTGCACGGCCAATTTTTCAGTTTTTGATTTGTTAAAAAAGTTTGAAATATCCAATAAATGTCGTTCCACTTCATGATTGTGTCCCACTTGTTGTTGATTCTTCACAAAAAAATACAGTTTTATATCTTTATGTTTGAAGCCTGAAATGTGGCAAAAGGTTGCAAAGTTCAAGGGGGCCGAATACTTTCGCAAGGCACTGTATATAATGTATACAATACCTATGCATTCATACTATGAGTCTCCCAATCAATGTAATGTCAACCACCCTCATATGTCATGTATGCTAAAGGGTTTTATCTGGTTCTTCAATGATGGACGGAACAGACAAGGTTAATTTATATTCTATACAAGTAAAGACCAAACAAAATCCAACTTATTACATGGAATGTGCACAGGCTCCATGTTGGCCCAAAAAAAACAAAAAGCTTAATGTTCTTGGACATTTAAAGATGCACTATGCAGAAATAGGTCATTTCCTGGTTGCTAAAGTTCTAATAGTTTGCCTAATTTCAGTTTATGTAACAACACAAGCAAGTATACTGTAGAGAATCTCATTGTACAATCTAAACAGCTGTGAATAATCATTTTCAATAACCAATAATATAGTATTTTCATCTGTTTGAAGCTGGTGTACAAAACCCAAAGGAAAAGACGCAAAGATGAAACTTAAGAACGGCAAGCATAGAACACTCAGAACAGATCCACCTCTTCTTAGACTTGCTGTCAATGAGAATGACAGATCTACAACTCACATTTCTACGTGCATTTGGTCGGGTCGGCCAACAAGTGACATATTGCAGCTTTGAAGAGATGTTTCCTGCTAGAATTAAATGACCGAAAGGAGGTCTTGAACATTTAAAGAGGAGCTGGGTTGGAGAGGCCTATACTGCCTCACAGCATAGGAGCCTTACTTTTTTTCACCCACCTACCAATCGGTGCCCTTTGAGGCATTGGAAAACCTCCCTGGTCTTTGGTTGAATCTGTGTTTGAAATTCACTGCTTGACTGGGGTACAGAGATGAGGTAGTCATTGAAAAATCATGTTAAACACCATTATTGCACAGAGTGAGTCCATGCAACTTATTATGTGACTCGTTAAGCACATTTTTACTCCTGAACTTATTTAGGCTTGACATAACAAAGGGGTTGAATACTTTTTGACTCAAGATATTTCAGCTTTAATTTTTTTATTAATTTGTAAAAATTTTGACAAATATAATTCCACTTTGGCTTTATAAGGTATTGTGTGTGTGTGTGGGGGTCAGTGACACATCTCAATTGAATACATTTTAAATTCAGGCAGTAACACAACAATGTGGCGTGAATACTCTCTGAACGTGAATACTCTCTGAAGGTGAATACTCTCTGAACGTGAATACTCTCTGAACGTCAATACTCTCTGAAGGTGAATACTCTCTGAAGGTGAACACTCTCTGAAGGTGAATACTCTCTGAAGGTGAATACTCTCTGAAGGTGAATACTCTCTGAAGGTGAATACTCTCTGAAGGTGAATACTCTCTGAAGGTGAATACTCTCTGAAGGTGAATACTCTCTGAAGGTGAATACTCTCTGAAGGTGAATACACTCTGAAGGTGAATACACTCTGAAGGTGAATACACTCTGAAGGTGAATACTCTCTGAAGGTGAATACTCTCTGAAGGTGAATACTCTCTGAAGGTGAATACTCTCTGAAGGTGAATACTCTCTGAAGGTGAATACACTCTGAAGGTGAATACACTCTGAAGGTGAATACACTCTGAAGGTGAATACACTCTGAAGGTGAATACACTCTGAAGGTGAATACACTCTGAAGGTGAATACACTCTGAAGGTGAATACTCTGAACGTGAATACTCTGAACGTGAATACTCTCTGAAGGTGAATACTCTCTGAAGGTGAATACTCTCTGAACGTGAATACTCTGAACGTGAATACACTCTGAACGTGAATACACTCTGAACGTGAATACTCTCTGAACGTGAATACTCTTTGAATGTGAATACTCTCTGAATGTGAATACTCTCTGAATGTGAATACACTCTGAACGTGAATACTCTCTGAACGTGAATACTCTCTGAATGTGAATACTCTCTGAATGTGAATACTCTCTGAACGTAAATACTCTGAACGTGAATACACTCTGAACGTGAATACACTCTGAACGTGAATACACTCTGAACGTGAATACACTCTGAACGTGAATACACTCTGAATGTGAATACTCTCTGAATGTGAATACTCTCTGAATGTGAATACACTCTGAACGTGAATACTCTCTGAATGTGAATACTCTCTGAATGTGAATACTCTCTGAACGTAAATACTCTGAACGTGAATACACTCTGAACGTGAATACTCTCTGAATGTGAATACTCTCTGAATGTGAATACTCTCTGAATGTGAATACTCTCTGAACGTGAATACTCTCTGAACGTGAATACTCTCTGAACGTGAATACTCTTTGAATGTGAATACTCTCTGAATGTGAATACTCTCTGAATGTGAATACACTCTGAACGTGAATACTCTCTGAACGTGAATACTCTCTGAATGTGAATACTCTCTGAATGTGAATACTCTCTGAACGTAAATACTCTGAACGTGAATACACTCTGAACGTGAATACACTCTGAACGTGAATACACTCTGAACGTGAATACACTCTGAACGTGAATACACTCTGAATGTGAATACTCTCTGAATGTGAATACTCTCTGAATGTGAATACACTCTGAACGTGAATACTCTCTGAATGTGAATACTCTCTGAATGTGAATACTCTCTGAACGTAAATACTCTGAACGTGAATACACTCTGAACGTGAATACTCTCTGAATGTGAATACTCTCTGAATGTGAATACTCTCTGAATGTGAATACTCTCTGAACGTGAATACTCTCTGAATGTGAATACTCTCTGAATGTGAATACTCTCTGAACGTGAATACTACGTTTTCTGACACTACGTTTTCTGTTTGAAAATAAAAAATTAAATCTTACAAAAAAACTAAAATTCAGTCACTACTTGCCTGAAGGACAATTAGCAAAACATTTTAATGTCAAGTCATGGAATGTAGGCTTACATTGAACAGCACACATTGGCTGCTACTGTAGAATAGCTATTGGCTGTTTCATAGAATAACTATTGGCTGTTTCATAAAATAACTATTGGCTGTTTCATAGAATAACTATTGGCTGTTTCATAGAATAACTATTGGCTGTTTCATAGAATAACTATTGGCTGTTTCATAGAATAACTATTGGCTGTTTCAAAGAATAACTATTGGCTGTTTCATAGAATAGCTATTTCCATGTGAAGGTGGTATGATGGTAAGCCACTCTTATAGGTCTACATTATGATCAGATAACCACAGAAGCCTAGTTGGCCACTGTTAGTTTTAACTGCCTCGCGCCGGAATTTGCAGAGAACGTTCACGTTTCTGCTCAGCAGACCTGAAATTTGGTCAGTGCTGAAAAAAACCATTGGATCATTAAATCAGAACAAGGTGAGGTTGGCAGCCTCCCGTGAGGCTCCCGTGAGCCTCCCGTGAGGCCTCCAGACAGAGTTTTTGACTATTATCTGCAGATAAATATGGAAACATTCGATGAAGATGTTGAATCCTCACTGCAGGAACAATAAGGTAGTAGAGAGAGAGCCTCATTCTGGTCCAAAATATTATAAAAGAAAACCGATTTAATGTTATAAATGCTAATGTCATACTTGGTAATTAATTCCTTGCAGTAACACTGTAAATATGAATTTAATCTTGAGATTTAATGTTAAAAATAGCTTTTAATGTTCTTTAACTCAGAAAGTAGTCCTGATCATAATCGCCAAGACAATATCCAAAACAACTAACACACTGAATTCATACCTTTTCACTTATTTAAATTGTCTTCTTACTCATTTTACCAATCTGATAAAGTCGTTAAAGTGTTTAATCATTTAGCTATGTATTTCAGATGAAATCAAGGCGTTAGAATGTACCAGAGGAGGTCGTTCTGCACAAACTATTTCAGGGGCATGTCCCCCCCGGACTCCCACATCCCAGAACTCCCTGGCTGGCTACTTTTATATTTACTTACTTACAGAAAGCACTATAGACAGCACAAACAGATATGGGACCAAGCTAAGTCGACAATAGGTTCATTGTAGCAAAGCTATCATATTTTGACTTGACCAAATGGACAAGAAGAAATGTTGTCATACCACTGAAACTTCTGGATGCCAGAGCCTCGATTGAACAGGGAGGGAATGACTCTAATTACAGCGAAATTAATAGGTCTCAGTTGAAACCCGACTCTCAGAGCTGAGTCAGAAGCAGCATGTGGACTGGTTGTGGTGACGTTATAGAGGAAACTGTTACTGAATAGCACTTTAGAAGTTTCCTAAATGTTTGGTGATGATGTGTGGAGTAACTTTCCTGCCAGATACATTACAGGGACTTGATGTTAATGCAAACTTCCATTTGTTTAATTCATTCATCTTTCACTTTTCAGATGATTCCAAAGGGAAACGCCAAAGAAAGATCCTATACAAGACCCAGAATTACCTGAACCTCTATGCTGCTGATGGTCTTCGTACTCTCTGCATCGCAAAAAAGGTAACACAGCTTCAGCAATACAACAATACATCTTCAACAACTAATAGGACTTTTATTTTTAAACTATTTCCATCATTAAACTCAAACACATGAGAAATCAGGGCCTGGGCCTAGAGCAAGGAGAACTGACTATCCTAACGCCTTGTAGTGGACTGGAAAACATTCAGTAGTGGACTGGAAAACATTCAGTAGTGGACTGGAAAACATTCAGTAGTGTAGTGGACTGGAAAACATTCTGTAGTGGACTGGAAAACATTCAGTAGTGGACTGGAAAACATTCAGTAGTGTAGTGGACTGGACAACATTCTGTAGTGGACTGGAAAACATTCAGTAGTGGACTGGAAAACATTCAGTAGTGGACTGGAAAACATTCTGTAGTGGACTGGAAAACATTCTGTAGTGGACTGGAAAACATTCAGTAGTGGACTGGAAAACATTCAGTAGTGGACTGGAAAACATTCTGTAGTGTAGTGGACTGGAAAACATTCAGTAGTGGACTGGAAAACATTCAGTAGTGGACTGGAAAACATTCAGTAGTGGACTGGAAAACATTCAGTAGTGGACTGGAAAACATTCTGTAGTGGACTGGAAAACATTCTGTAGTGGACTGGAAAACATTCTGTAGTGGACTGGAAAACATTCAGTAGTGGACTGGAAAACATTCAGTAGTGGACTGGAAAACATTCTGTAGTGTAGTGGACTGGAAAACATTCTGTAGTGGACTGGAAAGCATTCTGTAGTGTAGTGGACTGGAAAACATTCTGTAGTGGACTGGAAAGCATTCTGTAGTGTAGTGGACTGGAAAGCATTCTGTAGTGTAGTGGACTGGACAACATTCTGTAGTGTAGTGGACTGGAAAACATTCTGTAGTGGACTGGAAAGCATTCTGTAGTGTAGTGGACTGGAAAACATTCTGTAGTGGACTGGAAAACATTCTGTAGTGTAGTGGACTGGAAAACATTCTGTAGTGGACTGGAAAGCATTCTGTAGTGTAGTGGACTGGAAAACATTCTGTAGTGGACTGGAAAGCATTCTGTAGTGTAGTGGACTGGAAAACATTCTGTAGTGGACTGGAAAGCATTCTGTAGTGTAGTGGACTGGAAAACATTCTGTAGTGGACTGGAAAACATTCTGTAGTGGACTGGAAAACATTCTGTAGTGTAGTGGACTGGACAACATTCAGTAGTGGACTGGAAAACATTCTGTAGTGTAGTGGACTGGACAACATTCTGTAGTGGACTGGAAAACATTCTGTAGTGTAGTGGACTGGACAACATTCAGTAGTGGACTGGAAAACATTCTGTAGTGTAGTGGACTGGACAACATTCTGTAGTGGACTGGAAAACATTCAGTAGTGGACTGGAAAACATTCAGTAGTGGACTGGAAAACATTCAGTAGTGGACTGGAAAACATTCAGTAGTGGACTGGAAAACATTCAGTAGTGGACTGGAAAACATTCTGTAGTGGACTGGAAAACATTCAGTAGTGGACTGGAAAACATTCTGTAGTGTAGTGGACTGGACAACATTCTGTAGTGGACTGGAAAACATTCTGTAGTGGACTGGAAAACATTCAGTAGTGGACTGGAAAACATTCAGTAGTGGACTGGAAAACATTCAGTAGTGGACTGGAAAACATTCTGTAGTGGACTGGAAAACATTCAGTAGTGGACTGGAAAACATTCAGTAGTGGACTGGAAAACATTCAGTAGTGTAGTGGACTGGAAAACATTCTGTAGTGGACTGGACAACATTCTGTAGTGGACTGGAAAACATTCTGTAGTGGACTGGAAAACATTCAGTAGTGGACTGGAAAACATTCAGTAGTGTAGTGGACTGGAAAACATTCAGTAGTGGACTGGAAAACATTCAGTAGTGGACTGGAAAACATTCTGTAGTGGACTGGAAAACATTCAGTAGTGGACTGGAAAACATTCAGTAGTGGACTGGAAAACATTCAGTAGTGGACTGGAAAACATTCAGTAGTGGACTGGAAAACATTCTGTAGTGGACTGGAAAACATTCAGTAGTGGACTGGAAAACATTCAGTAGTGGACTGGAAAACATTCAGTAGTGTAGTGGACTGGAAAACATTCTGTAGTGGACTGGACAACATTCTGTAGTGGACTGGAAAACATTCTGTAGTGGACTGGAAAACATTCAGTAGTGGACTGGAAAACATTCAGTAGTGGACTGGAAAACATTCAGTAGTGTAGTGGACTGGACAACATTCAGTAGTGTAGTGGACTGGAAAACATTCAGTAGTGGACTGGAAAACATTCAGTAGTGGACTGGAAAACATTCTGTAGTGTAGTGGACTGGAAAACATTCTGTAGTGGACTGGAAAGCATTCTGTAGTGTAGTGGACTGGAAAACATTCTGTAGTGTAGTGGACTGGAAAACATTCAGTAGTGGACTGGACAACATTCTGTAGTGTAGTGGACTGGAAAGCATTCAGTAGTGGACTGGACAACATTCTGTAGTGGACTGGAAAACATTCAGTCGTGTAGTGGACTGGAAAACATTCTGTAGTGGACTGGAAAGCATTCTGTAGTGTAGTGGACTGGAAAACATTCAGTAGTGTAGTGGAAAACATTCAGTAGTGGACTGGAAAACATTCAGTAGTGTAGTGGACTGGAAAACATTCTGTAGTGGACTGGAAAGCATTCTGTAGTGTAGTGGACTGGAAAACATTCAGTAGTGTAGTGGAAAACATTCAGTAGTGGACTGGAAAACATTCAGTAGTGTAGTGGACTGGAAAACATTCTGTAGTGGACTGGAAAACATTCAGTAGTGGACTGGAAAACATTCAGTAGTGGACTGGAAAACATTCAGTAGTGGACTGGAAAACATTCAGTAGTGGACTGGAAAACATTCTGTAGTGGACTGGAAAACATTCAGTAGTGGACTGGAAAACATTCTGTAGTGGACTGGAAAACATTCTGTAGTGGACTGGAAAACATTCAGTAGTGGACTGGAAAACATTCAGTAGTGTAGTGGACTGGAAAACATTCAGTAGTGTAGTGGACTGGAAAACATTCAGTAGTGTAGTGGACTGGAAAACATTCAGTAGTGTAGTGGACTGGAAAACATTCAGTAGTGTAGTGGACTGGACAACATTCAGTAGTGGACTGGACAACATTCTGTAGTGGACTTGAAAACATTCAGTAGTGTAGTGGACTGGAAAACATTCAGTAGTGTAGTGGACTGGAAAACATTCAGTAGTGTAGTGGACTGGAAAACATTCAGTAGTGGACTGAAAAACATTCAGTAGTGGACTGGAAAACATTCAGTAGTGGACTGGAAAACATTCAGTAGTGGACTGGAAAACATTCAGTAGTGGACTTGAAAACATTCTGTAGTGGACTGGAAAACATTCTGTAGTGTAGTGGACTGGAAAACATTCAGTAGTGTAGTGGACTGGAAAACATTCTGTAGTGGACTGGAAAACATTCTGTAGTGTAGTGGACTGGAAAACATTCTGTAGTGGACTGGAAAACATTCAGTAGTGGACTGGAAAACATTCAGTAGTGTAGTGGACTGGAAAACATTCAGTAGTGGACTGGACAACATTCTGTAGTGTAGTGGACTGGAAAGCATTCAGTAGTGGACTGGACAACATTCTGTAGTGGACTGGAAAACATTCAGTCGTGTAGTGGACTGGAAAACATTCTGTAGTGGACTGGAAAGCATTCTGTAGTGTAGTGGACTGGAAAACATTCAGTAGTGTAGTGGAAAACATTCAGTAGTGGACTGGAAAACATTCAGTAGTGTAGTGGACTGGAAAACATTCTGTAGTGGACTGGAAAGCATTCTGTAGTGTAGTGGACTGGAAAACATTCAGTAGTGTAGTGGAAAACATTCAGTAGTGTAGTGGAAAACATTCAGTAGTGTAGTGGACTGGAAAACATTCTGCAGTGGACTGGAAAACATTCAGTAGTGGACTGGAAAACATTCAGTAGTGGACTGGAAAACATTCAGTAGTGGACTGGAAAACATTCAGTAGTGGACTGGAAAACATTCTGTAGTGGACTGGAAAACATTCAGTAGTGGACTGGAAAACATTCTGTAGTGGACTGGAAAACATTCTGTAGTGGACTGGAAAACATTCAGTAGTGGACTGGAAAACATTCAGTAGTGTAGTGGACTGGAAAACATTCAGTAGTGTAGTGGACTGGAAAACATTCAGTAGTGTAGTGGACTGGAAAACATTCAGTAGTGTAGTGGACTGGAAAACATTCAGTAGTGTAGTGGACTGGACAACATTCAGTAGTGGACTGGACAACATTCTGTAGTGGACTTGAAAACATTCAGTAGTGTAGTGGACTGGAAAACATTCAGTAGTGTAGTGGACTGGAAAACATTCAGTAGTGTAGTGGACTGGAAAACATTCAGTAGTGGACTGAAAAACATTCAGTAGTGGACTGGAAAACATTCAGTAGTGGACTGGAAAACATTCAGTAGTGGACTGGAAAACATTCAGTAGTGGACTTGAAAACATTCTGTAGTGGACTGGAAAACATTCTGTAGTGTAGTGGACTGGAAAACATTCAGTAGTGTAGTGGACTGGAAAACATTCTGTAGTGGACTGGAAAACATTCTGTAGTGTAGTGGACTGGAAAACATTCTGTAGTGGACTGGAAAACATTCAGTAGTGGACTGGAAAACATTCAGTAGTGGACTGGAAAACATTCAGTAGTGGACTGGAAAACATTCAGTAGTGTAGTGGACTGGAAAACATTCAGTAGTGGACTGGAAAACATTCAGTAGTGTAGTGGACTGGAAAACATTCAGTAGTGGACTGGAAAACATTCAGTAGTGGACTGGACAACATTCAGTAGTGTAGTGGACTGGAAAACATTCAGTAGTGGACTGGAAAACATTCAGTAGTGTAGTGGACTGGAAAACATTCAGTAGTGGACTGGAAAACATTCAGTAGTGGACTGGACAACATTCAGTATAGGACTGGACAACATTCTGTAGTGGACTGGAAAACATTCAGTAGTGTAGTGGACTGGAAAACATTCAGTAGTGTAGTAGACTGGAAAACATTCAGTAGTGGACTGGAAAACATTCAGTAGTGGACTGGAAAACATTCAGTAGTGGACTGGACAACATTCTGTAGTGGACTGGAAAGCATTCTGTAGTGTAGTGGAAAACATTCAGTAGTGTAGTGGACTGGAAAACATTCAGTAGTGTAGTGGAAAACATTCAGTAGTGGACTGGAAAACATTCAGTAGTGTAGTGTAGTGGACTGGAAAACATTCAGTAGTGTAGTGGAAAACATTCAGTAGTGGACTGGAAAACATTCAGTAGTGTAGTGTAGTGGACTGGAAAACATTCAGTAGTGGACTGGAAAACATTCAGTAGTGGACTGGAAAACATTCAGTAGTGTAGTGGACTGGAAAACATTCAGTAGTGTAGTGGAAAACATTCAGTAGTGGACTGGAAAACATTCAGTAGTGTAGTGGACTGGAAAACATTCAGTAGTGGACTGGAAAACATTCAGTAGTGGACTGGAAAACATTCAGTAGTGTAGTGGACTGGAAAACATTCAGTAGTGGACTGGAAAACATTCAGTAGTGGACTGGAAAACATTCAGTAGTGGACTGGAAAACATTCAGTAGTGGACTGGAAAACATTCAGTAGTGGACTGGAAAACATTCAGTAGTGGACTGGAAAACATTCAGTAGTGGACTGGAAAACATTCTGTAGTGGACTGGAAAACATTCTGTAGTGGACTGGAAAACATTCTGTAGTGGACTGGAAAACATTCAGTAATGGACTGGAAAACATTCTGTAGTGGACTGGAAAACATTCTGTAGTGGACTGGAAAACATTCAGTAGTGGACTGGAAAACATTCAGTAGTGGACTGGAAAACATTCTGTAGTGGACTGGACAACATTCAGTAGTGGACTGGAAAACATTCAGTAGTGGACTGGAAAACATTCAGTAGTGGACTGGAAAACATTCAGTAGTGGACTGGAAAACATTCAGTAGTGGACTGGAAAACATTCAGTAGTGTAGTGGACTGGAAAACATTCTGTAGTGGACTGGAAAACATTCTGTAGTGGACTGGACAACATTCAGTAGTGTAGTGGACTGGACAACATTCAGTAGTGGACTGGACAACATTCAGTAGTGGACTGGAAAACATTCAGTAGTGGACTGGAAAACATTCAGTAGTGGACTGGAAAACATTCAGTAGTGGACTGGAAAACATTCAGTAGTGGACTGGAAAACATTCTGTAGTGTAGTGGACTGGACAACATTCAGTAGTGGACTGGAAAACATTCAGTAGTGGACTGGAAAACATTCAGTAGTGGACTGGACAACATTCTGTAGTGGACTGGAAAACATTCAGTAGTGTAGTGGACTGGAAAACATTCTGTAGTGGACTGGAAAACATTCAGTAGTGGACTGGAAAACATTCAGTAGTGGACTGGAAAACATTCAGTAGTGGACTGGAAAACATTCAGTAGTGGACTGGAAAACATTCAGTAGTGGACTGGAAAACATTCAGTAGTGGACTGGAAAACATTCTGTAGTGGACTGGAAAACATTCAGTAGTGGACTGGAAAACATTCAGTAGTGGACTGGAAAACATTCAGTAGTGGACTGGAAAACATTCAGTAGTGGACTGCAAAACATTCAGTAGTGGACTGGACAACATTCAGTAGTGGACTGGAAAACATTCAGTAGTGGACTGGAAAACATTCAGTAGTGCACTGGAAAACATTCAGTAGTGGACTGGAAAACATTCAGTAGTGTAGTGGACTGGAAAACATTCAGTAGTGTAGTGGACTGGAAAACATTCAGTAGTGTAGTGGACTGGAAAATATTCAGTAGTGTAGTGGACTGGACAACATTCAGTAGTGGACTGGACAACATTCAGTAGTGGACTGGACAACATTCAGTAGTGGACTGGAAAACATTCAGTAGTGGACTGGAAAACATTCAGTAGTGTAGTGGACTGGAAAACATTCAGTAGTGTAGTGGACTGGAAAACATTCTGTAGTGGACTGGAAAACATTCAGTAGTGGACTGGAAAACATTCAGACAATTGAGAAACAGATGTACCCTCTCGCCTCTGGTATCTTAACGAAGAAAAATGGGATAAGTGATGCTTTTAATCATTTCATCTCGGCTTTTCCTTTGACAGAAACGTTGGTTTTAATTGACGCTAGTAAGTCAATTGAATGCGTCCAAGCTTACACATCCCCTGCCTAAGCAAGTTCTTTCTGACTCTGGCAACATAACTGAGAAGAATGGGATAAGTGAACCTTTTAATCATAATTTTATCACGACAGGCTTGAGAGAAACAGTAGTTTAATTGACCCTGGACAGTCAATCGACTGCTCTTCCCTCTGCCAGCCTCCAGCTGACTCGATAGTTAACCCGTCAACATTTTAGTGAATCTTTTTTTTAGATTTCAACAATTTCCTGTCTGTGATGTGCTAGATGCCTTGCTTAAGATTGACGTAAACAATTAATCCACTCGGGCTGATATGCTTGATTAATTTCTGCTGCAGGCCCATGTATTCCTCCTAACCTGATGATTATACTTGGTACTATCCCCAAGGTCTGGAAGGAGGCCCATGTACTCCTCCTAACCTGATGATTATACCTGGTACTATCCCCAGGGTCTGGAAGGAGGCCCATGTACTCCTCCTAACCTGATGATTATACCTGGTACTATCCCCAGGGTCTGGAAGGAGGCCCATGTACTCCTCCTAACCTGATGATCATATCTGGTACTATCCCCAGGGTCTGGAAGGAGGCCCATGTACTCCTCCTAACCTGATGATTATACCTGGTACTATCCCCAGGATAAGGAAGGAGGCCCATGTACTCCTCCTAACCTGATGATTATATCTGGTACTATCCCCAGGGTCTGGAAGGAGGCCCATGTACTCCTCCTAACCCGATGATTATATCTGGTACTATCCCCAGGGTCTGGAAGTAGGCCCATGTACTCCTCCTAACCTGATGATTATATCTGGTACTATCCCCAGGGTCTGGAAGGAGGCCCATGTACTCCTCCTAACCTGATGATTATATCTGGTACTATCCCTAGGGTCTGGAAGGTGGCCCATGTACTCCTCCTAACCTGATGATTATATGTCATCACCACATTCTCTATCAGACAGTTGGTTGGTCCTCTGTGATGTCACCTAGGTTGATACGTTGCTATGTTTTCATTTATAAAGCCCTTTTTGTAAAAGTCCCACTGTAACTAACATCATTACTAAACTATAGACATACAAGTTACCAACCCAGGTCTCAGGGCTGGCTAACTCTGGAAATTCCTGGTAAATCAGCTTGTAGTTTTCCTGCACCTTAGTTGTGGAACAATCTTCAAAAAAATTCTTAAATGGAATGTTCTGATGCCTCTAGGTCAATTCAGAAAGCTGATTTTGAGGACTTTATTACTGATGAATGTGTGTTCTTCTATGACCGTGTTTTTCTTGCTGCTTGCATTTGGTTTCTATATTTTGATGTGTGTGTTTTCTGTCATTTATGTCAAATACACCTTGGTCTCAGTATGACTCCCTGATAAATAAATATAAAAAATGATCTGACTAGTTTTTTTGTGTCTGTCTCTGTCTGTCTGTGTCTCTGTCTGTCTGTGTCTCTGTCTGTCTGTGTCTCTGTCTGTCTGTGTCTCTGTCTGTCTGTGTCTCTGTCTGTCTGTGTCTCTGTCTGTCTGTGTCTCTGTGTCTCTGTCTGTGTCTCTGTCTGTCTGTCTGTCTGTGTCTCTGTCTGTGTCTCTGTCTGTTTGTCTGTCTGTGGCAGGTTATGACTAAGGAGGAGTATGCTGTCTGGTTGCGACATCATCTGGAGGCAGAGACGGCCATACAGGGAAGAGAAGAGCTGCTGTTTCAGTCTGCTCTGAGACTGGAGATTAACCTGCATCTATTAGGTAAAGTTGTTACCCTTAACACTAGGACCGCTGGGCCTCCACGGACCCCCCACCCTTAACACTAGGACCGCTGGGCCTCCACGGACCCCCCTTACCCTTAACACTAGGACCGCTGGGCCTCCACGGACCCCCCACCCTTAACACTAGGACCGCTGGGCCTCCACAGACCCCCCCACCCTTAACACTAGGACCGCTGGTCCTCCACAGACCCCCCAACCTTAACACTAGGAGGCCGCTGGGCCTCAAAGGACCCCCCACCCTTAACACTAGGACCGCTGGGCCTCCACAGACCCCCCACCCTTAACACTAGGACCGCTGGTCCTCCACAGACCCCCCAACCTTAACACTAGGAGGCCGCTGGGCCTCAAAGGACCCCCCACCCTTAACACTAGGACCGCTGGGCCTCCACAGACCCCCCACCCTTAACACTAGGACCGCTGGGCCTCAAAGGACCCCCCACCCTTAACACTAGGACCGCTGGGCCTCCACGGACCCCCCACCCTTAACACTAGGACCGCTGGGCCTCCACAGACCCCCCACCCTTAACACTAGTACCACTGGGCCTCAAAGGACACCCCACCCTTAACACTAGGACCACTGGGCCTCCACGGACCCCCACCCTTAACACTAGGACCGCTGGGCCTCCACAGATCCCCCACCCTTAACACTAGGACCGCTGGGCCTCCACGGACCCCCCACCCTTAACACTAGGACCGCTGGGCCTCCACAGACCCCCCACCCTTAACACTAGGACCACTGGGCCTCCACGGACCCCCACCCTTAACACTAGGACCGCTGGGCCTCCACAGATCCCCCACCCTTAACACTAGGACCGCTGGGCCTCCACGGACCCCCACCCTTAACACTAGGACCGCTGGGCCTCCACAGATCCCCCTTACCCTTAACACTAGGACCGCTGGGCCTCCACAGATCCCCCACCCTTAACACTAGGACCACTGGGCCTCAAAGGACCCCCCTTCAAGCTAACTAGCAGTCACTCTGACTGCAATATTCTAACAGTGTAATTAATTCATTTCATATATGCTATTGCTAAAATAATAATTTGGTTGTGTTCATGAAGGTTGTTTAAAAAAAAGTTTTAACCTTTATTTAACGAGGTAATTCAGTTAAGAACAAATATTTTTTTACGATGACGGCCTGACCAAAGTCCTCCTGTACATAAAACCTCTGGGGGCTTGATAACAACATCCAGGCTGAAAACCTCTGGGGGCTTGATAACAACATCCAGGCTCAAAGCCTCTGGGGGCTTGATAACAACATCCAGGCTCAAAACCTCTGGGGGCTTGATGACAACATCCAGGCTCAAAACCTCTGGAGGCTTGATAACAACATCCAGGCTCAAAGCCTCTGGGGGCTTGATAACAACATCCAGGCTCAAAACCTCTGGGGGCTTGATAACAACATCCAGGCTCAAAACCTCTGGAGGCTTGATAACAACATCCAGGCTCAAAGCCTCTGGGGGCTTGATAACAACATCCAGGCTCAAAACCTCTGGGGGCTTGATAACAACATCCAGGCTCAAAGCCATTGGGGGCTTGATTACATCATCCAGGCTCAAAGCCTCTGGGGGCTTGATTACATCATCCAGGCTCAAAGCCTCTGGGGGCTTGATTACATCCAGGCTCAAAGCCTCTGGGGGCTTGATTACATCCAGGCTTAAAACCTCTGGGGGCTTGATTACATCCAGGCTCAAAGCCTCTGGGGGCTTGATTACATCCATTTCACATCAACTCCAACATTCACAGAAAAAAACACGATTTCCACTCCTGTAACTCCTGTATAACTTTGTTAGTTACAGCGAGCAAAGACAACCAGCACCATCGATCATAGTTAACGAGTTTTAATGTTATTCCGCCATTGCCACACACATACCACAGCTGTGGTAAACCATCACTCAGAACCCCATCAATACGGTCGGGACGGGGTGTCCGTTCTGTTGCTCCTGTGTGAGGGGGACGTCCTACATGGGATATTCAAGTCCAGGGTGGAGTGGTGGGCCAGGTAGGGACTGCTGGTTCATGGTTGGCTGTTGAATGGATAAATGGTTCATGGTTGGCTGTTGATTGGATAAATAGTACATAGTTGACGGTTGATTGGATAAATGGTAGTAGCCTGATAATAAACCAGTCAGAAAAAGAAACATGTCCAGCAATATGATTATGATTTAGACCAGGGGGTCGTCAAACTCTTATGCCCAGGGACCCCCTCACAGGAAAACCAGGGACCCCCATCATACATTAGCAACACAAAAAAAGGCCTACGTTTTAATGTTTTCATTAGGCCACTGCTCCACTCGGGAGGCCTCAGGCCTACGTTTTAATGTTTTCATTAGGCCACTGCTCCACTCGGGAGGCCTCAGGCCTACATTTTAATGTTTTCATTAGGCCACTGCTCCACTCGGGAGGCCTCAGGCCTACGTTACGTTTTAATGTTTTCATTAGGCCACTGCTCCACTCGGGAGGCCTCAGGCCTACATTTTAATGTTTTCATTAGGCCACTGCTCCACTCGGGAGGCCTCAGGCCTACGTTACGTTTTAATGTTTTCATTAGGCCACTGCTCCACTCGGGAGGCCTCAGGCCTACGTTACGTTTTAATCAATCAATCAATCAAATTTATTTTATATAGCCCTTCGTACATCAGCTGATATCTCAAAGTGCTGTACAGAAACCCAGCCTAAAACCCCAAACAGCAAGCAATGCAGGTGAAGAAGCACGGTGGCTAGGAAAAACTCCCTAGAAAGGCCAAAACCTAGGAAGAAACCTAGAGAGGAACCAGGCTATGTGGGGTGGCCAGTCCTCTTCTGGCTGTGCCGGGTGGAGATTATAACAAAACATGGTCAAGATGTTCAAATGTTCATAAATGACCAGCATGGTCGAATAATAATAAGGCAGAATAGTTGAAACTGGAGCAGCAGCACAGTCAGGTGGACTGGGGACAGCAAGGAGTCATCATGTCAGGTATTCCTGGGTTATGGTCCTAGGGCTCAGGTCCTCCGAGAGAGAGAAAGAAAGAGAGAATTAGAGAGAGCATATGTGGGATGGCCAGTCCTCTTCTGGCTGTGCCGGGTGGAGATTATAACAGAACATGGCCAAGATGTTCAAATGTTCATAAATGATCAGCATAGTCGAATAATAATAAGGCAGAACAGTTGAAACTGGAGCAGCAGCACAGCCAGGTGGACTGGGGACAGCAAGGAGTCATCATGTCAGGTAGTCCTGGGGCATGGTCCTAGGGCTCAGGTCCTCCGAGAGAGAGAAAGAGAGAAGGAGAGAATTAGAGAACGCACACTTAGATTCGAATAGGACAGGAGAAGTACTCCAGATATAACAAACTGACCCTAGCCCCCCGACACATAAACTACTGCAGCATAAATACTGGAGGCTGAGACAGGAGGGGTCAGGAGACACTGTGGCCCACTCCGAGGACACCCCCGGACAGGGCCAAACAGGAAGGATATAACCCCACCCACTTTGCCAAAGCACAGCCCCCACACCACTAGAGGGATATCTTCAACCACCAACTTACCATCCTGAGACAAGGCTGAGTATAGCCCACAAAGACCTCCGCCACGGCACAACTTAAGGGGGGGGGGGCGCCAACCCAGACAGGATGACCACATCAGTGACTCAACCCACTCAGGTGACGCACCTCCTCCAGGGACGGCATGAGAGAGCCCCAGTAAAGCCAGTGACTCAGCCCCTGTAATAGGGTTAGAGGCCACTGCTCCACTTGGGAGGCCTCAGGCCTACGTTTTAATGTTTTCATTAAGCCACTGCTCCACTCGGGAGGCCTCAGGCCTACGTTTTAAAGTTTTCATTAGGCCACTGCTCCACTCGGGAGGCCTCAGGCCTACGTTTTAATGTTTTCATTAGGCCACTGCTCCACTCGGGAGGCCTCAGGCCTACGTTACGTTTTAATGTTTTCATTAGGCCACTGCTCCACTCGGGAGGCCTCAGGCCTACGTTTTAATGTTTTCATTAGGCCACTGCTCCACTCGGGAGGCCTCAGGCCTACGTTACGTTTTAATGTTTTCATTAAGCCACTGCTCCACTCGGGAGGCCTCAGGCCTACGTTACGTTTTAATGTTTTCATTAGGCCACTGCTCCACTCGGGAGGCCTCAGGCCTACGTTTTAATGTTTTCATTAGGCCACTGCTCCACTCGGGAGGCCTCCGGCCTACGTTTTAATGTTTTCATTAGGCCACTGCTCCACTCGGGAGGCCTCAGGCCTACGTTACGTTTTAATGTTTTCATTAGGCCACTGCTCCACTCGGGAGGCCTCAGGCCTACGTTACGTTTTAATGTTTTCATTAGGCCACTGCTCCACTCGGGAGGCCTCAGGCCTACGTTACGTTTTAATGTTTTCATTAGGCCACTGCTCCACTCGGGAGGCCTCAGGCCTACGTTTTAATGTTTTCATTAGGCCACTGCTCCACTCGGGAGGCCTCAGGCCTACGTTTTAATGTTTTCATTAGGCCACTGCTCCACTCGGAGGCCTCAGGCCTATGTTTTAATGTTTCCATTAGGCCACTGCTCCACTCGGGAGGCCTCAGTTCTACATTTTAATGTTTTCATTAGGCCACTGCTCCACTCGGGAGTCCTCAGGCCTACGTTTTAATGTTTTCATTAGGCCACTGCTCCACTTGGGAGGCCTCAGGCCTACGTTACGTTTTAATGTTTTCATTAGGCCACTGCTCCACTCGGGAGGCCTCAGGCCTACGTTTTAATGTTTTCATTAGGCCACTGCTCCACTCGGGAGGCCTCAGGCCTACGTTACGTTTTAATGTTTTCATTAGGCCACTGCTCCACTCAGGAGGCCTCAGGCCTACATTACATTTTAATGTTTTCATTAGGCCACTGCTCCACTTGGGAGGCCTCAGGCCTACATTACGTTTTAATGTTTTCATTAGGCCACTGCTCCACTTGGGAGGCCTCAGGCCTACATTACGTTTTACTGTTTTCATTAGGCCACTGCTCCACTCGGGAGGCCTCAGGCCTATGTTTTAATGTTTTCATTAGGCCACTGCTCCACTCGGGAGGCCTCAGGCCTACGTTACGTTTTAATGTTTTCATTAGGCCACTGCTCCACTCGGGAGGCCTCAGGCCTACGTTACGTTTTAATGTTTTCATTAGGCCACTGCTCCACTCGGGAGGCCTCAGGCCTACGTTACGTTTTAATGTTTTCATTAGGCCACTGCTCCACTCGGGAGGCCTCAGGCCTACGTTTTAATGTTTTCATTAGGCCACTGCTCCACTCGGGAGGCCTCAGGCCTACGTTTTAATGTTTTCATTAGGCCACTGCTCCACTCGGGAGGCCTCAGGCCTACGTTACGTTTTAATGTTTTCATTAGGCCACTGCTCCACTCGGGAGGCCTCAGGCCTACGTTTTAATGTTTTCATTAGGCCACTGCTCCACTCGGGAGGCCTCAGGCCTACGTTTTAATGTTTTCATTAGGCCACTGCTCCACTCGGGAGGCCTCAGGCCTACGTTTTAATGTTTTCATTAGGCCACTGCTCCACTCGGGAGGCCTCAGGCCTACGTTACGTTTTAATGTTTTCATTAGGCCACTGCTCCACTCGGGAGGCCTCAGGCCTACGTTACGTTTTAATGTTTTCATTAGGCCACTGCTCCACTCGGGAGGCCTCAGGCCTACATTTTAATGTTTTCATTAGGCCACTGCTCCACTCGGGAGGCCTCAGGCCTACGTTTTAATGTTTTCATTAGGCCACTGCTCCACTCGGGAGGCCTCAGGCCTACATTTTAATGTTTCCATTAGGCCACTGCTCCACTCGGGAGGCCTCAGGCCTACATTTTAATGTTTTCATTAGGCCACTGCTCCACTCGGGAGGCCTCAGGCCTACGTTTTAATGCTTCTATTTGCCTACCATTATTATACTCCAAGTGCATAACTCCTCTATTCCCCCAAAATAACAATGTTAGCTTGCAATACAGTTCATCAACCACTAGAAGTTGTGCGTACACATGATTTGAGATTTGTGTGAAGATACGCACAGCACACTATCCCGTCAAATTCAAAATGGAGAAATACCAAACGTTGGTGTTGAATGAGGCCCCAGGGAGGTTCATACTGGTACTGCATCCCTTCAACACTGATGTCCCCTGAAGACCTCGTCAAAGATGATGTTTTAATGCAACAGCTGTTGATATTCGTATGGTTTTCTAGGAGCAACGGGTGTAGAGGACCGTCTACAAGATGGTGTCCCAGAGACCATTGCGTCGCTGCGGAAGGCAGGGCTCCAGATCTGGGTTCTGACGGGGGACAAACAGGAGACAGCCATCAACATCGCCTATGCTTGCAAGCTGCTGGAACCTGACGACGAGATCATCACACTCAACGCTGACTCTCAGGTGAGATCATCACACTCAACGCTGACTCTCAGGTGAGATCATCACACTCAACGCTGACTCTCAGGTGAGATCATCACACTCAACGCTGACTCTCAGGTGAGATCATCACACTCAACGCTGACTCTCAGGTGAGATCATCACACTCAACTCTGACT